>NW_027493339.1:0-416027 GCF_021521415.1 Bidens hawaiensis | reverse complement strand
CAAATATTGATCCGAGTCTTTCTTATGTCTATAAAATATTGTATGGATGTCTCCAAGACCGAATTTCTGTCCGATTCAGTTGTTAAACCCATATTCGGTTTTTTCTTCGGCTCGGTGAACATACCCCTTTGGCAATACTGGCAAAATTACGAACGGGCTCCGGGGGTGGCGTCAGGGCAAAATTATTGATCCGAGTCTTTATTATGTCTATAAAATATTGTATGGAAGTCTCCAAGATCGAATTTCTAATCCGTTTCAGTTGTTAGACCCATACTCAGTTTTTTCTCCGGATCGGTGAACATACCCCTTTGGTAATACTGGCAAAATTTCGAATGGGCCCCCGGGGTGGCGCAAGGGTATAATTATTGATCCGATTCTTTCGTATGTGTATCAAATATTATATGGAATGTGTCCAAGACTGAATTCCTAATTCGATTTAGTGGTTCGACCCATTCTCATTTTTTTCTCCTGCTAGGTGAACATACCACTTTGGCAATATTGGCAAAATTTCGAACGGGCCCCGGGGTGGCATCAGGGCATAAATATTGATCCGAGTATAAAATATTGTATGATTGTCTCTTCAAGACCGAATTTCTGTCCGATTCAGTTGTTAAACACATACTCGGTTTTTTTCTTCGGCTCGGTGAACATACCCCTTTGGCAATACTGGCAAAATTTTTTAACGGACCCTTGGCGGCGTTAGGGCATAATTATTGATCCGAGTCTTTCTCATGTGTATAAAATATTGTATGGAAGTCTCCAAGTCCGAATTTTTGTTCCGATTCAGTTGTTCGACCCATACTCAGTTTTTTCTCCGGCTCGGTGAACATACCACTGTGGCAATACTGGCAAAATTTCGAACGGCCTGCAGGCTGGGTGTCAGGGTATAATTATTGATCTCATTCTTTCGTATGTGTATAAAATATTGTATGGAAGTTTCCAAGACTGAATTTATGATCTGATTCAGTGGTTCAACCCATAATCAGTTTTTTTCTCCTGCTCGGTGAACAAACCTCTTTGGCAATACTGGCAAAATTTCGAACGGCCTGTGGTGGGTGGCGTCATGGCATAATTATTGATCCGATTCTTTCGTATGTGTATCAAATATTATATGGAATGTCTCCAAGACTGAATTTCTATTTTGATTTAGTGGTTCGACCCATATTCATTTTTTTCTTCGGCTCGGTGAACATACCCCTTTGGCAATACTGGCAAAATTACGAACGGGCTCTGGGGTGGCGTCAGGGCATAATTATTGATCCAAGTCTTTCTTATGTCTATAAAATATTGTATGGAAGTCTCCATGATAGATTTTCTAATCCGATTCAGTTGTTAAACTTATACTCAGTTTTTTCTCCGGATCGGTGAACATACCTCTTTGGTAATACTGGCAAAATTTCGAACGGGCCCCGGGGTGGCCAGGGCAATTGATCCGATTCTTTCGTATGTGTATCAAATATTATATGGAATGTCTCCAAGACTGAATTTCTAATTCGATTTAGTGGTTCGACCCATACACATTTTTTTCTCCTGCCCGGTGAACATACCCCTTTGGCATACTGGCAAAATTTCGAACGGGCCCCGGGGTGGAGTCAGGGCATAAATATTGATCCGAGTCTTTCTTATGTCTATAAAATATTGTATGGATGTCTCCGAGACCGAATTTCTGTCCGATTCAGTTTTTAAACCCATTCTCGGTTTTTTCTTCGGCTCGGTGAACATACACCTTTGGCAATACTGACAAAATTACGAACGGGCTCCGGGGTGGCGTCAGTGCATAATTATTGATCCGAGACTTTCTTATGTCTATAAAATATTGTATGGAAGTCTCCAAGACCGAATTTCTGTTCCGATTTAGTTGTTAAACCCATACTCGGTTTATTCTTCGGCTCGGTGAACATACTCCTTTGGTAACACTGGCAAAATTTCGAACTGACCCCTTGGTGGCGTTAGGGAATAATTATTGATCCGAGTATTTCGTATGTGTATAAAATATTGTTTGGAAGTCTCCAAGTCCGAATTTCTGTTCTGATTCAGTTGTTCGACCCATACTCAATTTTTTATCTGGCTCGGTTAACATACCACTTTGGCAATACTGGCAAAATTTCGAACGGCCCGCGGGGTGGTGTCAGGGCATAATTTATGATCCGATTCAGTGGTTCAACCCATAATTAGTTTTTTCTCCTGCTCGGAGAAGATACCCCTTTGTCAATACTGGCTAAATTTCGAACGGGCCCGGGGGTGGCTTCAGGGCATAATTATTGATCCGATTCTTTCTTATGTCGTTAATAAATTGTATGAATGTTTCCAAGACCGAATTTCTGATCCGATTAAGTTGTTATACCCATACTCAGTTTTTTCTCCGGCTTGGTGAAAATACATCCTTTGGCAACACTGGCAAAATTTCGAACGGGCCCCGGGGTGGAGCCAGGGCAAAATTATTGATCTGATTCTTTCGTATGTGTATCAGATATTGTATGAAAGTCTCCAAGACTAAATTTATAATTCAATTCAGTGGTTCGACCCATACTCATTTTTTTCTCCAGCTCGGTGAACATACTCCTTTGGAAATACTGGCAAAATTTCAAACGGGCTCCGGGGGTGGCGTCAGCGCATAAATATTGATCCGAGTCTTTCTTATGTCTATAAAATATTGTCTAGAAGTCTCCAAGATCGAATTTCTGATCCGATTTACTTGTTATACCCATACTCAATTTTTTCTTCATCTCGGTGAGCATACCCCAATGGCAATACTAGCCAAATTTCGAACGGGCCCCGGGGTGGCGCCAGGGCAAAATTATTGATCTGATTCTTTCGTATGTGTATAAATATTGTATAGAAGTCTCAAAGTCCGAAATTATGTTCCGATTCAGTGGTTCGACCCACACTCAGTTTTTTCTCCGACTCGGTGAACATACCCCTTTGGCAATACAGGCAAAATTTCGAACGGGAAGCGGGGTGGCGTTAGGGCTTAATTATTGATCCGATTATTTCGTATGTGTATAAAATATTGTATGGAAGTCTCCATGACTGAATTTCTGATCCGATTCAGTGGTTCAACCCATACTCAGTTTTTTCTCCTGCTCGGTGAACATACCCCTTTGTCAATACTGGCAAAATTTCGAATGGGCCCCGGGGTGGCGTCAGGGCATAATTATTGATCCGATTCTTTCGTATGTGTATAAAATAATGTATGGAAGTCTCCAAGACCAAATTTCTGATCTGATTTAGTGGTTCGACCCATACACAGTTTTGTCTGTGGTTCGGTGAACACACCCATTTGGCAATACTGGCAAAAATTCGAACATGCCCCGGGGTGGTGTCACGGCATATTTATTGATCTGATTCTTTCGTAGGGTCATAAAATATTGTATGGAAGTCTCCAAGGCCAAATTTCGGATCCGATTCAGTGGTTCAACCCATACTCAGTTTTTTCTCAGGCTAGGTGAAAATACCCCTTTGGCAATACAGGCAAAATTACGAACGGGCTCAGGGGTGGCGTCAGGGCATAATTATTGATCCGAGTCTTTCTTATGTCTATAAAATACTGTATGGAAGTCTCCAAGATCGAATTTCTGATCAGATTCAGTTGTTAGACCCATACTCAGTTTTTTCTCTGGATCGGTGAACGTACCCCATTTGTAATACTGGAAAAAATTCGAACGGGCCCCCGGGGGTGGCGCCAGGGCATAATTATTGATCCGATTCTTTCGTATGTGTATCAAATATTATATGGAATGTCTCCAAGGCTAAATTTCTAATGAGATTTAGTGGTTCGACCAATACTCATTTTTTTCTCCTGCTCGGGGAACATACCTCTTTGTCAATACTGGCAAAATTTCGAACGGGCCCCGGGGTGGCGTCAGGGCATAAATATTGATCCGAGTCTTTATTATGTCTATAAAATATTGTATGGATGTCTCCAATACCGAATTTCTGTCCGATTCAGTTGTTAAACCCATACTCGGTTTTTTCTTCGGCTCGGTGAACATACCCCTTTGGCAATACTGGCAAAATTTCGAACGGACCCCGTGGTGGCGTCAGGGCATAATTATTGACCCGAGTCATTCGTATGTGAATAAAATATTCTATGGAAGTCCCCAAGTTCGAATTTTTGTTCCGATTCAGTGGTTCGACCCATACTCAGTTTTTTCTCTGGCTCAGTGAACATACCCCTTTGGCAATATTGGAAAATTTTCGAACGGACCCGTGGTGGCGTCAGGGCATAATTATTGATCCAAGTCTTTCGTATATGTATAAATATTGTATAGAAGTCTCAAAGTCCGAAATTCTGTTCTGATTCAGTGGTTCGACCCATACTCGGTTTTTCTTCGGCTCGGTGAACATACACCTTTGGCAATACTGGCAAAATTACGAACGGGCTCCGGGGTGGCGTTAGTGCATAATTATTGATCCGAGTCTTTCTTATGTCTATAAAATATTGTATGGATGTCTCCAAGACTGAATTTCTGATCCGATTCTGTGGTTCAACCCATACTCAGTTTTTTCTCCTGCTCGTTGAATAAACCCCTTTGTCAATACAGGCAAAATTTCGAATGGGCCCTGGGGTGGCGTCAGGGCATAATTATTGATCCGATTCTTTCGTATGTGTATCAAATATTATATGGAATGTCTCCAAGGCTGAATTTCTAATTCCATTAAGTGGTTCGACCCATATTCTATTTTTTCTCCTGCTCGGTGAACATACCCAATTGATAATACTGGCAAAATTTCGAACGGGCCCCTAGGTGGCGTCAGGGCATAAATATTGATCCGAGTCTTTCTTATGTTTATAAAATATTGTATGGATGTCACCAGGACCGAATTTCTATCCGATTCAGTTGTTAAACCCTTATTCGGTTTTTTCTTCGGCTCGGTGAACATACCCCTTTGGCAATACTGGCAAAATTACGAACTGGCTCCGGGGTGGCGTCAGTGCAAAATTATTGATCCGAGTCTTTCATATGTCTATAAAATATTGTATGGAAGTCTCCAAGATCGAATTTCTAATCCGATTCAGTTGTTAGACAGATACTCAATTTTTTCTCCGAATCGGTGAACATACCCCTTTGGTAATACTGGCAAAATTTCGAACGGGCCCCCGGGGTGGCGCAAGGGCATAATTATTGATCCGATTCTTTCGTATGTGTATCAAATATTATATGGTATGTCTCCCAAGACTGAATTTCTAATTCGATTTAGTGGTTCGACCCATGCTCATTTTTTTCTCCTGCTCGGTGAACATACCCTTTTGGCAATATTGGCAAAATTTCGAACGGGCCCCGGGGTGGCATCAGAGCATAAATATTGATCCGATTCTTTATTATGTCTATAAAATATTGTATGGATGTCTCCAAGACCGATTTTCTGTCCGATTCAGTTGTTAAACCCATACTCGGTTTTTTTTCGACTCGGTGAACATACCCTTTTGACAATACTGGCAAAATTTCGAACGGACCCCGTGGTGGCGTCAGGGCATAATTATTGACCCGAGTCATTCGTATGTGTATAAAATATTGTATGGAAGTCTCCAAGTTCGAATTTTTGTTCCGATTCAGTGGTTCGACCCATACTCAGTTTTTTCTCCGGCTCGGTGATCATACCCCTTTGGCAATATTGGCAAAATTTCGAACGGACCCCGTGGTGGCGTCAGGGCATTATTATGGATCCAAGTCTTTCGTATATGTATAAATATTGTATAGAAGTCTCAAAGTCCGAAATTCTGTTCCGATTCAGTGGTTCGACCCATACTCGGTTTTTTCTTCGGCTCGGTGAACACACACCTTTGACAATCTTGGCAAAATTTCGAACGGGCTCCGGGGTGGCGTGAGTGCATAATTATTGATCCGAGTCTTTCATATGTCTATAAAATATTGTATGGAAGTCTCCAAGACTGAATTTCTGATCCGATTCTGTGGTTCAACCCATACTCAGTTTTTTCTCCTGCTCGGTGAACAAACCCCTTTGTCAATACTTGCAAAATTTCGAATGGGCCCTGGGTGGCGTCAGGGCATAATTATTGATCCGATTCTTTATTATGTGTATCAAATATTATATGGAATGTCTCCAAGACTGAATTTCTAATTCGATTTAGTGGTTCGACCCATATTCTATTTTTTCTCCTGCTCGGTGAACATACCCAATTGGCAATACTGGCAAAATTTCGAACGGGCCCCGGGGTGACGTCAGGGCATAAATATTGATCCGAGTCTTTCTTATGTCTATAAAATATTGTATGGATGTCTCCAAGACCGAATTTCCATCCGATTCAGTTCTTAAACCCATATTCGGTTTTTTCTTCGGCCCGGTGAACATACCCCTTTGGCAATACTGGCAAAATTACGAACGGGCTCCGGGGTGGCGTTAGGGCAAAATTATTGATCCGAGTCTTTCTTATGTCTATAAAATATTGTATGGAAGGCTCTAAGATCGAATTTCTAATCCGATTCTGTTGTTAGACCCATATTCAGTTTTTTCTCCGAATCGGTGAACATCCCTTTGGTAATACTGGCAAAATTTCGAACGGGCCCCCGGGGTGGCGCAAGGGCATAATTATTGATCCGATTCTTTTGTATGTGTATCAAATATTATATGGAATGTCTCCAAGACTGAATTTCTAATTCGATTTAGTGGTTCGACCCATACTCATTTTTTTCTCCTGCTCGGTGAACATACCCTTTTGGCAATAGTGGCAAAATTTCGAACGGGCCCCGGGGTTGCATCAGGGCATAAATATTGATCCGAGTCTTTCTTATGTCTATAAAATATTGTTTGGATGTCTCTTCAAGACCGAATTTCTGTTCGATTCAGTTGTTAAACACATACTCTGTTTTTTCTTCGGCTCGGTGAACATACCCCTTTGGCAATACTGGCAAAATTTCGAACGGACCCCTTGGTGGCGTTAGGGCATAATTATTGATCCGAGTCTTTCTCATGTGTATAAAATATTGTATGGAAGTCTCCAAGTCCGAATTTCTGTTCCGATTCAGTTGTTCGACCCATACTCAGTTTTTTCTCCGGCTCGGTGAACATACCACTTTGGCAATACTGGCAAAATTTCGAACGGCCCGCGGGGTGGTGTCAGGGCATAATTATTGATCTTATTCTTTTGTATGTGCATAAAATATTGTATGGAAGTTTTCAAGACTGAATTTATGATCCGATTCAGTGGTTCAACCCATAATCAGTTTTTTCTCCTGCTCGGTGAACAAACCTCTTTGTCAATACTGGCAAAATTTCGAATGGGCCCTGGGGTGGCGTCAGGGCATAATTATTGATCCGATTCTTTCGTATGTGTGTCAAATATTATATGGAATGTCTCCAAGACTGAATTTCTAATTCGATTTAGTGGTTCGACCCATACTCATTTTTTTCTCCTGCTCGGTGAACATACCCCTTTGGCAATACAGGCAAAAGTTCGAACGGGCCCCGAGGGTGGCGTCAGGGCATAAATATTGATAAGAGTCTTTCTTATGTCTTTAAAATATTGTATGGATGTCTCCAAGACCGAATTTCTTTCCGATTCAGTTGATAAACCCATACTCGGTTTTTTCTTCAGCTCGGTGAACATACCCCTTTGGCAATACTGGCAAAATTTCGAACGGACCCCTTGGTGGCGTTAGGGCATAATTATTGATCCGAGTCTTTCGTATGTGTATAAAATATTGTATGGATGTCTCCAAGTCCGAATTTCTGTTCCGATTCAGTTGTTCGACCCATACTCAATTTTTTCTCTTGCTCGGTTAACATACCACTTTGGCAATACTTGCAAAATTTCGAACGGCCCGCGGGGTGGTGTCAGGGCATAATTATTGATCTAATTCTTTCGTATGTGTATAAAATATTGTATGGAAGTTTCCAAGATTGAATTTATGATCCGATTCAGTGGTTCAACCCATAATCAGTTTTTTCTCCTGCTCGGAGAAGATACCCCTTTGTCAATACTGGCTAAATTTCGAACGGGCCCCGGGGTGGCTTCAGGGCATAATTATTGATCCGATTGTTTCTTATGTCTTTAATATATTGTATGAATGTCTCCAAGACCGAATTTCTGATCCGATTCAGTTGTTAGACCCATACTCAGTGTTTTCTCCGGCTTGGTGAAAATACATCCTTTGGCAACACTGGCAAAATTTCGAACGGGCCACGGGGTGGAGCCAGGGCAAAATTATTGATCTGATTCTTTCGTATGTGTTTCAGATATTGTATGAAAGTCTCCAAGACTAAATTTATATTTCGATTCAGTGTTGCGACCCATACTCATTTTTTTCTCCAGCTCCTTGAACATACCCCTTTGGGAATACTGGCAAAATTTCAAACGGGCTCCGGGGTGGCGTCAGCGAATAAATATTGATCCGAGTCTTTTTTATGTCTATAAAATATTGTATGGAAGTCTCCAAGATCGAATTTCTGATCCGATTTACTTGTTAGACCCATACTAAGTTTTTTCTTCGTCTTGGTGAGCATACCCCATTGGCAAAACTGGCAAAATTTCGAACGGGCCCCGGTGTGGCGCCAGGGCAAAATTATTGATCCGATTCTTTCGTATGTGTATAAATATTGTATAGAAGTCTCAAAGTCCGAAATTCTGTTCTGATTCAGTGGTTCGACCCACACTCAGTTTTTTCTCCGTCTCGGTGAACAAAGACATTTGGCAATACTGGCAAAATTTCGAACGGACCGCGGGGTGGCGTCAGGGCATAATTATTGATCCGATTCTTTAGTATGTGTATAAAATATTGTATGGAAATCTCCAAGACTGAATTTCTGATCCGATTCAGTGGTTCAACCCATACTCAGTTTTTTCTCCTGCTCGGTGAACATACCTCTTTGTCAATACAGGCAAAATTTCGAAGGGGCCCCGGGGTGGCGTCATGGCATAATTATATATCTGATTCTTTCGTATGTGTATAAAATAATGTACGGAAGTCTCCAAAACCAAATTTCTGATC
This sequence comes from Bidens hawaiensis, assembly GCF_021521415.1. Classification (NCBI taxonomy): domain Eukaryota; kingdom Viridiplantae; phylum Streptophyta; class Magnoliopsida; order Asterales; family Asteraceae; genus Bidens; species Bidens hawaiensis. The sequence continues at coordinate 407,076 of NW_027493339.1, read as the reverse complement.
TGATTTAGTGGTTCGATCCATACTCAGCTTTTTCTCCGGCTCGGTGAACACGCCCCTTTGGCAATAATGGCAAAATTTTGAACGGGCCGCGGGGTGGCGTGAGGGCATAATTTTTTATCCGATTCTTTCGTATGTGTATAAAAAATATTTATGGAAGTCTCCAAAACCGAATTTCTGATTCGATTAAGTGGTTCAACCCATACTCAGTTTTTTCTCCGGCTCGGTGAACATACCCCTTTGACAATCCTGGCAAAATTTCGAACGGGCCGCGGGGTGGCGTCAGGGCATAATTAATTATTCGATTCTTTCGTATGTGTATAAAATATTGTATGGAAGTCTCCAAGACCAAATTTCTGATCCGATTCAGTGGTTCAACCCATACTCAGTTTTTTCTCCGGCTCGGTGAACATACCCCTTTGGCAATACTGGCAAAATTTCGAACGGGCTAAGGGGTGGCGTCAGGGCATAATTATTGATCCGAGTCTTTCTTACGTCTATAAAATATTGTATGGAAGTCTCCAAGATCGAATTTCTGATCCGATTCAGTTGTTAGACCCATACTCAGTTTTTTCTCCGGATCGGTTAACATACCCTCTTTGGCAAGACTCGCAAAATTTCGAACGGGCCCCGGGGTGGCGCCAGGGCATAATTATTATCCGATTCTTTGGTATGTGTATCAGATATTGTATGAAAGTCTCTAAGACTGAATTTCTAATTCGATTCAATTGTTCGACCCATTCCCATTTTTTTCTCCTGCTTAGTGAACATACCCCTTTGGCAATATACTGGCAAAATTTTGAACGGGCCCCGAGGTGGCGTCAGCGCATAAATATTGATCCGGGTTTTTTTATGTCTATAAAATATTGTATGGAAATCTCCAATACTGAATTTCTGATCCGATTCAGTTGTTAGACCCATACTCAGTATGTGTATCAGATATTGTATGAAAGTCTCCAAGACTATGAGAATTCTATACAATATTTATACATATACGAAAGACTTGGATTAATAAACATACCCCTTTGGCAATACTGGCAAAATTTCGAACATGCACCGTGGTGGTGTCACGGCATATTTAATGATCCGATTCTTTCGTAGGGTCAGCGCATAAATATTGATCCGAGTTTTTTTTATTTCTATAAAATATTGTATGGAAGTCTCCAAGACCAAATTTCTGATCCGATTCAGTTGTTAGACCCATACTCAGTTTTTTCTTCGGATTGGTGAGCATACCCCTTTGGCAATACTGGCAAAATTTCGGACGGACTCCGTGGTGGCGTCAGTGCATAATTATTGATCCGAGTCTTTCGTATATGTATAAATATTGTATAGAATTCTCAAAGTCCGAAATTCTGTTCCGATTCAGTGGTTACATCCACACTCAGTTTTTTCTCCGGCTCGGTGAATAAACTCATTTGGCAATACGGGCAAAATTTCGAACTTGCCGCGGGGTGGCGTCAGAGCATAATTATTAATCCGATTCTTTCGTATGTGTATAAAATATTGTATGGAAGTCACCAAGACTGCATTTCTGATCCGCTTCAGTGGTTCAACCCATACTCAGTTTTCTCTCCGGCTCGGTGAACATACCCCTTTGACAATACAGGCAAAATTTCGAACGGGCCGCGCGGTGGCGTCTGGACATAATTAATGATTCGATTCTTTCGTATGTGTATAAAATATTGTATGGAAGTCTACAAGATCGAATTTCTGATCCGATTCAGCAGTTCAACCCCATACTCAGTTTTTTCTCCTGCTCGGTGAACATACCCTTTTGTCAATGCTGGCAAAATTTCGAATGGGCCCCGGGGTGGCGTCAGGGCATAATTATTGATCCAATTCTTTGGTATGTGTATCAGATATTGTATGAAAGTCTCCAAGACTGAATTTCTGATCTGATTTAGTGGTTCGACCCATACACAGTTTTTTCTATGGCTCGGTGAACATACCCCTTTGACAATCCTGGCAAAATTTCGAACGGGCCGTGGGGTGGCGTCAGGGCATAATTATTTATTCGATTCTTTCGTATGTGTATAAAATATTGTATGGAAGTCTCCAAGACCAAATTTCTGATCCGATTCAGTGGTTCAACCCATACTCAGTTTTTTCTCCGGCTCGGTGAACATACCCCTTTGGCAATACTGGCAAAATTTCGAATGGGCTCCGAGGTGGCGTTAGGTCATAATTATTGATCCGAGTCTTTCTTACGTCTATTAAATATTGTATGGAAGTCTCCAAGATCGAATTTCTGATCCGATTCAGTTTTTAGACCCATACTCAGTTTTTCTCCGGCTCAGTTAACATACCCCATTTGGCAACACTCGCAAAATTTCGAACGGGCCCCGGGGTGGCGCCCGGGCATAATTATTTATCCGATTCTTTGGTATGTGTATCAGATATTGTTTGAAAGTCTCCAAGACTGAATTTTTAATTCGATTCAGTGGTTCGACCCATTTCCATTTTTTTCTCCTGCTTGGTGAACATACCCTTTGGCAATATACTGTCAAAATTTTAAACGGGCCCGAGGTGGCGTCAGCGCATAAATATTGATCCGAGTTTTTTTATGTCTATAAAATATTGTATGGAAGACTCCAATACTGAATTTCTGATCCGATTCAGTTGTTAGACCCATACTCAGTTTTTTCTTCGGCTCGGTGAGCATACCCCTTTGGCAATACTGGCAAAATTTAAAACGGACCCCGTGGTGGCGTCAGGGTATAGTTATTGATCCGAGTCTTTCGTATATGTATAAATATTGTATAGAATTCTCAAAGTCCGAAATTCTGTTCCGATTCAGTGGTTCGACCCACACTCAGTTTTTTCTCCGGCTTGGTGAACATACCCCTTTGGCAATACTGGCAAAATTTCAAACGGGCCGCGGGGTGGCGTCAGGGTATAATTATTGATCCGATTCTTTCGTATGTGTATAAAATATTGTATGGAAGTCTCCAAGACTAAATTTCTGATCCGATTCAGCGGTTCAACCCCATACTCGGTTTTTTCTCCTGCTCGGTGAACATACCCCTTTGTCAATACTGGCAAAATTTCGAATGGGCCCCGGGGTGGCGACATGGCATAATTATTGATCCGATTCTTTGGTATGTGTATAAGATATTGTATGAAAGTCTCCAAGACTGAATTTCTGATCTGATTTAGTGGTTCAACCCATACTCAGTTTTTTCTCCGGCTCAGAGCTTTGGCAAGACTGGCAAAATTACGAACGGGCTCCGGGGTGGCGTCAGGGCATAATTATTGATCCGAGTCTTTCTTATGTCTACAAAATACTGTATGGTAGTCTTCAAGATCGAATTTCTGATCCGATTCAGTTGTTAGACCCATGCTCAGTTTTTCTCCGGATCGGTGAACATACCCCTTTTGTAATACTGACAAAATTTCGAACAGGCCCCTGTGGTGGCGCCAGGGCATAATTATTGATCCGATTATTTCGTATGTGTATCAATTATTATATGGAGTGTCTCCAAGGCTGAATTTCTAATGAGATTTAGTGGTTCGACCAATACTCATTTTTTTCTCCTGCTCGGTGAACATACTCCTTTGTCAATACTGTCAAAATTTCGAACGGGCCTCGGGGTGGCGTCAAGGCATAAATATTGATCTGAGTCTTTCTTATGTCTATAAAATATTGTATGGATGTCTCCAAGACCGAATTTCTGTCCGATTCAGATGTTAAACCCATACTCGGTTTTTTCTTCGACTCGGTGAACATACCCCTATGGCAATACTGGCAAAATTACGAACGGACCCCGTGGTGGCGTCAGGGCATAATTATTGACCCAAGTCTTTCGTATGTGTATAAAATATTGAATGGAAGTCTCCAAGTTCGAATTTTTGTTTCGATTCAGTTGTTCGACACATACTCAGTTTTTTCTCCGGCTCGGTGAACCTACCCCTTTGGCAATACTAACAAAATTTTGAACTGGATCCGGGGTGGCGTCAGGGCATAATTATTGATCCGAGTCTTTCTTATGTCTAAAAAATATTGTATGTAAGTCTCCAAGACCGAATTTATGAACCGATTCAGTTGTTAGACCCATACTTAGTTTTTTCTCCGGCTCGGTGAGCTTATCTCTTTGGAAATACTGGCAAAATTTCGAACGAGTCGCTGGTTGGCGTGAGGTCATAATTTTTGATCTGATTCTTTCGTATGTGTGTAAAATAATGTATGGAAGTCTCCATGACCGAATTTCTTATCCGATTTAGTGGTTCAACCCATACTCAGTTTTTTTTCCGACTCGGTGAACATACCCCTTTGGCAATACTGGCAAAATTTCGAACTGGATCCGGGGTGGCGTCAAAGCATAATTATTGATCCGAGTCTTTCTTATGTCTATAAAATATTGTATGGAAGTCTCCAAGACCGAATTTCTGAACCGATTCAGTTGTTAGACCCATACTCAGTTTTTTCTCCGGCTCGGGAACATACCCCCTTTGGCAACACTGGCAAAATTTAGAAGGGGCCCCGGGGTTGCGCCAGGGCATGATTATTGATCCGATTTTTTCGTATGTGTATCAGATATTGTATGAAAGTCTCCAAGACTGAATTTCTAATTCAATTCAGTGGTTCGACCCATACTCATTTTTTTCTCCAGCTCAGTGAACATACCCCTTTGACAATACTGGCAAAATTTCGAATGGGCCCCGGGGTGGTGTCAGGGCATAATTATTGATCCAATTCTTTCGTATGTGTATCAAATATTATATGGAATGTCTCCATGACTGAATTTCTAATTCGATTTAGTGGTTCGACCAATACTCATTTATTTCTCCTGCTCGGTGAACATACCCCTTTGGCAATACTGGCAAAATTTCGAACGGGCCCCGGGGTGGCATCAGGGCATAAATATTGATCCGAGTCTTTCTTTTGTCTATAAAATATTGTATGGATGTGTCCAAGACCGAATTTCTGTCCGATTCAGTTGTTAAACCCATACTCGGTTTTTTCTTCGGCACGGTGAACATACCCCTTTGGCAATACTGGCAAAATTTTGAACAGACCCCGTGGTGGCGTCAGGGCATAATTATTAATCCGAGTCTTTCTTATGTCTATAAAATATTGTATGGATGTCTCGAAGACCGAATTTTTGATCCGATTCAGTTGTTAGCTCCATACTCGGTTTTTTCTTCGCCTCGGTGAACATACCTCCTTTGGCAATACTGGCAAAATTTCGAACAGACCCCGTGGTGGCGTCAGGGCATAATTATTGATCCGAGTCTTTCGTATATGTATAAAATATTGTATGGAAGTCTCCAAATTCGAATTTCTATTCCGATTCAGTGGTTCGACCCATACTCAGTTTTTTCTCCGGCTCGGTGAACATACCACTTTGGCAATACTGGCAAAATTTCGAACGGCCCGCGGGGTGGTACTAGGGCATAATTATTGATATAATTCTTTTGTATGTGTATAAAATATTGTATGGAAGTCTCCAAGACTGAATTTCTGATCCGATTCAGTGGTTCAACCCATACTCAGTTTTTTCTCCTGCTCGGTGAACAAACCCCTTTGTCAATACTGGCAAAATTTCGAATGGGCCCCGGGGTGGCGTTAGGGCATAATTATTGATCGGATTCTTTCGTATGTGTATAAAATAATGTATGGAAGTCTCGAAGACCAAATTTCTGATCTGATTTAGTGGTTCGACCCATACTCAGCTTTTTCTCCGGCTCGGTTAACATAACCCTTTGGCAATACTGGAAAATTTTCCAACGGCCCCTCGGGGTGGCGTGAGGGCATAATTTTAGATCCGATTCTTTCGTATGTGAATAAAATATTGTATGGAAGTCCCCAAGGCCAAATTTCTGATCCGATTCAGTGGTTCAACCCATACTCAGTTTTTTCTCCGGCTTGGTGAAAATAACCTTTTGGCAATACTGGCAAAATTACGAATGGGCTCCGGGGTGGCTTCAGGGCATAATTATTGATCCGAGTCTTTCTTATGTCAATAAAATATTGTATGGAAGTCTCCAAGATCGAATTTCTAATCCGATTCAGTTGTTAGACCCATACTCAGTTTTTTCTCCGGATCGGTGAACATACCCCTTTGGTAATACTGGCAAAATTTCGAACGGGCCGCGGGGTGGCATCAGTGCATAATTATTGATCCTAGTCTTTCGTATGTGTATAAAATATTGTATGGAATGTCTCCAAGACTGAATTTCTAATTCAATTTAGTGGTTCGACCCATACTTCTTTTTTTCTCCTGCTCGGTGAACATACCCCATTGGCAATATTGGCAAAATTTCGAACGGGCCCCGGGGTGGCGTCAGGGCATAAATATTGATCCGAGTCTTTCTTATGTCTATAAAATATTGTATGGATGACTCCAAGACTGAATTTCTGTCCGATTCAGTTGTTAAACCCATACTCGTTTTTTTCTTCGACTCGGTGAACATACCCCTATGGCAATACTGGCAAAATTTCGAACGGACCCCGTGGTGGCGTTAGGGCATAATTATTGATCCGAGTCTTTCGTATTTGTATAAAATATTGTATGGAAGTCTCCAAGTCCGAATTTCTGTTCCATTTCAGTGGTTCGACCCATACTCAGTTTTTTCTCCGGCTCGGTGAACATACCACTTTGGCAATAATGGAAAAATTTCGAACGGCCCGCGGAGTGGTGTCAGGGCATAATTATTGATCTAATTCTTTCGTATGTGTATAAAATATTGTATGGAAGTCTCCAAGACTGAATTTATGATCCGATTCAGTGATTCAACCCATAATCAGTTTTTTCTCCTGCTCGGAGAAGATACCCCTTTGTCAATACTGGCTAAATTTCCAACGGGCCCCGGGTGGCTTTAGGGCATAATTATTGATCCGATTCTTTCGTATGTGTATAAAATAATGTATGGAAGTCTCCAAGACCAAATTTATGATCTGATTTAGTGGTTCAACCCATACTCATCTTTTTCTCAGGCTCTTTGAGCATACCTCTTTGTCAATACTGGCAAAATTTCGAACTATCCGCGTGGTTGCGTCAGGGCATAATTATTGATCCGATTCTTTCGTATGTGTATAAAATATTGTATGGAAGTCTCCAAGACCGAAGTTCTGATCCGATTTAGTGGTTCAACCCATACTCAGTTTTTTCTCCGGCTCGGTGAACATACCCCTTTGGAACGGGCCGCGGAGTGGCGTCAGGGCATACATATTGATCCGATTCTTTCGTATGTATATAAAATATTGTATGAAAGTCTCCAATACCGAATTTCTTATCCGATTGAGTGGTTCAACCCATACTCAGTTTTTTCTCTGGCTCGGTGAACATACCCCTTTGGCAATACTGGTAAAATTTCGAACGGGCCGCGGGGTGGCGTCGGGGCATAATTATTTATCCCATTCATTCGTATGTGTATCAAATATTGTATGAAAGTATCCAAGACTGAATTTCTGATTCGATTATGTGGTTCGACCCAAACTCAGTTTTTTTTCCTGCTTGGTGAACATACCTTTTTGGCAATACTGGCAAAATATCGAACGGGCCCCGGGGTGGCGTCAGGGCATAATTATTGATCCGATACTTTCGTATGTGTATAAAATATTGTATGAAAGTCTCTAAGACCAAAATTCTAATCCGATTCAGTGGTTAAACCCATACTTAGTTTTTTCTCCGACTCGGTGAACATACCCCTTTGGTAATACTGGCAAATTTAGAACGGGCCCCGAGGTGTCGTCAGGGCATATTTATTGATCTGTTTCTTTCGTATGTGTATCAAATATTGTATGGAATGTCTCCAAGACTGAATTTCTAATTCGATTAAATGGTTTGACCCATACTCATTTTTTTTCCTACTCGGTGAACATACCCCTTTGGCAATACTGGCAAAATTTCGAACGGGCCCCGGGGTGGCGTCAGGGCATAAATATTGATCCGAGTCTTTCTTATGTCTATAAAATATTGTATGGAAGTCTCCAGGACTGAATTACTATTTCGAATCAGTGGTTGGACCCATACTAATTTTTTTCTCCTGCTCGGTGAACATACCCCTTTGGCAATACTGGCAAAATTTCGAACGGGCCCCGGGTTGGCGTCAGGGCGTAATTATTGATCCGATTCTTTCATATGTGTATAAAATATTGTATGGAAGTCTCCAAGACCAAAATTCTGATCCGATTCAGTGATTAAACCCATACTCAGTTTTTTCTCCGGCTCTGTGAACATACCCTTTGACAATGCTGGCAAAATTTTGAACGGGCCCCGTGGTGCTGCCAAGACATAATTATTGATCTGATTCTTTCGTATGTGTATCAAATATTGTATGGAATGTCTTCAAGACTGAATTTCTAATCCAATTCAGTGGTTCGACCCATACTCATTTTTTTTCCTACTCGGTGAACATACTCCTTTGGCAATACTTTCAAAATTTCGAACGGGCCCCGGGGTGGCGTCAGGGCATAAATATTGATCCGAGTCTTTCTTATATCTAAAAAATATTGTATGGAACTCTCCAAGACCGAATTTCTGATCCGATTCAGTTATTAGACCCATACTCAGATTTTTCTTCGGCTCGGTGAACATACCCCTTTTGCAATACTGGCAAAATTTTGAACGGACCCCGTGGTGGCATCAGGGCATAATTATTGATCCTAGTCTTTCGTATGTGTATAAAATATTGTATGGAAGTCTCCAAGTCCGAATTTCTGTCCCTATTCACTGGTTCGACCCATACTAAGTTTTTTCTCCGTCTCGGTGAACATACCCCTTTGGCCATACTAGCAAAATTTCGAACGGCCCGCGGGGTGGCGTCAGGGCTTAATTATTGATCCGATTCGTTCGTATGTGTATAAAATATTGTATGGAAGTCTCCAAGACCGAATTTTTGATCCGATTCAGTGATTCAACCCATACTCAGTTTTTTCTCCGGCTCGGTGAACATACCTCTCTGGCAATACTGGCAAAATTTAGAACAGGACGTGGGGTGGCGTTAGGGTATAATTATTGATCTGATTCTTTCGTATGTGTTTAAAATATTCTATGAAAGTCTCCAAGACTGAATTTCTGATCCGATTCAGTGGTTCAATCCATACTCAGTTTTTTCTCCTGCTCAGAGAAGATACCCCTTTGTCAATACTGGCAAAATTTTGAACAGGCCCCGGGGTGGCGTCAAGGCATAATTATTGATCCGATTCTTTCTTATGTGTATAAAATAATGTATGGAAGTCTCCAAGACCAAATTTCTGATCTGATTTAGTGGTTCAACCCATACTCAGCTTTTTCTCCGGCTCGGTGAACATACCCCTTTGCCAATACTTGCAAAATTTCGAACGGGCCCCGGGGTGGCGTCAGGGCATAAATATTGATCCGAGTCATTCTTATGTCTACAAAATATTGTATGGAAGTCTCCAAGACCAAATTTCTGATCCGATTCAGTTGTTAGACCCATAATCAGTTTTTTCTCCGGCTCGGTGAACATACCCCCTTTGGCAACACTGGCAAAATTTCGAACGGGCCCCGGGGTGGCGCCAGGGCATAATTATTGATCCGATTCTTTCGTATGTGTATCAAATATTGTATGGAAGTCTCCAAAACTGAATTTCTGATCCGATTCAATGGTTCAACCCATACTCAGTTTTTTTCTCCTGCTCGGAGAAGATACCCCTTTGTCAATACTGGCAAAATTTTGAATAGGCCCCGGGGTGGCGTCAGGGCATAATTATTGATCCGATTCTTTCGTATGTGTATAAAATAATGTATGGAAGTCTCCAAGACCAAATTTCTGATCTGATTTAGTGGTTCAACCCATACTCAGCTTTTTCTCCGGCTCGGTGAACATACCCCTTTGCCAATACTTGCAAAATTTCGAACGGGCCCCGGGGTGGCGTCAGGGCATAAATATTGATCCGAGTCATTCTTATGTCTACAAAATATTGTATGGAAGTCTCCAAGACCAAATTTCTGATCCGATTCAATTGTTAGACCCATAATCAGTTTTTTCTCCGGCTCGGTGAACATACCCCCTTTGGCAACACTGGCAAAATTTCGAACGGGCCCCGGGGTGGCGCCAGGGCATAATTATTGATCCGATTCTTTCGTATGTGTATCAAATATTGTATGGAAGTCTCCAAAACTGAATTTCTGATCCGATTCAATGGTTCAACCCATACTCAGTTTTTTCTCCTGCTCGGAGAAGATACCCCTTTTTCAATACTGGAAAAATTTCGAACGGGCCCCGGGGTGGCGTCAGGGCATAATCAATGATCCGATTCTTTCGTGTGTGTATAAAATAATGTATGGAAGTCTCCAAGACCAAATTTCTAATCTGATTTAGTGGTGCAACCCATACTCAGCTTTTTCTCGAGCTCGGTGAACATACCCCTTTGGCAATACTGGCAAAATTTTGAACGGGCCCCAGGGTGGAGTTAGGGCATAAATATTGATCCGAGTCATTCTTATGTCTATAAAATATTGTATGGAATGTCAGGTCCCCGATTTCAGCTGGATCTTACTCAAATCATGTCATAACTCACACAAATAAATGTGTTGACAAGGGAGTTAATGACGGGTTGCTATATTTAGAAAGTTCACCATTTGTTAAAGGCGGAATCAATAACAAACATATGGTTGCTTAATCAGTATTCAAAGGTAACCAACACAAACAAGATTCACTCAAAAGATTTCCATTTTTATAATATCAATCATACAAAGTGGATAATCGATTTAGGGTTTCTTGATAAGGAAGGTTTTCAGCCGTCACACACAATATTCTTTCTTAATTAATGTGTCTGTCTGCCTTGTTGTGTGTGTTCAGGTGTGCCCTAAATTATTCTATTTATAGGCCTGACACCTCCTTTACAGCTGTCATTCCTTCTAGAAACCCTATCCGATAAACATATTCAAATTACATATTCAGAAATATTCTAAGTGTAAAACAAGTCTTTCGGGTAGGCTTTGCATCAATCTTGTCTTTCCGAGTAAGCTCTGTCATCCTTCATAACTTGGTAACATAGAAGTGTGCTAGGGATCAGTTTCCGGGTAGACTTTACTTGAAGAGTATTTTACCAAGTAAAATACTCACCGGGTAGACTTCAATCTTCGTGGTTTTGACAGACTTTGCCCGACAAACCCTTACGAGCAACCTTGTTCTTCAATGGTCCCTTAAACCCTTTGCTAGAGAAAAGCTTATTTAGAAAAGTGTGCTTGGTAGCACTGTTCCTTACTTAAGTTGAACCTTGCCTGACGATACTTGAGATATATCATTAAATCATCAAGCCTACCTGGACCATACTTATAAATGAATACCTTGCCCCGGTCTTCCAATTACTTGGCTTCATGAGCTTGGTTAGCCTAAAGCTTACTCGGAAGTGAACTTTACTTGGCTATCAAGAACAAACCTGCTTGATAAAGTGATCATTGCCCGGACTTGCATATACTAGTGAACCATACCCGGTAGTGCACTAATTTGCAAACCTTGCTCGGATATTTACTAAAGAAGACTTAGAGAAGATAACCCTGCCCGATAGACAAAAATATCGTACTCGGCTAAGTAGAAGCTTGCTCGGAGGTCTAAGGTGTGCCTGTATCCATACTTGGCGAATTCTGAGGAGGTTGAGAAGATTCCAATCTCTTATATGTCATTTTGAACAAATCTCTGACTTAGAATCTTCCTCTTAGGTTAATTTCTTGACCCAACAATCTCCCCTTAGATTGGAACACCTCAGCTGACCCAAAACATTTCTAAGGTTACTTACACTTAGTCAAAATACACATCAAATCAAAAGTCAAATTACATAATCAATAAACATAAACAAGTTACATATTCAAAAGGATGTCATAAGACATTACAAATTAAAGCCTAATCTAGGAATTTTATCTCTTCCATGCATTGTATGCGGCTTGTCTTCTGTTTGTTATCACTGATGCAGCTCTCATTTTGAAAATATCAAGGGCTCGGTAATGAGTATGACCTTCTGGTATGACCAAGTCCCTAATATCCATTAGATCTTCATCGTGTAAGCAATTCAAGTCTTCATCCTTCTTGATAATCCCCAGTACTTTTCCATCAGAGTTTCTCAGCAAGTAATGGTCAGCATTTTCTTTGTATTCAACTTCAGTAATGATACCATTTCTTTGTACTGTGTAGTTGGGGCATGTCATTCTTCTTCCAAGGCCTAAGCATGCATTCAGGTTTGACACTGGATTCCTGTCTCTGACATTCAGTTGGTAGTACAGTTCAGCTTGGTCCATTTTTATCAACTTCTCTGACCTTTTCTATCTGTGAAGTTGCATCATTCTCCAACTTCTCTTTTCTTTTAAGAACCGGAATCCCTGGTCAGCTTTTTTCTTCAAAAACTTTGAGAGTTCATTTATTTGCCTACCTGTCATCTTGTTTTTGTCTCTATAGTCATACAGGTCAAGTGTGGCCATTCTTTCTAGTTGTTCTTGAGTATAATCATAAAAGTCACTTCTCACAACTATCTCTCTTAGTTTTCTGCTTTCCATAATCACTCTCAAGCATTCAGATACAGAATCATAGTAGAGTTCTCTGGGAAGATCCACATCTGATTATGGTCTTGATATTCTTTGTTGTGCAGACCTACTTGATTCACCTCTTCCACCTTCACCTCTTCCACCTTGTGGATATCTTCTTAAAATTGGTGGCCTGAAAGGAACAAACTTCTTGGGTTTTCTAGGCCCCAAATTAAAGGTTTTGATGTAGATTGCTTCTACCATTTCAGTTGGAAGATTGGCAAGTTCGACAATATTTGCTCCTGCATCTTTAAGAGCTAGCAACATTTTTTCCATACCAGGAGTTTTTGACAAACCAGCAGGTACAAAACTCCCATCTTCATAGTATCTTGGATTCTCACCTTCCCTTAGTGCTTTCTCCCATTCAGCCTTTTGGGTATAGAAGAGGTATTTCAAATCCTCCATTTCCAATGCATCAAAAGAGGCTTCATCCATTCCCTTTTGAGTAATCATTATGTTCCTTAGAATGTTGAACATCTCTTCATTTTCCCAAGGTACACAAGGTTCATCTTCAGGTTCAGGATTCACTTCTTGTGGAGTAGGGGTTTCAACAACTGGAACTTCCTTGGACATTTCCTTTTCACCTTGCATCTTCTGTTTCTCCCTCAGAGTCATTATCTTTCTTCTCTTTATTGAAGGTTCAACAGATGTTTCAGCATGTTTGGTAGAGCTATCAGTTTAGACCCTCTTTAATTTTTCTTTTCTTTTCAGTTTATTGTACTGATCCAACACTGATTCTCTAGATAGGTTCTCAACCATCTCAGGCTTTAACCCTTTCTCAAGCAAGTATCCACACATACCTCCAAACTTCTCCCTCAAAGTTTCCAATTTCTCAATCTTCTCATTCTCCTTCACACATTTTTCAATCACCTTTTCTCATTCACTGTTGTAAAGGTCTTGGAGTTGGTCAACTGTGAAGTGAGACAGATCTTTCTCTGAATAATTATGCCTTCTGAGATATTCTCTGTATTTCTGGCAGTCTCTGTTCTTTTGTTCCATTCTTTTCTTGAAACCATCCCTCTCCTTATAAAGTCTCTTTTGCAACTGATCATCATCAAGATCAGCTAAAGCTTCAAAACTTATTTCATGCTTTCTCAGCTTTACAACCAAAGGATGTTTCCTTTTGGATTCCCTCATACTCAACTCAATGTTAGCTCTCTGCTCATTAGTCATTTCCACTTGTGGAGATTCAACATTGGTAGCTTTAACACTTTTTCTTTGATTATCATCAGGATTATCATCCTCATCAGACTCCTCAGACTCATGCTCCTCTTCAGTTAGATTATTCATAGCATCAATCTTGGGTTCATCAGAGGGTGGATGCTCTAGGTTTGATTCAGTTTGAGCAGGCACATCAGGGACACCTTGAACCTTTTCACCTGGTTGCAAGGTTTGCAGTGGGACTGCCTTGATAGGACTTGCATCTTCATCTGGAGTTTCAACAAAGTACTTGTTCTTGTCATCCCACTTGCCTTTCTTTGCAGACTTAGTACCTTCACCTGGCATAGATGTTTCTGGTCTATCCCTTTTTCTTGAGTATTTCTTTCCATACTTGGGATCATCCACATATTCCCATTCATCAGGATTTTGTCTCATGTAATCTTTAATCTGTTGAGCCCATTTCTTTGCAGCCATTGAGGCTACTGACTCACCAATTTCCTCTTCAGCCATCATATCAGAATTCAGATTCATTGGTTCAGCAGTTTCATTTGACTTTGTTTCTTGTTGACTTTCAGTTTGAAACATGCTAACCACTATAGCTAAGGAATTGTCAGCTTCCTCTTGCTCTTTTAACTTAATCAAGGCTTCAATCACCTCTTGATCAGCCACTTCATCAATAACTTCTTTTGCAAACTTGGCTTGGTTGATCAAGTTTTCCTGCTCTGCCAACTCTACAGGGTCTATGGTTTGGGCCAGTATCTCTCTGTCCCTTGTTTCTCTTAGAATGTTTTCTTGTTCCCTTAAAGCAGCAGCAGCAGCTTCAGCATCTTCTGTAAACAAAACATCTTTTTCTGGATATGCCTTAACAGGCTCTTCTTCTGTGACCTTTTCTTTGCCTTTATCCATCCTTTTAGGCATTACTTCTTCCTCATCATCAGATTGTCCATACTCATCACTTTCTTTCTCAAGTGCTTCCAATTCAGGATCATACTCTACTCTCTTGGAACTTTCAGGTTGTTCACCTTCAGTAATGATTGATCCTCAATAGCAATAATCCCTTGATTCATCACTTCAGTCTCTACTTCAGTTTGAGTGTTAATTAAGACATCAGTAGCTATATCAGTAACAGCTACATTCTCCTCAGCATTTGTCTTTTCAATCCTATCCTCTGTCTCAACATTTTCTTCCACATTCTCTTCATCCCTTTCCACATTTCTCATTTCATCATTTCTTTCTTCATTGTAATCATAATCCTGTTCTCCAACCTCTGATCTATCACCTTCATAATTATCATCCTCAATTCTCCTTTCCTCACTACTCTCTTCTCCATCATCATAAACATTCATAATCATCTTTAAACTGTCTACAGTCTCTACACCTGTTCCAGTTACAGTCTCAATATTCACACCAGAGTCAGTTGGCATTATTTCATTTTCCCCTTGTTTTGGGGCAGCTGAGGTCTTCTCAACCTCCTGCTCCAGGGCTTGAATTTTCAATTTTTCTTGTACCAACTTCTCTATCAACATCACATTCTCTTCTGTTACCTCCTGATTCCTTCTCTTCAGTTCATCATTCTCTTTTAACAAAGTCAACAGGTCAGTGTCAGTGGGTGGTGTTGTAGGTTGTGATGTAGAAAATGGTTCATATTCAGTTTGTTCATGGGTTGTGGTGTGAGTTTGGAAAATGGATTGTTATGGTGATTGTGTATGATGTGGGCTTGGGATGAATGGATCTGAGTGAATTGGGCTAGATGTTGGTGGTGTTTGTGGTGTTGGTGATACATGTGTTGATGTTTCAGGTTGGCTTATGGTTAGGGTTTGTGGTGGGGATTGAGTGGTTTGATGTGGAGGAGTTTGTGGTGGTGATAGTATAATGGGTTGGTCAATGTTTGATGGTGATTGTGGTGGTGTTGGAATAGGTTGTTCTTTATCTTCAAGTTGCTCCCCCTGATCAGGTGCATCAACATTCATAGCTACTCCAGCTCCTCCTTCATCTCCATCAACATTATCATCTTCATCGTCAGAACCATCATCATCACTCTCAACATTATCTCCTCCTTCCTCCTCTGAGCTTAACTCAGGCACTGGCATCACATTCAAGTCATGGTTCAACAACCATGGAAATATTTCAAATGGAGCTTCAGAATTGAATCTATTGGCAACACCTGGATTCTTGATTCTCTTGTATGTGTTAGGGTTATGCAGTAGGTGTGTAATTCTCATAGTGGGTAGATCTCTTAATTCTCCGTTAAAGATTATCTGCAGGAACCTTGGATCTTGTAAGAACCTGTCCTTATCTGCCTTCTTCAGGTTTGCTACCAGTCCATCAAATATCATCTTTGAAAAATTGAAGGGTAGATCATACATAATCCCAACAGTAGCATTTGCTAAATCATGACTCATCAAAGTCCATGATCCTTTTCTAGGAGCAAACCCCTGTATCACATGGTGAATGAGGAATCTATACATCATCGGAAACATCCCCTTTTGAAACTGCCCTTCATGTACAGTTCCCTGATAACCCATTGTCTCTTCAAATATTCTCATCAGGTGTGCTGTATTGAAGTTTATATGATTATGGTCATCATCATTCAACTGCAGGCATCTTCTTATCATCCTCTCAGTTATATGTATTTCTTGTCTTGCAACAGTTGCCTCTATTCTCTTTCCATTGACATCTTCAACCAGTTCAGCAGATCTCCAGAAATCCAGTGAATGATTTCTGTAGATGACAGGGCATTCAGTAAAAGCAAAACTGACATTTGATCGAGCCATCCATGTAATTATTGGCGTCACCGGCTCGTTGTCAGGTGTGACTTGCAATAGAGCACACATGTTATGCTTCTTTTCAAAAGCATACTTGGGTTGGTCCTCTTCTGCCATATCTGAACATCACAAACAAACTTATTCAAAGTGAAATTAGCATAAAAGTTATTACTTTACCCAATTTCAAGTTATAAGTTTGTAGAAGAAAGAGAGAAATTTTATTTAAGAACCTGATCTTCGACAAATTAACAACCTAAACACAAAAACAGAATATTAGTAATCAAGTACATAATCAAAGTCCAATATAGTCTAGTCGTGGTCGGAAAACACATTATTCATGCTTACCGAGTCGGAATTAGAGGGTTGATTCAGATTAGGGTTTGGATTAAGAATGAATGCGATAGGTCGGTTTGGGTTTCTTTGCGAATAAGCAGTTGCAGTGGAAAGAGAGAGGGAATTGTAATGTTGAAAATTTAGCATATCTCCCTCTTATATACCTTTTGAAAGTGGGTTTTAAATGCTTTTTGTCGTTTTGTGAATTATTAGCTGTCGAATAGTAACATTATCCACTTGATATTTTAAAAACAATTTTAAAACATATAACTCTTTATTATTTAAGACTTAGCAAACCTTACTCGGAAAAATAATCCTTTGCAAAGTCTGCTCGGTATATTTCCACTTATACAAAGCTTACCCGAATAATATTAAACTTTTCTTGACAACATTTTCTTTTAATTTTATAAGGTTTACCCGATCCCTCTTAATAACAAACCTTGTTTGATTAAGCTATTTAATTTAAAGTGAAGACACTATGAAGAAAGCTTACCCGAAATACCAGATTTCTTGAGAACTTAATCACAAGACAATTAATCAAGTATAAAATATCAAATAAACATTCTTGCTAGGAATCAATTAAGATGCCCATATAAATTTCTCAAATTTAAATTAAAATCTTAATCTAGCATAAACCCTATCAAAAATAAGAATGATATTCAATCAATCACAATAAAAGTATATTCAATCAAGTATACTTTAAAAACATAGTGTGCCCGAGTAACCTTCATAATGTTAGTATGCCCGAACAACCTTCTTCTACAAAGTATACCCGAATAATCTTCCTATAGTACAAAGTGTGCCCGAAAAGGACTTCTAGCAGACAGTGTACTCGGAAAATCAAATTTTGAAAATTACCAAGTATATTAGGGGAACAAAAGTGTACCCGAAATATAAAGTGTGTTCAGAAAACAAAGTTTGCCCGAAAACACTTGTAATTTCAAAGAAAACATATTCACACACACAAAGCTTACTTGGTGTACTCAAGGAGTTCACAAAGTTTTCTTGGAATAACAATCAGCATAAACAAAATGCAAAGCTTGCCCGAAACAATTATCTCTTGTTAAAAGCTAGCTAAAACATATAATCATCTTAAGACTTCAAGCTTGCTCGGGAAATTCGTACAATGGTGTACCTTACCCGAAAAGTGTAAACACTTCAAAGCATGCCCGAGAATCATAAACTTAGTCAAAAATGACAAAGCTTGCCCGGAAAGGTAACGAATCATCAAACCTTACCCGAAAATACATATTCACACATATTCAGCTGTTTTGTACCCGAAAAGGTTTGAGAACATCACACCTTACCCGAAAATACATATTCAAACAGTTTGTGCTTGGGAAGGTTTAATAACATCAAACCTTACCCGAACTTACATATTCAACCTATTTAGGCAAAATGCAACACTTTTTGACTTAAACCACTTGTCAGAACAATTTTATCTTTAAACATCATAGTTTAAGAGCAAATGGTGCATTTAGAGATCAAATTTCAGTTATGTTGTATTTCAAAACAATTTCCTTTTGTAAACTGAAAAGATCTCAGGAATGGGATCATATTGACTAAGTAGCTTTCTCAATACTTCATTCTCAGCATTATTATAACTACAAAGACAGGTCAACAGCAGGTCTAGACTTAACATGATTTTCATCTCTTTGGTGATATGATTAATTTCAATTATTTTTGCAGAAAAATTCAATGGATAACACATATTGTTTTCTGATGCTCCTTATCTATCCTCTAGGCTTATTTGGATTTCTCCAGATCACCTCAATTTGACTTTGACCCCCTGGTTTTGGTTAAAAACTTTCAATGACAGAACATATTTTTGAAAATTTATAAGATATTTCTTTTCAAATCTACAAACATATGTGAGGTTGAACGTTGGACTTATATGCCACGCAGATCGGACTTATATGCCTTTCATTCAGGATATTTAAAGGACTTATATGATTGCCTCCACCCTTGTAGTTCTGTTATTAACCCTCATGTTTGTATTTTTCCAATAAAAATTTGTGAACTTGTATCAACTTTTGGTTGACAAAATTTTGAAATTAATGTAGTTCACAACAGTTATTTGTCATTTTTTAAAAAAAAAATGTTTCATTTTGGGTAACCAAAGACCAACAGGCTTGTGTATGACTGGATAATCACTTTTCTTCCTATCATTTGAAAAGATTTATTTAGGAACATGCATAGACAACAATGTAACTTCACATAAATCTTAGCATATTCTTTATGTTTATATCACCTTAGATTTTACATATCATGAGAAAGCAACCATACATGTCAATGACTGTACTAAGAGTCCTTTTAGCCTAATAAATCCATATGATTGGCTAAGTAGTCAATGTACTATTATTTCCCATTCTATTCAGTTTAACATTCAGTCACCCTAATTTCTCTTAATTTTCAGGTAAATGGCTATTCTGTTTGACTACAAGTGGTCAACAGGACCAAACATACATGTGAATATATGTCCTTTCAAAGTCAGAGCTATTGACATAGTTTTAAGTGAAGGAATAAGAAACAAGTTATAATTGCCCCAAATGCTTTCAGTTTTCTGGTTAATGGCCATCCTTTTAATCTTTGCAGATTGCAGAACCAAACATACACAAGTGCATGTCCTTCCAACTGGGCAAATGACATAATTTTCAGCAAAGATAACTACCTGAGACTTTTCATTGAAAAATCCTTCTTTTAAGCTTCTTTAAAGCTTGAACTGAATAGTATTATCATGTCTCCACACCATTAACAACATGCTCATGTTTTGGTTCAAAATAGAGTATTTATGAAAAATTCATTAGAAACGTCATTTTATCACTTAATTTTGACATAAAACACATTTTGACATAAACAGTTGCAGCACATAATCAAATCTTAATCAAACATACCATCATCAAGACAAGCAGACAGCACTACCACTCAATGTCTATCCTATCTTAATAACATCAGAGGATCAGATAAAGCACATATTCAACCAATTAAGCAGTGATGTTAAATAAGCATTTTAGCAGATAATTCATAACAAGACTACTTATCTTAACATCACAAACACACAGTAACTGATAAACATGCAAACATATTAATCAAATCACTTATGTCATTCTTAGCAAACATAATCAGTCAAAGCACATAATAGTCAACATACTCAAGTATATTCATTCAACATATTCAAGCATATTCACATAACATTCAATTTGTGAAACCTCTAAACAAAGTAATCAGTTAGCACATAGAGGTAAACAACCAAGCACGCATCATTAATCAGATTTCATCAGAGTTGATCATTCCCAGTGCTTTCAAGAGAAAGTTGAACCTGGTTCTATCAAGTGGTTTGGTGAAAAGGTCAGCCAAATTGTCACTTGTATCAACTCTTTGCATTTCAATCAAACCTTTTTCACTACAATCTCTAATGAAGTGATGTCTAATTTCAATGTGCTTAGTCTTAGAATGTTGAACTGGATTCTTAACAGTAAAATATGCAGCAGTATTATCAATAAGAATAGGGGTGTTCAGAAAATTCAAACCATAATCCAGCATCTGGTTTTGAATCCACAGAACTTGTGCACAGCAGGCAGATGCAGCAACATATTCAGCTTCTGCAGTTGAGATTGAGACAGTTGTTTGCTTCTTGCATTGCCATGACACTAGTCTATCTCCCAAGAATTGACATCCTCCTGAGGTTGACTTTCGGCTCATGTTGCAGTCATCATAATCACTGTCTGTGTAGGCAATTAGATCAAATGATTGATTATTTGGATACCAAATCCCCAAATCTGGTCTTCCTTTCAAATATCTAAGTATTCTTTTAACAGCATTCATGTGGGAGACTTTTGGACTTGACTGGAATCTTGCACACATACACACACAGCAAACATGATATCTGGTCTTGTAGCAGTCAGATACATCAGAGATCCAATTTTAGCTCTATATTCATGTTCATCCACAGGCTCCCCTTTTTCATCAGCAATCATATTTTCCTTGGTGTCCATTGGAGTTGAAGCAGTTTTGTACTCATGACAGTTGAACTTGTTCAAGATGTCCTGCACATACTTATTTTGGTGAATGAAGACCCCTTCAGCTTTCTGTTGAACTTGTAATCCAAGAAAGAAGTTCATTTCTCCCATAGAACTCATGCTGTATTTGGACTTCATTACCCCTTCAAACTCCAAACACATTTGTTCATTTGTTGAACCAAAGATGATATCATCAACATACACTTGTAACAGAAGTAAGTCTGATCCCTTTCTTTTGTAGAAGAGTGTCTTGTCAATGGATCCTCTTTTAAAGCCATTCTCAAGAAGATGATTTGACAGCTCATTATACCATGCTCTAGGAGCTTGATGCAATCCATAAAGGGCTTTGTTTAGCTTATACACCCTGTTTGGATACATTGGATCCTCAAAACCTGGTGGTTGAGCTACATACACTTCTTCATCAATCTTTCCATTTAGGAATGCAGACTTAACATCAAGCTGGAACACCGTAATGTTCTTTGAGGCAGCATATGCAAGAAAAATCCTGATAGCTTCAAGTCTTGCAACCGGTGCAAAGACTTCCTCAAAGTCTATTCATTCTTCTTGAAGACATCCCATTGCCACAAGTCTAGTTTATTCTTAATCACCAAACCCCTCTCATCCCTTTTGTTTCTAAAAACCCATTTGGTTCCTATTGCATATCTGTCAAATGGCTTATCAACAAGATTCCACACATGTAGATCTCTGAACTGAGCCAGTTCTTTCTGCATTGCTTCTACCCAACTGTTGTCTTTCAGTGCTTGAGCAATATTCTTAGGCTCTATTTGGGATAGAAAACATGAATAAAGACAGATGTTTGCAATTTCTGAGTGACTTCTTGTGACTCTTTCATGCAAATCTCCAATGATGTTTTCAAAAGGATGATTCTTTTCTACATAAGGAGTTTGAACAATCATATCTGTAGACACATTGTGTCAAGATTTGACTCATTGAGTTATGGTTCTTCAATGATCAAATCAGTCTCTGCATAATGAAATTCTGGTGCTTCATCATTATGTTGTCCTGTAGTGGATGCACCATTGTTTCCAATATTCAAGCTTTCAAACAAATGCTGAAATCTTGCTATAGATGCAGTTTCTTCTTCACTTGCTTGGTTGCTTGAGTCTCCCTCATCCTGAACTTGATCATTATGATCATGTTCAGGACTGTAGTTGTTTTCTTGATTATCTTCTTGAACTTGTTCAACAATATCACTTGAGGAATTCTTCACAAAAGTATATTCCTTTTCTTTTCTAGCAACCTTTTTCCACAATTCTTCCATGTCCAGTGGTTTCTTCTTTTTCTCTTCAATTACACTGGACTTGTAAAAAGAGTCATCAAAGTCTACAAGATAAATCTTGAAAGACTTTACTAACTTTTCATGATCAAACAGCCATGCTGCACCATCAACTGTATTGAATTGATTCTCATTAAAGATGATGTCAGATGATTCTATAACACTCAAATGGTCTTTCACATATACTCTGTATGCTTTTGAGTGTGTAGAATATCCAACAAAGAAACAATCTAGAGATTTTGTTTGAAACTTGTTCAAATAGTCCCTAGTGTTCAAAAGAAAACATTTGCATCCAAAGGGCTTGAAAAACTTGATATAAGGCTTTCTGTTGTGGAATATTTCATATGGAGTTTTGTTATGCCTTTTGTTTACAAGCACCCTGTTCTGAACATAGCAAGCAGTGTTTATGGCTTCAGCCCAAAAAGTAACAGGCAAGTTAGCATCTGCTATCATGGTTCTTGCAGCTTCAATCAAAGTTCTATTTCTTCTTTCTGCAACACCGTTTTGTTCAGGAGTTCTAGGAGCTGAGAATTGTTGAAGTATTCCCTTTTCAGCACAAAATTCTTGCATAACTCCATTCTTGAACTCAGTACCATTGTCACTTCTCATCATTTTAACCTTCTTATTCAACTTGTTCTCAATCATTGTTACACAACCCTTAATCAACTCTGCAGTCTCATATTTGGTACTTAGGAAATAAACTCAAGTATATCTTGAATAGTCATCAATGATCACAAGACAATATCTTTTTTTTCCTATATTTGGCACACTTACAGGACCAAAGAGATCCATGTGAAGTAATTCAAGTATTTGATCAATTGAGTTGATGAGCTTAGGCTTATGAGTAGATTTGTGTTGTTTTCCCTTTTGGCATGAATTACAATAATCTTCCAATTTGAACTCTCTTGTAGGTAAGCCTATGACATGCTCACCTTTGACAAGTCTATTCATGTTCTTTAAGTTCACATGACACAGTTTCCTATGCCACAATTTGGATTCATTTTCAGTAGCTTTGGAAACAAAACATGCATCTCCTCTTAAAACAGCTTCTTTCATATTCAATTCATACAAGTTGCCATTTCTTGGTGCCATCATCATAATCATTTCAGGTGGAATTACAAACTCAGGTTTTAAGATGAAGCAGTGGGAATCATCAAAACTGACTTTGTAACCCTTATCACACATTTGTGATATACTCAGTAGATTATACTGAAGTCCTTCAACATGAAACACATTATCAAAAGAAACCTTTCCATTTGTTAAGATTCCTTTTCCCACAATCTTTCCACCATTTTCATCACTCCCAAAGGCTACAGATCCTTCATACTTTTCTTCATAGTTGACAAGTGATATTTTGTCACAATTCATGTGCCTAGAACAACCACTATCCATATACCATATTTCATTCAGAGGAGTGGACTGTTCCTGCACAAAAGAAAGAGTTTGATTAGTTGAGTGATGAAGTGCAGGCTTCTACAGCTTGCAACTCATCATTTTCAGTTTCTGTGATAGCTTGGGAAGTGAGTGTTGTTGGTTCAGGATCTTCATGAGTGACTTCTAAGTTGTCTGAATTATCAGTTTCATAACCACACTCTCTTGGGGTTTTAACAAGTGAGGTTGAGTTCTGGTACTCAGCTGAATCAGTGGCATACTCCTTAATCGCATAGTCCTTCTTTTCTGAGTAGTCTCTCACATCAGCAACTATCTCAACCTTAATCTCAGTCTTAGGTTTCCAAAGAAAACCTTGTGGTTCATATCCATGTTTCAATAAGAACTTCTCATCACCTGTCAGTTCTTTTGATTTCTTTCTTGAAAAGACACCTTTGTTTCTTGTCTTTTCATTTCTAGGTGAACCTTGAGATTCATCAGATTTAACTAATTGACTATCTTGTTTGATTCTCAAAGGCTGAGAATTCTTTTTGGTCACATTTTCATGCTTCTTAGGAGATATGCTTCTTCTTGCTGATTTAGTCCCTTGCTTCTTTGTTTTGACATCAGCTTTCTTTTCAATCCTTGTCTCCTTAGCAGATTTGTTTTCTTCTCTTTTCATTGTTTCATTTCCACGCACCTTTCTTTTTCCCAGATATACATCATACTTCTTTTTGCACAGGACAAAGTCTTGGCCATACTTTATTTCATCTGGGACATGAAATGGTTGGAATTTCAGTCTTTCATTGCATGAGTCTGTGTGGTGACCGTATTCATCACACTTCTTGCACCATACCTTGCCTTTGAATTTTTCATGTTCTTTTGGTTTCTTGAATCTTTCATTTGGCTTAGGTGACTTGACTCCTAGAGTCTTCTGATTCTTTAAACTGTCAAAGTTAATTGAGAATGGCACAAACTCCTCAATCTTGATGTCTTGTCTTTCAAGTGTGCTTTTGAAAAAGACAACTTTCTCCATAATCATAGGTTCTTCATCAATACTTTCTTTAACCCTTGACTGTCTCTTCTGATACTCTTCCATAGTTTCTACTTCTCCAACATCCAATACTTCATGTCTAGAAAAGATTGGATAAACTGGGATAAAATTTTTTGTATCAATTTCTTCAGTCACCATCTTCTTTTTGTTTTGTTTTATCCTTTCTAATACAGCCTTGCTTGGTGGCCTGACTGCATTGTAGCTTATCTTCTTCTTTTCACAAATATCAAAAGATACATGTTCTCTTTTCATCTTATCATTTTGTTTCTTCATTCTTGGTGTGACTGGTGGATACTTTGGAAGTTTATCAATAGATTCTGGTTTCTTGTATTTTCTTCCTCTTTCAGCAGATTTGATTTCTTCATCAATGATTTGATCACTCAGATCACTTAAATCATCTTGATCCAATTCAACAGGATCAAAGTCATCCTTAGAGACTTGAACTCCAATTGACTTATCATCTTTTACTTCTTCCTTAATCACAAACTCTCCTTCTTCATTCACTTCTACCTTTTTATATAAATCAACAAATTCTTCTTTGTCTTGAAGGACATCTCTGAATTGTTGCAAGTATGCATCTCTTTTCTCTTTGTCAACTTTTGGCATGAAGTTGTTGTTGAATGGAGGTAGAACTGCTTTGTATTTGTGTTGGTCCTTTACTTGGTTCAGAATACCACATATGTTGCCTGTTGAGACCAAATTCTTCAAAAATTCAGTTTCAACCTTCAGTTTTGTGTTCTGCACCTTTTCTTCAACTAACATCTTCTTTAATCCATCTATCTCAGTGATGTATCTGGTTTGAGCTCTGTAACTGATCATGCAGTCATCTTCTAGGCTGTTAATCTTTTCTTCACTGATCAGCTCACTAGCCTCATACCAATTGATGATACTTTGTTTCCTAAAACACTCACTTTCCAGTTTGCCTACTTTTGTTTTCAATTCATTGATAATTTCATTTAAATCAATAGTGGGAGCAGAGTGTACCTGAGATGATGATCCTTTTTCTTTCTCAATTATGGCCATGAATGCCACATTTGCTTTCTTGATATCATCTACAATGTCCTCTTCATGATTGCTCCAATCAAAATTTCCTTCATGTTGTGTAGTCACTGCCACATTTCCTTGATTTCTGATCTGATTTTGATTTGCTGGAACAGTGTTGTTTGGAACATTTTGAGCTGCTTGAAGGTTTTGATTGTTGTTCATTTGAAAGCCTTGAGTTTGTTGCATGTTTTTTTGCTGATTGTTCATTTGAGGCTGAAAGTTGTTGAAGTTGGGGTTGTAGTTGTTATTGGGATTGAAGTTGTTATTGTTGAATCATGGCTGATTTTGTTGGTATTGCTGCTGACCTCTTGGCTGTTGATTCTGGAATTGATTCATCTGAAAGTTTCTTGGTTGATTGCATTCTCTTGCAAAATGACCAGGTTGCTGACAATTGTAGCAAATTGCTTTTGACTTGTCAAATCCAATCCTGTCATTTGGACCAGAAACCAGAGACCTACCAGTTCTGTTATACAGCCTTTTACTTCTCAAAGCCAACATGGCAGCTTGCCATTTCAAATCCATGTCTTCCAAATCATCTGCATCAATTTGCTCTAAGTCATCTTATACCACACTTGTGTGAATCAAGTTCTTTGCAACAAAGGCATTATATGACTCAGTGAACATAGAAAGCAAGGCCTGTGTTTCATTGCCTTGTCCATTTCCACCACTAGAATAAGGTAAATTCCCACTTGCCATAGAGGCAGAATCATTGTCATCAATCAGTTGCACATTGAACCTCTGCTGATTTCCTTGATTACTTGTGCTACCTCCAATGAAAGATTTTGGAGTATCAGCATTATGCTCCACTGTCTCTTCAATGATGGGAATTTGCTGTTGATTTTTGGTGGTCAAGTTACCCATTGGTGCAATCAATGCATTTGAAACATTGAAGCAAGGTCTTTCTTTCTTAATCATTTCATTCTCACTCATTTCAAGCTCTACAGCCTGAAGAAAGCATATTAAATCATCCAATTTCAATTCATTGAAATTATGCTTCTGAAGGATGAACTTGCAAGCAGTATACCATTCCTTTGGAATTGAGTTGAGTAATTTTGTATTTAAATCAAAGTCAGTCATTACATAATCAGTTGTTCTCAACTCATTCACAATAGCTAGAAAACGTTCTAGTATTGATTTTAACCTTTCTCCCTCCTTATACTTGAACCTTTCCAACTGTTGCTTCAATCTCTGTTTCTTAATGTTCTTCAGCTCAGTATTCCCTTCATACATCTCAAGGATGGCATCATACATTTGTTTGGCAGTTGTATGATGTGCCACCTTGGTTAAAATCTCCCAAGACATTCCTAGCTTAATCATAGCTAAGGCCCTGTCGTCTACCTTTCTCATTCTTTCTCTTACAGCAGCAGTTCCAGCTGTGTTTGCACATTCCTCAACTGCAGATGTGGACCATTTTTGATGGAGTTCCACATATCAACATCATTGTAGCACACGGCTGCTTCAAAGAGCACTTTCCACTTGGTAAAATTTTCTTGTCCATACAATCTTGGTATCTTGTTAGTAGACACCTCTTGTTCCTCATATCCAGACATTTTCAAAGACTCAAAAACAGTTTCTTTATAAAAAGCAAAGTTTTAAAATAATCAGATCTGAAAACAGGTTGTTCAGATCTGATGTGTCTGATATGATTAGAGCAAGATTTAGATATAAAGATTAAAGCTTTAATTGAAATAAGGAAGAGAAAACACCGGTAGATTGTAGATCTGGAAGAAAAATGAAGAACAGAACTGTTGACGTCACAAATCAATGGAACAGTGGTCTGCTTACGTCATCTTTCTTCAAATCTTCAATCAGCAACAAGAATCTTTCCAAAATAGCAGCAACAAGCTCTGATACTACTTGTCAGGTCCCGATTTCAGCTGGATCTTACTCAAATCATGTCATAACTCACACAAATAAATGTGCTGACAAGGGAGTTAATGTCGGGTTGCTATATTTAGAAAGTTCACCGTTTGTTAAAGGCAGAATCAATAACAAACATATGGTTGCTTAATCAGTATTTAAAGGTAACCAACACAAACAAGATTCACTCAAAAGAT
Source organism: Bidens hawaiensis (assembly GCF_021521415.1). Taxonomy (NCBI): domain Eukaryota; kingdom Viridiplantae; phylum Streptophyta; class Magnoliopsida; order Asterales; family Asteraceae; genus Bidens; species Bidens hawaiensis. The sequence continues at coordinate 379,490 of NW_027493339.1, read as the reverse complement.
TTCCATTTTTATAATATCAATCATACAAAGTGGATAATCGATTTAGGGTTTCTTGATAAGGAAGGTTTTCAGCCGTCACACACAATATTCTTTCTTAATTAATGTGTCTGTCTGCCTTGTTGTGTGTGTTCAGGTGTGCCCTAAATTATTCTATTTATAGGCCTGACACCTCCTTTACAGCTGTCATTCCTTCTAGAAACCCTATCCGATAAAACATATTCAAATTACATATTCATAAATATTCTAAGTGTAAAACAAGTCTTCCGAGTAGGCTTTGCATCAATCTTGTCTTTCCGAGTAAGCTCTGCCATCCTTCATAACTTGGTAACATAGAAGTGTGCTCGAGATCAGTTTCCGGGTAGACTTTACTTGAAGAGTATTTTACCAAGTAAAATACTCACCGGGTAGACTTCAATCTTCTTGGTTTTGACAGACTTTTCCCGACAAACCCTTACGAACAACCTTGTTCTTCAATGGTCCCTTCAACCCTTTGCTAGAGAAAAGCTTATTTAGCAAAGTGTGCTCGGTAGCACTGTTCCTTGCTTAAGTTGAACCTTGCCCGATGATACTTGAGATATATCATTAAATCATCAAGCCTACTTGGACCATACTTATTAATGAATACCTTGCCTGGTCTTCCAATTACTTGGCTTCATGAGCTTGGTTAGCCTAAAGCTTACTCGGAAGTGAACTTTACTTGGCTATCAAGAACAAACCTTCTTGATAAAGTGACTCTTGCCCGGACTTGCATATACTAGTGAACCATACCCGGTAGTGCACTAATTTGCAAACCTTGCTCGGATATTCACTAAAGAAGACTTAGAGAAGATAACCCTGCCCGATAGACAAAAATATCGTACCTGGCTAAGTAGAAGCTTGCTCGGAGGTCTAAGGTGTGCCCGGATCCATACTTGGGGAATTCTAAGGAGGTTGAGAAGATTCCAATCTCTCATATGTCATTTTGAAGAAATCTTTGACTTAGCAATCTTCCCATTAGGTTAATTTCTTGACCCAACATGGAAGACTCCAAGACCGAATTTCTGATCTGATTCAGTTGTTAGACCCATACTCAGATTTTTCTCCGGCTCGGTGAACATACACCCTTTGGCAACATTGGCAAAAGGGCATAATTATTGATCTGATTCTTTCGTATGTGTATCAAATATTGTATGGAAGTCTTCAAGATTGAATTTCTAATTCGATTCAGTGGTTCGACCTATACTCATTTTTTTCTCCTGCTCGGTGAACATACCCCTTTGGCAATACTGGCAAAATTTCGAACGGGCCCCGGGGTGGCGTCAGGGCATAAATATTGACCCAAGTCTTTTTTATGTCTATAAAATATTGTATGGAAGTCTTCAAGACTGAATTTCTAATTTGATTCAGTGGTTCGACCCATACTCATTTGTTTCTCCTGCTCGGTGAACATACAACTTAGGCAATACTGGCAAAATTTCGAACAGCCCCGGGGTGGCGTCAGGGCATAAATATTGATCCGAGTCTTTTTTTATGTCTATAAAATATTGTATGGAAGTCTCCAATACCGAATTTCTGATCCGATTCAGTTGTTAGACCCAAACTCAGTTTTTTCTTCGACTCGGTGAACATACCCCTTTGGCAATACCGGCAAAATTTCGAACGGGCCGCAGGGTGGCGTCAGGGCAAAATTATTGATCCGATTCTTTTGTATGTGTATAAAATACTGTATGGAAGTCACCAAGACTGAATTTCTGATCTGATTCAGTGGTTCAACCCATACTCAGTTTTTCTCCTGCTCGGTGAACATACCCCTTTGTCAATACTGGCAAAATTTCGAACGGGCCCCGGGGTGGCGTCAGGGCATAAATATTGATCCGATTCTTTTTATGTCTATAAGATATTGTATGGAAGTCTCCAAGACCGAATTTCTGATATGATTCAGTTGTTAGACCCACGCTCAGTTTTTTCTCTGGCTCGGTGTATGTCCCTTTGGCAATACTGGCAAAATTTCGAACGGGCCCCGGGGTGGCGCCAGGGCATAATTATTGATCCGATTCTTTCGTATGTGTATCAAATATTGTATGGAATGTCTCCAAGACTGAATTTCTAATTCGATTCAGTGGTCCGACCCATACTCATTTTTTTCTCCTGCTCGGTGAACATACCTCTTTGGCAATACTAGCAAATTTTCGAACCGGCCCCGGGGTGGCGTCGGGGCATAAATATTGATCCGAGTCTTTCTAATTTCTATAAAATATTGTGTGGAAGTCTCCAAGACTGAATTTCTGATCCGATTCAGTTGTTAGACCCATACTCAGTTTTTTCTTTGGCTCGGTGAACATACCCCTTTGGCAATACTGGCAAAATTTCGAACGGACCACGTGGTGGCTTCAGGGCATAATTATTGATCCTAGTCTTTCGTATGTGTATAAAATATTGAATGGAAGTCTCCGAGTCCGAATTTCTGTTCCAATTCAGTGGTTCTACCCATACTCAGTTTTTTCTCCGGCTCGGTGAGCATACCCCTTTGGTAATACTGGAAAATTTTCGAACGGCCTGCGGGGTGGCGTCAGGGCATAATTATTGATCCGATTCTTTCGTATGTATATAAAATATTGTATGGAAGTCTCCAAGACCGAATTTCTGATCCAACTCAGTGGTTCAACCCATACTCAGTTTGTTCTCCGGCTCGGTGAATATACCCCCTTTGGCAACACTGGCAAAATTTCGAACGGGCCACGGGGTGGCGCCAGGGCATAATTATTGATCCGATTCTTTCGTATGTATATCAAATATTGTATGGAAGTCTTCAAGACTGAATTTCTAATTTGATTCAGTGGTTCGACCCATACTCATTTTTTTCTCCTGCTCGGTGAACATACCAATTTGGCAATAGGCAAAATTTCGAACGGCCCCGCGGTGGCGTCATGGCATAAATATTGATCCGAGTCTTTTTTTTATGTCTATAAAATATTGTATGCAAGTCTCCAATATCGAATTTCTGATCTGATTCAGTTGTTAGACCCAAACTCAGTTTTTTCTTCGGCTCGGTGAACATACCCCTTTAACAATACTAGCTAAATTTCGAACGGACCCCAAGGTGGCGTCAGGGCATAATTATTGATCCTAGTCTTTCGTATGTGTATAAACCACTTTATGGAAGTCTCCAAGTTCAAATTTCTGTCCTGATTCACTGGTTCGACCCATACTCAGTTTTTTCTCCGGCTCGATGAACATACTCCTTTGGCCATACTGGCAAAATTTCGAACGGCCCGCGGGGTGGCGTTAGGGCATAATTATTTATCCGATTCTTTCATATGTGTATAAAATATTTTATGGAAATCTCCAAAACCGAATTTTGGATCTGATTCAGTGGTTCAACCCATACTCAGTTTTTTCTCCTGCTCGGTGAACATACCTCTTTGGCAATACTGGCAAAAATTTCGAACTAGCCCCGGGGTGGCGTCAGGGCATAATTATTGATCCGATTCTTTCGTATATGTATCAAATATTGTATGGAATGTCTCCAAGACTAAATTTCTAATTCGATTCAGTGGTTCGACCCATACTCATTTTTTTCTCCTGCTCGATGAACATACCTCTTTGTCAATACTGGCAAAATTTCGAACGGGCCCCGGGGTGGCGTCAGGGCATAATTAATGATCCGATTCTTTCGTATGTGTATAAAATAATGTATGGAAGTCTCCAAGACCGAATTTCTGATCCAACTCAGTGGTTCGACTCATACTCATTTTGTTCTCCAGCTCGGTGAACATACCCCCTTTGGCAACACTGTCAAAATTTCGAACGGGCCACGGGGTGGCGCCAGGGCATAAATATTGATCCGAGTCTTTTTTTATGTCTATAAAATATTGTATGGAAGTCTCCAATAACGAATTTCTGATCCGATTCAGTTGTTAGACCCAAACTCAGTTTTTTCTTCGACTCGGTGAACATACCCCTTTGGCAATACCGGCAAAATTTCGAACGGGCCGCAGGGTGGCGTCAAGGCATAATTATTGATCCGATTCTTTTGGATGTGTATAAAATACTGTATGGAAGTCTCCAAGACTGAATTTCTGATCTGATTCAGTGGTTCAACCCATACTCAGTTTTTCTCTTGCTCGGTGAACAAACCCCTTTGTCAATACTGGCAAAATTTCGAACGAGCCCCGGGGTGGTGTCAGGGCATAAATATTGATCCGATTCTTTCTTATGTCTATTGGATATTGTATGGAAGTCTCCAAGACCGAATTTCTGATATGATTCAGTTGTTAGACCATGCTCAGTTTTTTCTCTGGCTCGGTGTATGTCCCTTTGGCAATATTGGCAAAATTTCGAACGGGCCCCGGGGTGGCGCCAGGGCATAATTATTGATCTGATTCTTTCGTATGTGTATCAAATATTGTATGGAATGTCTCCAAGACCAAATTTCTGATCTGATTTAGTGGTTCAACCCATACTCAGCTTTTTCTCCGGCTCGATGAACATACCCCTTTGGCAATACTGACAAAATTTCGAACGGGCCCCGGGGTTGCGTCCAGGCATAAATATTGATCCGAGTCTTTCTTATGTCTATAAAATATTGTATGGAAGTCTCCAACACCGAATTTCTGATCCGATTCAGTTGTTAGACACATACTCAGTTTTTTCTCCGGCTCGGTGAACATACCCCTTTGGCAACACAGGCAAAATTCGAACGAGCCCCGGGCTGGCGACAGGGCATAATTATTGATCCGATTCTTTCGTATGTGTATCAAGTATTGTATGGAAGTCTTCAAGACTGAATTTCTAATTCGATTCAGTGGTTCGACCCATACTCATTTTTTTCTCCTGCTCGGTGAACATACAACTTTGGCAATACTGGCAAATTTTCGAATGGCCCCGTGGTGGCGTCAGGGCATAAATATTGATCCGAGTCTTTTTTTTATGTCTATAAAATATTGTATGGAAGTCTCCAATACCGAATTTCTGATCCGATTTAGTTGTTAGACCCAAACTCAGTTTTTTCTTCGACTCGGTGAACATAACCCTTTGGCAATACTGGCAAAATTTCGAACAGACCCCGTGGTGACATCAGGGCATAATTATTGATACTAGTCTTTCGTATGTGTATAAAATATTGTATGGAAGTCTCGAAGTCCGAATTTCTGTCCCGATTCACTGGTTCGACCCATACTCAGTTTTTTTCGGGCTCGGTGAACATACCCCGTTGGCCATACAGGCAAAATTTCGAACGGCCCGCGGGGTGGCGTCAGGGCATAATTATTGATCCGATTCTTTCGTATTTGTATAAAATATTGTATGGAAGTCTCAAAGACCGATTTTTTGATCCGATTCAGTGATTCAACCCATACTCAGTTTTTTCTCCGGCTCGGTGAACATACCACTTTGACAATACTGGAAAAGATTCGAACGGGCCGCGGGGTGGCGTCAGGCTATAATTATTGATCCGATTCTTTCGTTTGTGTATCAAATATTGTATGGAAGTCTTTAAGATTGAATTTCTTATCCGATTCAGTGGTTCAACCCATACTCATTTTTTTCTCCTGCTCGGAGAAGATACCCCTTTGTCAATACAGGCAAAATTTCGAACGGGCCCCGAGGTGGCGTCAGGGGATAATTAATGATCCGATTCTTTCGTATGTGTATAAAATAATGTATGGAAGTCTCCAAGACCAAATTTCTGATCTGATTTGGTGGTTCAACCCATACTCAGCTTTTTCTCCGGCTCAGTGAACATACCCCTTTGGCAATACTGACAAAATTTCTAACGGGCCCCGAGGTGGAGTCAGGGCATAAATATTGATCCGATTCTTTCTTATGTCTATAAAATATTGTATGGAAGTCTCCAAGACCGAATTTCTGATCCGATTCAGTTGTTAGACCCATACTCAGTTTTTTCTCCGGCTCGGTGAACATACCCCTTTGGCAATACTGGCAAAATTTCGAACACGCCCCGGGGTGGCGTCAGGGCATAATTATTGATCCGATTCTTTCGTATGTGTATCAAATATATTATGGAATGTCTCCAAGACTGAATTTCTAATTCGATTCAGTGGTCCGACCCATGCTCATTTTTTCTCCTGCTCGGTGAACATACCTCTTTGGCAATACTAGCAAATTTTCGAACCGGCCCCGGGGTGGCGTCGGGGCATAAATATTGATCCGAGTCTTTCTTATTTCTATAAAATATTGTACGGAAGTCTCCAAGACCGAATTTCTGATCCGATTCAGTTGTTAGACCCATACTCAGTTTTTTCTTTGGCTCGGTGAACATACCCCTTTGGCAATACTGGAAAAATTTTGAACGGACCACGTGGTGGCGTCAGGGCAAAATTATTGATCCTAGTCTTTCGTATGTGTATAAAATATTGAATGGAAGTCTCCAAGTCCGAATTTCGGTTCCGATTCAGTGGTTCTACCCATACTCGGTTTTTTCTCCGGCTCGGTGAGCATACCCCTTTGGTAATGCTGGAAAATTTTCGAACGGCCTGCGGGGTGGCGTCAGGGCATAATTATTGATCCGATTCTTTCGTATGTTTATAAAATATTGTATGGAAGTCTCCAAGACCGAATTTCTGATCCTACTCAGTGGTTCAACCCATACTCAGTTTGTTCTCCGGCTCGGTGAACATACCCCCTTTGGCAACACTGGCAAAATTTCAAACGGGCCACGGGGTGGCGCCAGGGCATAATTATTGATCCGATTCTTTCGTATGTGTATCAAATATTGTATGGAAGTCTTCAAGACTGAATTTCTAATTTGATTCAGTGGTTCGACCCATACTCATTTTTTTCTCCTGCTCGGTGAACATACCAATTTGGCAATAGGCAAAATTTCGAACGGCCCCGCGGTGGCGTCAGGGCATTAATATTGATCCGAGTCTTTTTTTTTATGTCTATAAAATATTGTATGTAAGTCTCCAATATCGAATTTCTGATCTGATTCAGTTGTTAGACCCATACTCAGTTTTTTCTTCGGCTCGGTGAACATACCCCTTTGACAATACTGGCTAAATTTCGAACGGACCTCAAGGTGGCGTCAGGGTATAATTATTGATCCTAGTCTTTCGTATGTGTATAAACCACTTTATGGAAGTCTCCAAGTTCAAATTTCTGTGCTGATTCACTGGTTCGACCCATACTCAGTTTTTTCTCCGGCTCGGTGAACATACTCCTTTGGCCATACTGGCAAAATTTCGAACTGCCCGCGGGGTGGCGTTAGCGCATAATTATTTATCCGATTCTTTCGTATGTGTATAAAATATTTTATGGAAATCTCCAAAACCGAATTTTGGATCTGATTCAGTGGATCAACCCATACTCAGTTTTTTCTCCGGCTCAGTGAACATACCTCTTTGGCAATACTGGCAAAATTTCGAACGGCACGAGGGGTTGCGTTAGGGCTTAATTATTGATCTGATTCTTTCATATGTGTATAAATTATTTTATGGAAGTCTCCAAAACCGAATTTTAGATCTGATTCATTGGTTCAACCCATACTCAGTTTGTTCTCCGGCTCGGTGAACATACCCCCTTTGGCAACACAGGCAAAATTTCGAACGGGCCACGGGGTGGCGCCAGTGCATAATTATTGATCCGATTCTTTCGTATGTGTATCAAATATTGTATGGAAGTCACCATGACTGAATTTCTAATTCGATTCAGTGGTTCGACCCATACTCATTTTTTTTCTCCTGCTCGGTGAACATACCACTTTGGCAATACTGGTAAAATTTCGAACGGCCCCGGGGTGGCGTCAGGGCATAAATATTGATCCGAGTCTGTTTTTATGTCTATAAAATATTGTATGGAAATATCTAATACCGAATTTCTGATCCGATTCAGTTGTTAGACCCAAACTCAGTTTTTTTCGACTCGGTGAACATACCCCTTTGACAATACTGGCAAAATTTCGAACAGACCCTGTGGTGGCATCAGGGCCTAATTATTGATCCTAGTCTTTCGTATGTGTATAAAATATTGTATGGAAGTCTCGAAGTCCGAATTTCTGTCCCGATTCACTGGTTCGACCCATACTCAGTTTTTTTCCGGCTCGGGGAACATGCCCCGTTGGCCATACAGGCAAAATTTCGAACGGCCCGCGGGGTGGCGTCAGGGCATAATTATTGATTCGATTCTTTCGTATGTGTATAAAATATTGTATGGAAGTCTCCAAGACCGATTTTTTGATCCGATTCAGTGATTCAACCCATACTCAGTTTTTTCTCCGGCTTGGTGAACATACCTCTTTGGCAATACTAGCAAGGATTCGAACGGGGCGCGGGGTGGCGTCAGGCCATAATTATTGATTCGATTCTTTCGTTTGTGTATAAAATATTGTATGGAAGTCTCAAATATTGAATTTCTTATCCGATTTAGTGGTTCAACCCATACTCAGTTTTTTCTCCTGCTCGGAGAAGATACCCCTTTGTCAATACGGGCAAAATTTTGAACGGCCCCCGGGGTGGAGTCAGGGCATAATTAATGATCCGATTCTTTCGTATGTGTATAAAATAATGTAGGGAAGTCTCCAATACCAAATTTCTGATCTGATTTAGTGGTTCAAATCATACTCAGCTTTTTCTCCGGCTCAGTGAACATACACCTTTGTCAATACTGACAAAATTTCTAACGGGCCCTGGGTGGCGTCAGGGCATAAATATTGATCCGATTCTTTCTTATGTCTATAAAATATTGTATGGAAGTCTCCAAGACCGAATTTCTGATCCGATTCAGTTGTTAGACACATACTCAGTTTTTTCTCCGGCTCGGTGAACATACCCCTTTGGCAATACTGGCAAAATTTCGAACAGGCCCCGGGGTTGCGTCAGGGCATAATTATTGATCCGATTCTTTCGTATGTGTATCAAATATTGTATAGAATGTCTCCAAGACTGAATTTCTCATTCGATTTAGTGGTTCGACCCATACTCATTTTTTTCTCCTGCTCGGAGAACATACATCTTTGACAATACTAGCAAAATTTCGAACCGGCCCCGGGTTGGCGTCGCGGCATAAATATTGATCCGAGTCTTTCTTATGTCCATAAAATATTTTACGGAAGTCTCCAAGACCCAATTTCTGTTCCGATTCAGTGGTTCTACCCATACTCATTTTTTTCTCCGGCTCGGTGAACATACCTCTTAAGCCATACCGGCAAAATTTCGAACGGCACGCGGGGTTGCGTTAGGGCATAATTATTGATCTGATTCTTTCGTATGTGTATAAATTATTTTATGGAAGTCTCCAAAACCGAATTTTTGATCTGATTCAGTGGTTCAACCCATACTCAGTTTGTTCTCCGGCTCGGTGAACATACCCCCTTTGGCAAGACTGGCAAAATTTCGAACGGGCCACGGGGTGGCGCCAGGGCATAATTATTGATCCGATTCTTTCGTATGTGTATCAAGTATTGTATGGAAGTCTCCATGACTGAATTTCTAATTCGATTCAGTGGTTCGACCCATACTCATTTTTTTCTCCTGCTCGGTGAACATACCACTTTGGCAATACTGGCAAAATTTCGAACGGCCCCGGGGTGGCGTCAGGGCATAAATATTGATCCGAGTCTTTTTTTATGTCTATAAAATATTGTATGGAAGTCTCTAATACCGAATTTCTGATCCGATTCAGTTGTTAGACCCAAACTCAGTTTTTTCTTCGACTCGGTGAAATACCCCTTTGGCAATACTGGCAAAATTTCGAACAGACCCCGTGGTGGCATCAGGGCATAATTATTGATCCTAGTCTTTCGTATGTGTATAAAATATTGTATGGAAGTCTCGAAGTCCGAATTTCTATCCCGATTCACTGTTTCGACCCATACTCAGTTTTTTTCGCCTCGGTGAACATACCCCGTTGGCCATACAGGCAAAATTTCGAACGGCCCGCGGGGTGGCGTCAGGGCATAATTATTGATCCGATTCTTTCGTATGTGTATAAAATATTGTATGGAAATCTCCAAGACCGATTTTTTGATCCGATTCAGTGATTCAACCCATACTCAGTTTTTTCTCCGGCTCGGTGAACATACCTCTTTGGCAATACTGGAAAAGATTCGAACGGGCCGCGGGGTGGCGTCAGGCCATAATTATTGATCCGATTCTTTCGTTTGTGTATCAAATATTGTATGGAAGTCTCCAAGATTGAATTTCTTTTCCGATTCAGTGGTTCAACCCATACTCAGTTTTTTCTCCTGCTCGGAGAAGATACCCCTTTGTCAATACAGGCAAAATTTCGAACGGGCCGCGGGGTGGCGTCAGGGCATAATTAATAATCCGATTATTTCGTATGTGTATAAAATAATGTATGGAAGTCTCCAAGACCAAATTTCTGATCTGATTTAGTGGTTCAACCCATACTCAGCTTTTTCTCCGGCTTAGTGAACATACACCTTTGTCAATCCTGACAAAATTTCTAACGGGCCCGGGGTGGCGTCAGGGCATAAATATTGATCCGATTCTTTCTTATGTCTATAAAATATTGTATGGAAGTCTCCAAGACCGAATTTCTGATCCGATTCAGTTGTTAGACACATACTCAGTTTTTTCTCCGGCTCGGTGAACATACCCCTTTGGCAATACTGGAAAAATTTCGAACAGGCCCCGGGGTGGCGTCAGGGCAATATTATTGATCCGATTCTTTCGTATGTGTATCAAATATTGTATGGAATGTCTCCAAGACTGAATTTCTAATTCGATTTAGTGGTTCGACCCATACTCATTTTTTTCTCCTGCTCGGTGAACATACCTCTTTGACAATACTAGCAAAATTTCGAACGGCCCCGGGTTGGCGTCGGGGCATAAATATTGATCCGAGTCTTTCTTATGACCATAAAATATTGTACGGAAGTCTCCAAGACCGTATTTCTGTTCCGATTCAGTGGTTCTACCCATACTCAATTTTTTCTCCGGCTCGGTGAACATACCTCTTTGGCCATACTGGCAAAATTTCGAACGCCACGCGGGGTTGCGTTAGGGCATAATTATTGATCTGATTCTTTCGTATGTGTATAAATTATTTTATGGTAGTCTCCAAAACCGAATTTTTGATCTGATTCAGTGGTTCAACCCATACTCAGTTTGTTCTCCGGCTCGGTGAACATACCCCCTTTGGCAACACTGGCAAAATTTCGAACGGGCCACGGGGTGGCGCCAGGGCATAATTATTGATCCGATTCTTTCGTATGTGTATCAAGTATTGTATGGAAGTCTCCATGACTGAATTTCTAATTCGATTCAGTGGTTCGACCCATACTCATTTTTTTCTCCTGCTCGGTGAACATACCACATTGGCAATACTGGCAAACTTTCGAACGGCCCCGGGGTGGCGTCAGGGCATAAATATTGATCCGAGTCTTTTTTTATGTCTATAAAATATTGTATGGAAGTCTCTAATACCGAATTTCTGATCCGATTCAGTTGTTAGACCCAAACTCAGTTTTTTCTTCGACTCGGTGAAATACCCCTTTGGCAATACTGGCAAAATTTCGAACAGACCCCGTGGTGGCATCAGGGCATAATTATTGATCCTAGTCTTTCGTATGTGTATAAAATATTGTATGGAAGTCTCGAAGTCCGAATTTCTATCCCGATTCACTGTTTCGACCCATACTCAGTTTTTTTCGCCTCGGTGAACATACCCCGTTGGCCATACAGGCAAAATTTCGAACGGCCCGCGGGGTGGCGTCAGGGCATAATTATTGATCCGATTCTTTCGTATGTGTATAAAATATTGTATGGAAATCTCCAAGACCGATTTTTTGATCCGATTCAGTGATTCAACCCATACTCAGTTTTTTCTCCGGCTCGGTGAACATACCTCTTTGGCAATACTGGAAAAGATTCGAACGGGCCGCGGGGTGGCGTCAGGCCATAATTATTGATCCGATTCTTTCGTTTGTGTATCAAATATTGTATGGAAGTCTCCAAGATTGAATTTCTTTTCCGATTCAGTGGTTCAACCCATACTCAGTTTTTTCTCCTGCTCGGAGAAGATACCCCTTTGTCAATACAGGCAAAATTTCGAACGGGCCGCGGGGTGGCGTCAGGGCATAATTATTGATCCGATTCTTTCGTATGTGTATCAAGTATTGTATGGAAGTCTCCATGACTGAATTTCTAATTCGATTCAGTGGTTCGACCCATACTCATTTTTTTCTCCTGCTCGGTGAACATACCACTTTGGCAATACTGGCAAAATTTCGAACGGCCCCGGGGTGGCGTCAGGGCATAAATATTGATCCGAGTCTTTTTTTATGTCTATAAAATATTGTATGGAAGTCTCTAATACCGAATTTCTGATCCGATTCAGTTGTTAGACCCAAACTCAGTTTTTTCTTCGACTCGGTGAAATACCCCTTTGGCAATACTGGCAAAATTTCGAACAGACCCCGTGGTGACATCAGGGCATAATTATTGATACTAGTCTTTCGTATGTGTATAAAATATTGTATGGAAGTCTCGAAGTCCGAATTTCTGTCCCGATTCACTGGTTCGACCCATACTCAGTTTTTTTCGGGCTCGGTGAACATACCCCGTTGGCCATACAGGCAAAATTTCGAACGGCCCGCGGGGTGGCGTCAGGGCATAATTATTGATCCGATTCTTTCGTATTTGTATAAAATATTGTATGGAAGTCTCAAAGACCGATTTTTTGATCCGATTCAGTGATTCAACCCATACTCAGTTTTTTCTCCGGCTCGGTGAACATACCACTTTGACAATACTGGAAAAGATTCGAACGGGCCGCGGGGTGGCGTCAGGCCATAATTATTGATCCGATTCTTTCGTTTGTGTATCAAATATTGTATGGAAGTCTCCAAGATTGAATTTCTTTTCCGATTCAGTGGTTCAACCCATACTCAGTTTTTTCTCCTGCTCGGAGAAGATACCCCTTTGTCAATACAGGCAAAATTTCGAACGGGCCGCGGGGTGGCGTCAGGGCATAATTAATAATCCGATTATTTCGTATGTGTATAAAATAATGTATGGAAGTCTCCAAGACCAAATTTCTGATCTGATTTAGTGGTTCAACCCATACTCAGCTTTTTCTCCGGCTTAGTGAACATACACCTTTGTCAATACTGACAAAATTTCTAACGGGCCCGGGGTGGCGTCAGGGCATAAATATTGATCCGATTCTTTCTTATGTCTATAAAATATTGTATGGAAGTCTCCAAGACCGAATTTCTGATCCGATTCAGTTGTTAGACACATACTCAGTTTTTTCTCCGACTCGGTGAACATACCCCTTTGGCAATACTGGCAAAATTTCGAACGGGCCACGGGGTGGCGCCAGGGCATAATTATTGATCCGATTCTTTCGTATGTGTATCAAGTATTGTATGGAAGTCTCCATGACTGAATCTTTAATTCGATTCAGTGGTTCGACCCATACTCATTTTTTTCTCCTGCTCGGTGAACATACCATTTTGGCAATAGTGGCAAAATTTCGAACGGCCCCAGGGTGGCGTCAGGGCATAAATATTGATCCAAGTCTTTTTTTATGTCTATAAAATATTGTATGGAAGTCTCTAATACCGAATTTCTGATCCGATTCAGTTGTTAGACCCAAACTCAGTTTTTTCTTCGACTCGGTGAACTTACCCCTTTGGCAATACTAGCAAAATTTCGAACAGGCCCCGTGGTGGCATCAGGGCATAATTATTGATCCTAGTCTGTTTTTTCTCCGGCTCGGTGAACATACCCCTTTGGCAATACAGGCAAAATTTCAAACGGGCCGCGGGGTGGCGTCAGGGCATAATTTTTTATCCGATTATTTCGTATGTGTAGAAAATAATGTATGTAAGTCTCCAAGACCGAATTTCTGATCCGATTCACTGGTTAGACCGATACTCAATTTTTTCTCCGGCTCGGTGAACAATCCCCTTTGACAATACTGGCAAAAGTTCGTACGGGCCGCGGGGTGGCGTCAGGGTATAATTATTGATCCGATTCATTCGTATTGTATGAAATATTGTATGGATGTCTCCAAGACAGAATTTCTGATACGATTGAGTGGTTCGACCCATACTTAGTTTTTTCTCATGCTCGGTGAACATACCCCTTTAGCAATACTGGAAAAATTTCGAACGGGCCGCGGGGTGGCGTCAGGGCATACATATTGATCCGATTCTTTCGTATGTGTATAAAATATTGTATGGAAGTCTCCAAGACCGAATTTCTGATCCGATTGAGTGGTTCAACCCATACTCAGTTTTTTCTCTGGCTCGGTGAACATACCCCTTTGGCAATACTGGTAAAATTTTGAACGGGCCGCGGAGTGTCGTCAAGGCATAGTTATTTATCCGATTCTTTCGTATGTGTATCAAATATTGTATGGAAGTATCTAAGACTGAATTTCTGATTCGATTTAGTGGTTCGAACGGACCCCGTGGTGGCGTCAGGGCATAATTATTGATCCGAGTCTTTCTTATGTCTATAAAATATTGTATGGATGTCTCCAAGACCAAATTTCTGATCCGATTCAGTTGTTAAACCCATACTCGGTTTTTTCTTCGGCTCGGTGAACATACCCCTTTGGCAATACTGGCAAAATTTCGAACGGACCCCGTGGTGGCGTCAGGGTATAATTATTGATCCTAGTCTTTCGTATGTGTATAAAATATTGTATGGAAGTCTCCAAGTCTGAATTTTTGTTCCGATTCAGTGATTCTACCCATACTCGGTTTTTTCTCCGGCTCGATGAACATACCCCTTTGGCAATACTGGCAAAATTTCGAACGGCCCGCGGGGTGGCGTCAGGGCATAATTATTTATCCGATTCTTTCGTATGTATATAAAATATTGTATGGAAGTCTCCAAGATCAAATTTCTGATCCGATTCAGTGGTTAGACCGATACTCTGTTTTTTCTCCGGCTCGGTGAACATACCCCTTTGGCAATACTAGAAAAATTTCGAACGGGCCGCGGGGTGGCATCAGGGCATAATTTTTTATCTGATTATTTCGTATGTGTAGAAAATAATGTATGTAAGTCTCCAAGACCAAATTTCTGATCCGATTCACTGGTTAGACCGATACTCAATTTTTTTTCCGGCTCGGTGAACAATCCCCTTTGACAATACTGGCAAAAGTTCGATAGGGCCGCGGGGTGGCGTCAGGGAATAATTATTGATCCGATTCATTCGTATTGTATGAAATATTGTATGGAAGTCTCCAAGACCGAATTTCTGATCCGATTGAGTGGTTCGACCCATACTTAGTTTTTTCTCCGGCTCGGTGAACATACCCCTTTGGCAATATTGGAAAATTTTCGAACGGGCCGCGGTGTGGCGTCTGGACATAATTATTGATCTGATTCTTTTTTCTGTGTATAAAATGTTGTATGGAACTCTCAAAGACCGAATTTCTGATCCGATTCAGTGGTTCGACCCATACTCAGTTTTTTCTCCGGATCGGTGAACGTACCCATTTGGCAATACTGACAAAATTTTAAGCGGGCGTCGGGGTGGCGCGAGGGCATGATTAGTGATCCAGTTCTTTCGTAGGGTCATAAAATATTGTATGGAAGTCTCCAAGACAGAATTTATGATCTGATTCAATGGTTCGGCCCATACAAAGTTTATTCCCCGGCTCAGTGAACGTACCCGTTTTGCAATACTAGGAAAATTTCGAACTTGCACCGGGGTGGCGTCAGGGCATAATTATTGATTCGATTATTTCGTATGGTTATAAAATATTGTATTGAAGTCTCTCCAAGACCGAATTTCTGATCGGAATTCAGTGGTTCGACCCATACTCAGCTTTTTCTCCGGCTCGGTGAACGTACCCCTTTGGCAATACTGGCAAAATTTCAAATGGGCCCCGGGGTGGCGTGTGGGCATAATTCTTGATCCGGTTCTAACGTAGGGTCATAAAATATTCTATGGAAGTCTCCAAGACCGAATTTCTGATCCGATTCAGTGGTTCGACCCATACTCAGTTTTTCTCATACTCGGTGAACATTCCCCTTGGCAATACTGGTAAAATTTCGAATGGGCCGCGGGGTGGCGTCCGGGCATAATTAATTATCCGATTCTTTCGAAGGGTCATAAAATATTGTATGGAAGTCTCCAAGACCGAATTTATGATCCGATTAAGTGGTTCGACCCATACTCAGTTTTTTCTCTGGCTCGGTGAACATACCCCTTTGACAATACTGGCGAAATTTCGAACGGGCCCCGGGGTGGCGTCAGGGTATAATTATTGATTCGATTCTTTCTTAGGGTCATAAAATATTGTAGGAAGTCTCTAAGACCGAATTTATGATCCGATTCAGTGGTTCGACTCATACTCAGTTTTTCTCCGGCTCGTGAACATACTTCTTTGGCAATATTGACAAAATTTCGAACGGGCTATGGGGTGGCGTCAGGGCGTAACTATTCATCTGATTCTTTCGTAGGGTCATAAAATATCGTATGAAAGTTTTCAAGATCGAATTGCTGATCTGATTTAGTGATTCGACCCATACTCAGTTTTTCCTCTTACTCGGTGAACAACTATTTAGTATATATTCTACTTCAAGTAAGGAACTGTAATAAACCATACAAACACGTGTTTCTAATGTTTTAATTATAGTATATAAGACAATTATGTAATCATATATTTTTCTTTAATTACTCTTGATAACCTTTCATAAATCAATGTATAAATGCGTTATACAGTTTTTACAATTTATAATTTAAATTAGTTATGTTATATGTGCCAAGGCAATAATCACTTAGGTTTGTAATGAGCAACGAAACAATTAAAATTATAAATCTATGATTTGGTGGAAATTCCACCACCAAATTAATTTCTAATAATTTTTGTTAGGGTTTATTTTATAGTATTCTATAAACATGAATGTGGACAAAAGAATATCATTCAAATGATTGGTTCTCTTTTTCATTGTGGTATTGTTGTAGTTGCTATATGTCCCTTTCTTTTAAATTTTTTATATGCTTTTGATGAAGACTTTTACTCATCTTTGCGTTTGTTGCATCTTAACTATTTTTTAATCATAAAATATGTATTGTAATAAGACCTAAATATTAAATAAATATTCTCAACATCTTTGATTTTGTGGTATTTAAATAGACACATTGATCACAACTTTAGAATGTTTAGTCGTAAAGAGAAACGAGTATGCGTAAATGAGTTTTTTAAACATGATTAATGATTATAAATTTTAAATATAGTTGCTAATTAATATGGTGTTTTTGTGAGATTAAGTGAAAAAAGTTTATTTATATTTGTATATCTAATAAAAGAATGAACATTATGTTCGGTAGAAATTTGTCTATATTTATTTATTTAAAAAACGAATGATCACTAATTGATTAACTAAAAGGATAAACACGTACATATCTCGTTTATGTAAGCATATATGTTTATTTATATTTGTTTGTTAAGATTCGTTTATGTTTTATTGTTTATATTTGTTGATATATATATATGTGCTTACATGTATGTTCATTTAGCGTATTAATGAACAAACATGCATGCACATATACGGTAAACTTGCTAAAAGACTTTGTTTCTTTATTTGTTCGGTTAAGCTTGAACAATATTTGTTTGCTAGCCGGTTAAGAAATAAAAACCTTATAATTTGACTCTTTCATAGGCAACAAATGGCAGTTGTCAAACAAGACCAAAAATATCATCTAGGGTATGATTTATAATTATTTATAGTACCTAAAAGAGGCATACTTTTAAATTTGATATTTTGTTTGCAGGTGGTTGTATGGTTTAAGGACAAAATGAGTTGTCAAAAGCAATTTAGTAGGTCTACTTTCATGTATTCTAACCATATAAATTCTTCAAACAACCATTCATCTAAACTATGATCAAAATCTCTTTTCATTTGCACCCAAAAATTAATCCAAAATTCTATATCTTTTGCAATCTTTATGTCCTAATTAACTCGATTCGATCTTGTAAGACTCTTCGAATGTTTTCATGTTAGTCATGCAAAATCGTTTCTGAAATTACGTATATAGACATCACGTTATCATGGGTGGATGCACGTCTAGTCCGTACAAAACATCAAGATCACGAAAATACTTCTTTTGTTCAGGGAAATGGAATAGAAGGGTGTCTACTTCCGTCCCTCTTAGGGTTGAAGAGTTCGCAAATGGTGTTGGTGAGTTTTCCTAGCTTTTCTAAAGGGTATATTTGTAATTTCACATTTTGTTTCCCCGGGATGCTAAAGATACATGTCTTTTATTCTAGCATCGGGTCGTCAAGAGGAGATGTGGTTTGACTCCATAAGTATTCTAGGATCCGATTCTGATGACGACTTTATTAGTGTACACGGAGGTAACCTAAGTTTTTATTACACTTTTGACGTTTTATATTATTCTAAATCTTGACCCTTTTATTATTTCTTGATTCCTTATCTTTAGGAAATGCAAATGACGAAAGCGCTGATCGAAAATATGATGATATAGAGAGTGACAAGATTTTCATCATAAACGAATACAAAGACTCAAGTGGGACTTCGGTTTTTGATAAAAGTATTCTAGAGAACGATCTTTCTTGCCTAACGACTGTTATTGTGTTTCCTATGAACCAAAAACCTTCGGATGGAGATGAAAACACCAATATTTGTAAGTATCTTTGGATTTGTGATTTGAAGCTATATGTTTATTTATGAACTTGTGATCTAAATTCATAAGAGAGAACGGTATGGGGCCTGGGGAGGGGTTTGGGGCCACATGGGAACACAGTCCCTATTTGTGGGCGAAATTGAGCTCCAAGAATTGGGATTATCCCCAAATACTTCCCATAAATTACAACACACGTGCACACATGTGTGTATTGGGGAGTTTAAGGAGTTTTTGATCCATAACGTGTAATTCGAACACGTGTAATTTAGAAGTTAGAAGAGTTAGGGTAAAATCTGATACGGTGTCTAGGTGGCATTTGGGGAGTTACTTCTCCCTAGCAACTAATTTTTAAGAAAGTTATGTTTATTTATATTTGTTGATATACACTTTCTTACTATTCATAACAAAACTAATTATTTAAAAGTAATATAAGGGGTCTAAATATTTGAGTCGAAGTCGTCTAAGGTCGGCCAGGTTTTGTGTGAAATTTTCAAGCTCGGACTTGACTTGGTTGTTTGTTATTTATTAAGTACTTAAATTAGTTTATTTGTGTATATATAGTTACTTTTATCATATATGTATGTATACATACATACACACACATATATATAAATATGTATATAGGATTGATTTCTTTTGAGAACCGCTTTGAGCTTTAAGAACTCAACGTAACAATTTTTTTTTTGAATTTTTTTACACATGTGTAATATGTAAGTGTAAGTAATGTACACAAAATTACCGTAATTTTTTACACACCGAATCAACTTATTACACATGTGTAACTAACATTTAAACTTGTGTAATTATCAAAAATGCTTATTCTCTCTTCTGATTCATTTTTTAATCAAATTTAATCTCAGCCACATATTCAAACTCATTTAATTAAATGTGTGGTCCAAAATTGAGTTCTTAAAGTTCTTATAACTCATCAAGTTCTCAAAATATCCCTCATATATATATATATATATATATATATATATATATATATATATATATATATATATATATAGTTATTTTATCATGTAATATGTATTTATGATACCAAATAAAAGTAGCCTTATCTTTATATAAATTATAGGTTTGTATAGGCTTGCGAGCCTACCCAAGCACGGTATGTAAAAGTGAGGATCGTTAATCTGACGAGCTTATTTTTAGGCTCGAACTCATTTAAACTTGTTTCGACTCAATCTTATAGTGAATTGATCTAGAGTAGTTTACGAGAATAGTACTCAAACACTCCTTTTTTTAAAATTGATTATTCGATTATGATTATTACGATACATTGCATTTCTAAATCACTTAACAAAATGCCAGGCCAGTCAAAGAGATTCGTGTTTCGCCCACGGGCAGGACTTATAATTCCTAGATCAACAAACGATAAGCCGAGTCCAGAAAGTTGGTCATTTGTTTCGCCTTCGGTTTTTAAGCTTAGAGGTGAAAATTTCTTCAGGTATATTTGATCTTTGGTATTGTTTTTTGTATAAGTTTTTATTTTTTATAAACCTAGAACTAAACTAATTACTAATTATGTAGAGATAAGCGAAAGGACCCGGCTCCAGACTATAGCCCGTATGTTCCAATCGGTCTCGATTTGTTTGTTTGCCCTCGAAAGATCGATCATATCGCCCAACACGTTGAACTTCCTTTAGTTGCTGTGAATAAGAAAGTACCTTCATTATTAATTGTTAATGTACAGGTATTAATAATATTAATCAAGCTAGTAAGTTTGGTTTATGGCTTCATGTGTCACACCAAACCATATCAAACCAAGATATATATTAATTTTTAGTTCTGAAAATTATGAACTATGAAGGTATGGTTTGGTTCATGTCTCTCGCAAAAATTGACTTGAACCAAACCGGACCTGTAAAACCTTTTTAGTAGAAAATGTCACACCAAAAAGTGCGACCAAAACTATAAGTTAAACAATAAAAGGCTGTTTTTTTATAACGTGACGAATGAGTATGGATTGGTTTGATTTAGTTATGGTTTATAACAGAATATGTAATTGACGTTTTGGTTTAGCCCTTTAGATTATCAGTTCATATGTACTCAATTTGGTCACACATCATATTATGACACTATATTTATGTTTACATGACAGTTGCCAACTTATCCGGCTACATTGTTTCAATGTGACACTGATGGTGAAGGGATCAGTCTAGTTTTATATTTCAAAGTGTCCGAAAGCTTTGATAAAGAAGTCTCTCCTCGTTTTTGCGAAAGCATTCAGGTGTCGCGTTGTTATAATCTCTTGGCACTTAGAACAACACGTTCAATCGTTATTTTACTTATTTTAGTTTTAAGTTTGGGTGTTTCACACCGCGGTTGACCTTTGTAAATCATAAATGTAACAGAAGCTAGTCATGGATGAGATGGAAGTAGTGAAAGGTTTTGCAAAAGACTCTTCGGTTCCTTATCGGGAACGACTGAAATTAATGGCGGGTGTGGTTAACCCTGAGGATCTTGAGTTATGTTCCGCTGAAAAGAAGCTTCTAAACGCTTATAATGACAAACCAGTGCTTACGCGCCCTCAACATGCATTCTACCAGGTTGGTATAGGGTTATGTGTAGTGACATACACGACACCCAGGGGTGCAGTTATATGCACCCATTGATATATTGTATCGTGTTACATATTTAAATCAAACTCTTTTTTTAATTTTTTTCTTTTTTTAATATAGGGATGTGACTACTTTGAAATAGATCTAGACATACATCGATTCAGCTACATATCACGGAAAGCACTTGATGCTTTTCGAGAGCGGTTGAAAAGGGGGATACTCAATGTTGGTTTAACGATTCAGGTAAACAGGGGATATTTATATTATTTGATTCGATTCGATTCGATTCCTAGTTCACATGACTTAATATACTTATGTTTTTTTCTTGGTTTTTTAGGCACAACATCCAGAGGAACTACCGGAACAAGTACTATGTTGTGTTAGACTTAACAAGATTGACTTTTGTGATCATGGTCAAATTCCTAGAATTTTAATCCCAAATAGTGATTAATTTGTAATATTATAATTTTTACTTTGAAGCACAATCTTTTCTAGAGACCCAACTTTTTAAACCCATATTATTGGGTTTTTGTTATAAAAACAACACATGATTCTTGAAAGAAAGTATGAAAAATGTAAATATAAGAAGAAAAACAATTGCAAATTTGCAATTGATGATTTATGCGTATACTACTTGTTCTATGACAAACTATTGGGATTGTGAGAATTTAGTTAGAGCCGAGAGGTAGTTACAACTTTCGTCTCATGGTTGTTGGTTTTAACTTTTAACCACTTGCACGTACGCGATATTTGTGTTTAATCGTTATTTGTGTATGCGGTTATGGTAGCGTTTGGGTCGCTCGCTACCGTCTACATAAAATTGATTTATAATGACATAAAGAAAAGACAGCAGAAACCAGAGTATAATATGCAACAACAAAAGCCGAACAAAAGAATGGGAATCATGTTTGGCTCGTAATAAACACAATTATCTTACTATATTTTTACGTATATACACGTTTGTCTTCCAGAACACAACAGCCGAGGGATGATATTGCCTAAGATGACCAATATGTCTCATAACCACAATGAGTATTGTTGTATTGTTTCTTGGGACCGACAACTGACAAAGATGTCGTAGGTGTCTTACAATAAGTTTTACGTCTAAAACTACACATGAGATTCAAGTTTCGTGGCTCTATATATTTTTTACAATGTGTTCAGAGTCGGGTTGTACAACAAAATGGTCGCCTTGTTGGTTCACTAGTTAAACCATATGACATCACAAATATTATAAAAGAGCAATACATATATGTTCGTCGTTCGATGTGACTTTACAACTTTAAAGACTTTAATAAATAAAAAAGAAATGTTTTAAGCATTTAACTCCCGGTTCCCGGTCCAGTCAAAACATATATTTCCGCGTCTTGATTTTCCTCCAACGAAAATGAATCAAACTTTCAAAATGTTAGATTTGATATATAAACGAAAACACGAACACACACACACATTGAATTTTGTCTTCTTTGGCTAGTCCCAACAAGACAAAACTCATATATTACTTGTTTATAGCGGTGGGAAAACCGGGGTTTTCCAGAAACCAGGTAATAACCAATTCCAGATATGATCAACAAAGTCAAGAACCAAGCCGGGGTATTATTTTTCTAAGCAATTGAAATCTGGTTCATACCCATGGGTCGGGTCCGGAACCGGACATTTCCAGAAACCAAGTAGGAACCAATTCCAGACATGATTAACAAAGTCAAGAACTAAGCCGGGGTACGATTTTTCTAAAAAAACTGAAATCTGGTTCATACCCACGCGTCGGGTCCGGAACCGGGTTTTTCCAGAAACCAGGTAGGAACCAATTCCAGATATGATCAACAAAGTCAAGAACCAAGCATGGGTACGATTTATCTAAGCAACTGAAATCTGGTTCATACCCACGGGTCGGGTCCGGAACCGGGTTTTTTTCCCATCTCAATTTATAAAACTAAAAACAGGCCCAAGGCCCACTCTCTACTATTGGGCTTTGAAATCCGACCCGCCCAAATACCCAATTACCCAATTGTCACAGTTTAAAACCCTAGCTAGCTTCAAGCTTCAAGCAACTGCCATTAACAATATCTGCAAATGGAACAAGAAACAATGATTGAAACAAATAGCCAATTACCAATATTCAAAGACGTACGGCGTTACACGTGCGAGTATTGTGGAATCATTCGTTCAAAGAAGACATTAATCACCACTCACATTCAATCTCACCACCAGGTCTGTGTACAATTGAAATTGTACAAATTGCATGTTAATTTGGGGATTTTTTTTTACCTTTTAGAGATCTTGTTGGAATCGAATAAACGAGCCGAGCCTGAACTTGACTAGGCTAGAGCTCGGTTGGTTAGTAGTTTTTTTAAACTTATATTATTTTATATTATTTATTAATTATTTTAGATATATTTATAATCAATATATATAATTTTTAATTATAGATTATAATATATAACATAATAGTTATTTATTATTATTTTTATTATTATTATTATTATTATTATGTGGAAAGTTAATGTAATAATGAATTTAACTTGCTAATTGTGAGAATCAAGTAAAGTAATTATATATACAATGAAAGTATTTATGTAATTATATCGTAAAGTAATTATGTAATTACCCTATTATATTAATCCAAACCCTATTATTATTATTATTATTATTATTATTATTATGATTTCTAAATGAGCCGAGCTCGAGCCAGGGTCAGCTCGGGTCGTGGCTCGACTTTGGCTCTACTCGTTAGCTCGGTTCGTTGGCTCGTTTAGATTAAACCCTAAATTTTAATATCTACATATAATAATATCATATTTATACATATATTATGTCACTCAATACTTAAAACCTTATAAAAGAATAATAAAAATAAATCATATAAAGTTATAAATTCTCTAATTTATAATCTTTATATAATATGTATGTTAAAAATTATATTTTTTGTCTTTTATATATCAAAATTTTTAAAATAAAAAATTAAAAAATAAAAATAAAAAAATTAAAGGAGTCTGGCTCAGCCGAGCTCGAGCTCGATTTTTCAGCTCGATAAGAAAAACGAGCCGAGCTCGAGCCGGCTCGATTATGTTCGAGCTCGAGCTCGAGCTCGAGCACACTCTGGCTCGGCTCGACTCGGCTCGTTTACAGCCCTACCCATCAAGATTAACCCAACAGGTATAGTTGGTGAATTCAGTCACATTTTGTATATCATTAAGATTAACCCATATCCATCAGATTCAAAGGTTATAGCATCTCCAATATGTCCCCACTAATCTTTAAGTAGTCTAGATAATTGAGTCTCCAATTCTTGCATCCGAACTTCACTGGAGAAATAAATATTAATAAGTTTTCTTTAGAACAGATCATTGCGTATATGGTTTTTATGATCAAGTAGTACTTAAGCACAGCTGTTAATAAGAAACACAAAAATTCTCATCATATAGTTGGTGAGTACAAAAATGCAACACAAAATGAATAGTTACACATATATGATATTTAGCCCTATATAAACTAATTTTGTCCTACATACAGTGAAAAAGTAAACAAATTTACCTAATGTCTGGAAAAAAAAGGTACGATATACAAAGGGAAATTGCCCTTAGCCGTAATATTTGTGTTTTGACCGATACTCGAAACTGTCTTGTAACAATTTTAATCCTTACATTGAAGTTCAAATGACTCATTAGTTTTTATTTATTAGTTTTTTAAAGCAACCTAAATACTCGTAACCAATGTTCTGAACCATATCACAAATGAAAAAAAAAATTCATTTAGAAAGTTTGACTTGTTTGCAAATTATTGACCTGCATATCTGATTAAAAGTTGTCCCATAATCAAAACTTATTAACAAAAACTTGATTCATGATAACTATAACAGTTTAATGCAAATATGCACTATGCATCTGTTTGACTTTCACTTGGTCAAAATGAAAGTTGTACAATTAAAATTAACCAATTCTCTTGTACCCCTAAAGTACCCCGTTCCAATATTGTCAACAAAACTTGCAAAAGTCAAATTGATTTTACCATTTTGCACTAAACTATAACTTTAGCTTTTTTACTTCAAACTCAACTTAAAGTTATAAAATAATGAACGGGTCGGACTAACCCCTACCTTCACATGCCATAATACTGTTTGAAATCTGAATTGCTAACAAAGAAAAGATAAAACCTGCAACGTTTGTTACTAATGAAAAATATAATTTGCAAGAACTTCTAGTCCTAGTTGTCCTGAAAAGCCACTTCTCTAAATGGTCAAACTCAATACGTCACCTTTTCCTGCAAGCATAACAACCAAATGAGTATCTAGGAAACTTGTGTAGACAACACTTTTAATACGTTGTCAGGTTTCAATCACATGCATTTGTGAAAAAGAAATTAATTGCATGTCACTTAAAGATGTTCACACTTCAGTTGGTGATTTATCAGATCTATTATCAAAGAGCATGCGATTTAATCTCTAATGCATTATAAAGTGACCAAAGAAACAAAAATGCTGCAAAGCTAAGTAGTAAGGAAATCAATTGATAAATAAGCTACTGTAAATTTCACCAGCAATATATACTTTCAAAAGTAATTTACTAATTCCGTTGGTATGGGTTCGGTTCGTTTAGTTAAACAAACCAACACGTGTCCTGTCTGTGAAAATTTGCTTATATCCGTTCGTTTACATCCATTAATGCTCATCAGTGTGCATTCGTCTAGTTTTGTTAATTTTATATATAATTTTGGGCCCAACAGATTAAAATTCATTTCTACTTATATTTGGTGTTCACTAAGTTACATTTGTTTATATTTGTTAATCTAGCTCAGCTATATCCGTATGTATGTTCATTTACGTTGGTGAGCTATTCGTTTGTACAATTAACGAACGAACAAAGATAAACATGAACACATTCAGTTTTTTAATCAATGAAAACGAACAAGAAGATCTCATACTTTTAACTGTTCGTATTTAATCGCTTGTTCCGTTTAAGTTAAATAAGCGAACATGAACGTACCCCATTCATGTTCGTTCGGTTCGTTTACATGCCTAGTAATTATGCAGATACTTTATTATACTTACAAAGAAAACGACATTCGACCGTGTTAGTGCTAGTGTTTCTTATCATCCAGGATCTCAAATGTATTCCCCGACACAATATACTGGCTCGTGGTCTAACAACAGTTGCCCTCTTCACACAAGCACACCTGTTCAAAGAATTACATCATGAGGTCTTAAACCACTTTCATGTTTTTTAAATAAAAAACGTCATAAATAAAAATATAACACACAAAATACCTTTACCCATATCTTCAATGCCAAACACATTAACAGGGCATTTGTTCACAAGTTTCTGAACATCATTGTCCTCAATTTATTGCAACAATACAACCTTTAAAAAAGCATTTAAAACAAGGGCTCGTATTCTCGTAATTTATCTGTAAATTATCGTGTTGTTACCTCAGGAAACATTCGGTACCAAGCAGTAGTAACAGGAGACCACTTCACATGTGTTTTAACAACACCTTTAACGGCATATGCTTGTAACCCAATTTCCTACATGTGTAAAATCAGAATTTAGTGCTTTTGTTTACAACAGTTAGTAGGAAGATTGAGATCAAATAGAATTAAAGTTAACTGCACAGAATCTGAACTCTCTTTTATATTTTATTTTTATAACTAATGGAAAAACATGAATAGATAAACGAACGTAAACGTATAAAATTTGTTGTTCATTTAGTTAAACAAACCAACACGTGTCTTGTTTATGAAAATTCGCTTTTGTCCATTCGAGCAAAATCAAAATTTGGTACCCAAATTTATTTAGGAAAAGATGAAAATATTTACCTTCTTTATCCTATTCAACATCATCACATGCACTATGTACCATGTCAAATGAAAGTGATGGAAATGGGAACCGTTTTGAAGCAAAAGCACCAACAATTGCTTGTATCCCAACCATAATATTAGTACCCCAAATCCTGTAGTTCGATAAACTCATAGATCTGGAAATAAAGTAAAATTATATAGAAACATCAATATGCCATGATCCAATCTCATCTGCAAGAGTAAAACATAAAAAGGTTTTACACTCACCTTAATCCTGTGTTTGGGGTCGGGATATTCTTTGGGTAAAATATGCTCTAACTCTTTGCATCACGTTTTATATGAACTAATAATAGTCACACCCAAATATTATTGAAACACAGAAGGAATCAAAGTTAGTAAGCAATATGAGCATTTGATGACCCCAACAAAATTTCCAACAAAAACACCATATTAATTATCAAAATTATCCAACAACACACCAGTCAATTGAGTCCAAAATGAAAATTGTTGTATACTAACAGTCATGAACCATTCCATCTTTGACAAACAGAAGTCTATTCGAATTTCAGGATTAGAATAGTTGGAGTAGGATAACATATGGGATTGAAATAAATTGATTACCTTGAATCAGATGAGAGAATGACAACCAATTCGGCTTCAATTTAATAAGAGAATGATAGGGGAGAGCAAATGATTGGCATGAAGAGGAGAAGTAATTGAAGGAGCACTAATAATTGATCGATGTTCACCAACATTTAACGTCAATTAATTGACGATGAAACTGACAATTAACGGAGTAGTCAATTGGGCAACTGAAAGCCGTAGGACAGTACAACTGAAGGTCACCGGTCGGTGAAGAGGTAATTAATTTAGCGGCGTCTCCTTTAGCAGCGTCTCCTTTAGCAGCGTCTTAAATGGTTCAATTACCATTTTGTCCATCAAAAATGTTTTATATGTAATATAGATATAACGTGCTAAACGTGAGAATCAAGTAGAGTAATTATATAATTACATCACAGAGTAATTATCATAGAGTGATTACATAATTACTCTACTTGTATATATACTCTACTTGATTCTCATGTTTAGCATGTTAATTTCATTTGTATTTGATCCAAACCACTCACACACACACACACACACACATATATATATATATATATATCAATCTATCTGTAGTTTATAATCTTTCGTAGCATCCAACTGCAGGGTATAAAGCTTCATTTTTTTCAAATTCTATGAAAAAATGAATTATGTTTGTGTGATGCATTGGATCCCACTGATTGAACTCCAAAATGCAAGATCTTGATTGGATTAGTATCAGGTTGGGTGACCTCCTGAGAAGCCCAATTAAGTAATCAATCACGCAATCAGCATATAAGGTTTCTAAAATTCTTTCATATATAATATATAAACCTCTAAAACATTTATACATTTCACAAATAAAAAAAATGAACTTATTATCTGCAGAGGCCATTTATTTGTCCAATAGACGACTGCAACTCGAGTTACCGTAGGAAAGATCACTTAAACCGCCATCTTATTCAACACGAGGGTAAATTTTTTGACTGCCCGATCGAAAACTGTGAGAAAAAGTTTTCGATTCAAGGTAACGTGTCGCGACACGTGAGGGAAATGCATAAAGGCGTGGGGTCCACTGTTAATGATGTGAATGATCAAAAGCAGCATGCTTGTTTGGAGCCCGGGTGTGGAAAGGTTTTCAAATATGCATCTAAGTTACAAAAGCATGAAGAAACTCATGGTAAGTGACACCGCCCGCTAGTGTTTAGGGTAAACGATTTTGGTTCATAAATGGATCGATGTGTTACTGACACGATTAAAAACGTTTGTAAACGAGTTCAACCTGCTTGACCCATTAGTGTTTACGGTAAACAGTTTTGGGTCATACACCGGTCCAACACGTTAGTGATATGAATTAAAACATGTTTAAACAAGTTCAGCCCGTTTGACCGGTTAGTGTTTAGGGTAAACAAGTTTTGAGTCATAGACCGGTTAACATGTTAATGGTACGCTCAAAAAAGTGTCTATATGAGTTCAACTCGCTTGACCCGTTAGTGTTTATGGTAAACGGTTTTGGGTCATAAACAGATCCACGTGTTAATGGCATAATTTAAAACGTGTTAATGGAATAATTAAAAACGTGTTAAAGAGTGCAAGCTGCTTGACCCATTAGTGTCTAGGGTAAATGGTTTTGGGTCTTAATCGGGTCGAAGCGTTAATGACATGATTAAACACGTGTCTAAAAAAGTTCAACCCGTTTATTTGATGTATCTTGTACTAGTTTCTTAAATTAGTATAATTTTTTAATCACTCAAATTGCTGATTTTTTTAACAACTTCAAACTTTAAAAAAGCACAATTCTAATTTATAATTGATTCTCTAATTAAATTATCTGTTGACCATTGCAGTTAGGTTAGAAACCGCCGAGGCGTTTTGTGGAGAAGCAGGTTGTATGAAATATTTCACAAACGCTCAGTGTCTAAAAGCTCATTTGCAGTCTTGCCATCAGCATATTACTTGCGAGATTTGTGGAACTAAACTTTTGAAGAAAAGTATTAAACGTCACCTCCACACACACGAAAAGGTGGCTTTAAAAGATAAGATCCAATGCAGCGTTGATGGATGCAACTTAACATTCTCAAAGGTAAGTTTCGATTCTTTATTTGTTATTAAACGGGTCAAATATGGGAACTTTTGTCTCAAACGTTGATTTTCAACAAAGATGTATCCAAGATTCATCAAACCTCTAAAATCGTGTTGCAAAAAAGAAAAATTTACTGGTTTGCGTCGCCCAGCCCGGCCCGTCTGACCCGTATTAAAAATTGTACTCGCTTAACTGCTCGATCCATTTTTGGATATTTTGACCCGTTATTTATTTGTTGTTAAACTGGTTGATTTGGGTTGTATGCAACCATCATGAATTATACCTAATAAAGAAGAAAAAAACATTTACTGTTTAGGCCAGCCGCCAGCCCGTTTGACCGTATTAAAAGTCAACTTTTGACCAATTTTTTTTTCAGATTTACCTGCTATAGTTTTCTTGTATAAAAAAGTTACCTTTAACGAAAATAACAAATCCCAGTTTTATTTTTAAATTTTTGTGAAAAGTTTATTCATTCAACGGCGTTTATTCGTCTTTTTGTGAAAATAACAAATAAACGCCTTTAATTCGTCTTTAGATATTTTGACCCATACTTACTGTTAAACAGGTCGGTTTAGGTTGTACACAACCGTTATTATTAATAACCATAAAGCAAGAAAATTCGTTTACCAGCTAGCCCGGACCGTTTGACCCATTCCAAAAGTCAACTTTTTTTTTTTTACCAAATAAAGTATCTAATTTGCCTACCCGTCTCGTTTGAAAAAAGCATATTTTTAATGAAATAAAAATTCTTATTTTTATTTTATTGTTTGCAAAAAATACAGAGTTCAAATCTTCAACAACACATAAAAGCCGCTCACTTTCAAGAAAAGCCATACGCATGCAGCGTTTCGGGTTGTGGAATGAGGTTTTCTTTCAAGCATGTGAGAGACAAGCACCAGAAATCCGGGCGACATGTTTACACACTCGTAAGAACACTATCAGTCCGCGTAATGTAGCTTCGCGTTTTAATATTTTATCAATTATATCAATTATTAATATTAAATTAATTAATGGTTTTTATAGGGGGATTTTGTGAAGGGTGATGACAAGTTTCGATCAAGACCGAGGGGTGGCGTGAAAAGAAAATTGCCCGTTAAAATCGACACGCTTATGAGTAAGAGAGTGTGTCCACCGAGAGAATGCGATGACATACATGGGTCTGATTATATCTCTTGGTTACTATCAACAGAGGATGAAGAGTGACTTATATTATTGTTGTTTAACTAGATGTATGTATTATGTATATTCATGAAAACTTTCAAGGAATGATAAAAGTCTTGATATTGTGATTTTGCTATTTATTTCAATCATATTTTAAAAAAATTATTTGTTTTGAAATTTTTTAAAATATTATTTCACGTTAAAAGTTGTTTGTACTACTGTACTAGAGGTGCACAAACCGGGTATTTTCAAGAACCGTTTCCGGTTATGGTCAACAAAAGTCAAAATCGGATGGAGTATATTGATAGATAAAAGATAACAATATTGTTTTTACAAGGTGTTTCTTGGTGTTGTCGCTGATTCGTGGGCTAGCTTCCTGCTAGGCCGGACTCTTGTATTCAGTGTATTGTTTTCTCTTTTTATTTTTTATTTTACATTTACAAATTACAAAACAAGTTATTCTATTTTTAGGTAAACACATCTTTCACGTGACTTTTTTATTTTTTATTTTCCATTTACATTTACAAATTACAA
The DNA here is from genome assembly GCF_021521415.1 of Bidens hawaiensis. Taxonomy (NCBI): domain Eukaryota; kingdom Viridiplantae; phylum Streptophyta; class Magnoliopsida; order Asterales; family Asteraceae; genus Bidens; species Bidens hawaiensis. Next base: position 348,196 of record NW_027493339.1, on the reverse strand, counting down.
AACAAGTTATTCTATTTCCTATTTTGTTATAGATAATGCCATACAAATATCATGAAATCCTTTTAATCACACTAACAAACATAAACGAATGTAACCAAACACTAATGGGCGTAAATGAACAAAAATACATAAATGAGTACAAACATACGTATATTAATTTGAGTTTGATAATCACTAAATAATCTAAAAATCTGAAAATACACCACATAATATTAAAAAAAAAGTTTAATGTAGTAATCATAAACATACTTATATCAAATTAGTAATAGTAAAAAAAAAAATATTGATGGATAGAAGACAGCAATAGTAAATCTTTAATAAACGAACATAACCGGGCAAGCGTAAATGAACGTAAGTAGACGAACATTAAGAACGAGCACATTACAGAACACTCACGAACACACTCTATGTTTGTGTTCGTTCGTCAAGCTCACTGAACGAAATTCTTTGTTCATGTTCGTTCATTTACTAAACGAACAAACATAAACGAATTTCCCCGAACGGTTCATGAATGGTTCGCCAGATGTTCGGTTCGTTTACAACCATAGTAACTAATATTTTGTTGTAACTTAATTACTTATTTTTTAAGAGTAATTACAAAGATGTCAAAGCATTCTTTAGGGGTGTGCACAAAACCGAAAAAACCGAATCGAAACCGAAAAACCAAATAAACCGAACCAAAAAAACCAAACCGTATTAGAATTCGGCGGTTCGGTTTTGAACTTTAGCAAAAACCAAAATATTGGTTTTGGTTCGGTTTTGTATTTTGTTAAAAACCGAACCGAACCGAATAACCAAAAATTAAAAAAACCATAATATCTTTATAATAAGTCAGTAGCCATTAAAGCAAAATCCACCGATGACTATTTTTTTAGTTTTAACATATGGTTAATAACAAATATATTTGGTTTCCAGATATGGTTAATAACTAATAGTACTAGGTTTTGATTTTGAGTTTTTATTTTAAATGTATCTTTTATTTGCTTTTAATATTTGAAGTCCAAATATTCAATATTCTATTAATAATTAACTTTTTTCTTAAAATATCATGCCCAATTTCAATATCTTGGGTTTTATTGCCCAAAAAGTTTTGGCTCGATTAGCAAAACCAAAAAAACCGCATCAAAAACCAAACCGAACCCAAAAACCAAAAACCGAGAATCGAAAAAACCGAAACTGAATGGTTTTAAAAAATTATAAAACCGAAAGTTTGGTTTTTGGTTCGGTTTTAGTCAAAAACCACACCGAACCGCACCATGCACACCCCTAGCATTCTTTATTTCTTCATTTCGTATGCTTTGTGTGATGAAACTTGTTTGTACATGAATCAACCTCCATATACACATATAGGTACAACTAAATATAATTGTAGAATCTTCGATGCATCTCATGGTTCATTGTCGGGTTGCTAAATACGGAGTGTGGTAACCCAAGCAATTTCATTAATAACTTGTTGGATAACTTAGAGAAGCAAGTATGACAAGATGAATTTGGTCAAGTGGTTAGTTGGTTAGCCCTCCCTAGTAGAAACGTAAGATCGATTCCCACTTGGTTTATTTTCATGGGTATCTGGGTAAAAGGACGAATCAGGTATTTAATCACGGGTTCGAACCTGACATGGGCCGGGTGTTTACGGATTCCATCCATTTCCCACGCACTATGGGGTACGGTCTCACGGCGGTCGAGGAGTCGACGTTGGATGTAGCCCTGAAAAAAAGTAGGTTTACACGTAAGATTCTCAGCCTTTCCAAAAACATATATAATCGTTTAAGCCAACCGGTTTAAAACTCGAAACCGGTTCGGGTTGCTCAACAAAAGTTGTTGTCAAAACTGGTTCATGATCATTTTCGGTTCGGGTTGAAACCGGTTTCTTAACCAGGTTATGATCGGTTTTAGTTCGGGTTTTAACCTGTTTGGAACTAGTTTTGGTTAGGGCTGTAAACGAGCCGAGCCAGAGTGTTCTCGGCTCGTTTTATTTATCGAGCTGAAAAATTGAGCTCGTCGAGCCAGTCTCCTTTAATTTTTTTGAATTTTTTTTATTATTTTATTATTTTTTATTTTACAAATTTTGATATATAAAAAACAAAAAAAAAATATAATTTTAACATACATACTATAAAAATTAACAATTAGAACTTTATATGTTTTATTGTCATTATTTTTTATAAGGTTTTAGGTATCGAGTGATATAATATATGTATAAGTATGATATTATTGTATACAGATATTATAATTTATGGTTTAATCTAAACGAGCCAACGATCCAAGCTAAAGAGTCGAGCCTCAAGCCGAGCTAAACATGGCGGCTCGTTTAGAAATCGAGCCGAGCTCATTTAGGATCGAGCTTTTTCTAGCCGAGCTATTTTCGAGCGAGCCGCGGACTTTTTAGACACCCCTAGTTTTGGTGCAGAAAATTATAAACAAGTTCCAAACTTACGATTTCAATCAATTCCAAACCGATTTTCACATAATCGATTTCTGTTTGATTTTCAAATCTGTTCGATTAACCGATTTATTTGCCAACGCTAATCATTTTCTCTCTTCTATTAAATGAGCTAAAAATATATATTTATATATACCGGTTATTATGGTAATATACATACATAATCTTAATCAAATTCATCAAAAGGTAATAATCATTTTCTCCAATTTTCATCTCAAAGATTTGAGTTTTACATATTCAGTGAGTTTCATTTTATATTCATAATATAATAATAATATTATTATGATGGTTCGATACGAGTAATAACTTTAACGATTGATTTTATTTTAGGTCTAATTTATATAAACATGTATAATTATCGAACTTAACCTCATTAATTCCATATCTATGATTATTATTATTATTATTATTATAATTATTATTATTATGTGATTAGTTTATATGTAAAATTAGCCAAATCAAACACAATATTGCTTGTGTTCGTTTGTGTTCGTGGATCGTTTTTGAAACAAGTTCATTTTCTTAATAAACGAACACAAACAGAGGCTGCGGGCACTCACCTTTGTTTGTCGTACATTTGTTTATTTTTGGCAATGACATGTGTGTTTATGGTTTTTAATACTTTTTTTAATGACTTTTCTAATCTTTTTTGTGACACCCGGTAAATTCCCAACCCCTTACACTAAGTAATCAACCTAATAATTAGGCGATTGTAAATATTATGCGCGCCATGTTAGTCAGCGCGTGCATTTGTTATGTGCGCCCTGCGCGAGCGCGCTATGTTAAGAATCAGCGCGGGCACATTATGTGCGCCCGGCGCGAGCGTATGTTAGAATCAGCGCGGGCATTTATGTTTGCCCTGCGCGAGCGCGCCATGTTAGTCAGCGCGTGCATGTGTTATGTGCGCCCTGCGCGAGCGCACCATATTAAGAACCTGCGTGAGCATATGTTATATGCGCCATGCGTGAATGATTTGGCTTTATGTTTTCATGTAACTTAAACGTTATGTTGTCTATGGGTTGACCATCCCGCATGATGCTAAGGCGGGTGCATCCTACATCGTTTATGCGCGTGCGGAAGGGAACTAACCTCCCCGCATGGCGGGAACATTGAGAGCTAGTTTGTCTGAAGCTCCAAGATGGAATTGACTTCAACATGACTGATCACTATGTTGAAATACCAAGACCACCTGGAGAATCTACAAATGAAACTCAATGTCCCTAACTGCGAGAAGGTTACGCACCTACCCGCAGCAAAGAAATGTCCTACACGCAGAAAGCTATGCGCACCAAGTTATACGCGCAGAACACTTAGTCAAAATGATCAGATTTAAGGAAATTGTCCCCGCCCAAAAGAGGGCGGTAGCGTGTTTCAGAAAAACTTCTACTTTTTACTGTACACTGTCTAAAGCACTGAAAAAGCAAACTGTAAAAGTCAACTGCCAGCCACCCACTCTCACCAGCCACAGCCCTGCATGTCCTGTCCATATCAAATCAGAATCTTTAATCTACTTTTCTACTCTTTTTAATAAATAATAATAATTTCCATACTTTATCATCATTTCAAAAGATTACAATTCCCTAAAGCAAGGGATTGTGTTCCCTTGAGTTTGCCTATAAATTTGTAGCCTAAATTATCACCCAAAACACCCTTCAAAGAACTACAAACTTGCACTAATCTTCTCCCAAGCATCCGTTGTTTCCAGCTCCGATCCTGTTACTAGACCTTCGACTCCGAGACCAACACCAAGAAAACCCGAATCTCGACTAAATCCCTTAACAAGAACCACAGGTGAGTCTCACAGCCCCTATTTTCACTGTTTTCACTGTTTTTAAACTGTTTTCGGGGCGAGGGACACGTACTTAAATAATGTTTCATTACGGTATACTTATAAGCTATGCAAGCGATTATGTGTTTAAGTTATGTTTCATGATGAGCAATGCAAACAGTTATCTAAGGTTTACGATATATGTGCGCTAGAACTCGAGTAAGTGATCACTTTACCATTGGAACTCTAAGGGTAGGGACTGCTGGTTTGATCCACCCACTCGTAGGGGTCGCACCTCTTTGCATGGACGAGTGCCTGGCATGGGGCAGTACTATGGGGTTGAGCCCGCTCGTAGGGGTCGCGCCTCTTTGCATGGACGAGCGCCTTGTTTTCCGGCACAACGTCCGCGCGTAACCCGCGGGACGGAATTATTGATTAGCTCGTAGAGGCAGCGCCTCTTTGCATGGACGAGCACGGTTTTTCAGAAATGTCCATGCGTAAACCGTGGGACGATAATACATTATTTTAGCTCATAGTGGCAGCGCCACTTTGCATGGACGAGCACATGTTCCTGAAACGTTCGCGCGTAACCCGCGGGACGGTATTACTTGTTTCGCTCGTAGTGGCAGCGCCACTTTGCATAGACGAGCACAGTTTCTCAGAATTGTTCGCGCGTAACCCGCGGAACGATTTTATCAGAATATGTTGATAGAGCTATGTTTTACCAAACATGTGTTTTAATGATGCTAACAGAATTATGTTTCAGAATGATTATGATGCAATACGATTTATCAAGTTACTAAAACTTGTGAACTCACTCAGTTTATACTGATTCAAATGTTTTTACGTGTCTTTCAGGAGATAACTAGGTAGCGCATGGAGTCACACTTAGAGCACCTCACGCTGAACATCTAAAACTAGCATTTTTGGAAGATTTTAGTTCTATCCCTTCGATGCGCGTGGTTGTACCCGCCGCGCAAGGGGATATGGCGTGGAAATCTTCAACAGTTTTTATACTTGGATGTTTTTATGTAATCTTAAACAATGTAATGTATTTGTATTAAACATTTCATGCGCAATGAAAATCTTTGAATGTTTTGCAATGGCCCGTGCTCAATTATCAATCCCCACTCGCGCGCGCCCGGCTGTTTCCGCCGCTCAGGGCCGGGTGTGACAGATTGGTATCAGAGCACTGGTTATAGCGAACTAGGAAAAGAAGTTTTTAACCTAGACTATAACCTTTGGGGAATCGCATGAAATATTTTTCAAAGAATATTTTCAAAAGAAAAATCACACACGCACTTAGGAACACGGGTCACAGTGTCTAGAGATAAGAGCATTATGTGCTCTGAGTACATGCGCTAAGTTTGTTATATTTTTTTTTTATGAAAAGAATGCCTCCAACCAGAGCCAAGGGAATTACCATGACACCCGAGGAGCTCGCAGAAATAATCGCGCAGGCGATTGCAACGCATGAGGCCAGCAAGGCCGAATCTAGTCAGGGTCGCCAAGAGAACGAGACCCCAGAACCCGAATCAGGAGCCTTGGACAAAGGATGCTCCTATAAAACATTCATGGCCTGTAGGCCTTGGCCGTTCAAAGGCACCGAAGGAGCCATTGGGCTCTACAATTGGATTGACAAGATGGAGACAGTTCTCTCCATCAGCGGATGTAGTGAAAACCAGAAGGTCCTTTACGCGACCTGCATGTTCCAAGAAGCAGCTTCATCTTGGTGGAAGCTCCAAGTAAAGACTTTGGGGCGAGAAGTTGCTCTTCACAAGACCTGGGAAGAATTGAAAGAAATGATGATGAGAAAGTTCTGCTCTCGCGCAGAAATTCAGGGCTTGCAACAAGAATTCTGGAACCACACCATGGTAGGAACGGATATCGATGCCTACACCAATCGTTTCAACGAGCTTTGCCAGCTGGTGCCAGACATGGCAAACACAGAAGAAAAGAAAATCGAGAGGTACATCTTTGGGTTACCTCCTGTCGTTAGAGTCCCGCTCAACGCCGCCGCACCTCCGACCTTTGACGAGGCGGTTGCGCGAGCCATCACCCTTACAAGGGATACGGTTCGTGCGGGTATGTTGACCGCTCGCTTGAACGAGCAGCGAACCTCTGACTTCAAGAGGAAATGGAACTCCCACCGAGGGTCAGACTTCAAGCAGCCACCGCCCAAGAAGCAGGAAAGCACAAGGGTTTACGCGATTCAAGCCGCGGAACCATCAAGGAAAGGATACAGCGGGCCTCGCCCATGGTGCAGCAAATGCAAGTATCACCACGAGGGTGAATGCGCAAAAATCGAATGCGCCAAATGTGGCAGACCAGGACACAAGGCGATGAATTGTCGCATCAGAGAAGCTGGATCGAGCGACAGCTGCTACGCATGCGGGAAGCCTGGACACTTCAGTCGGGATTGCCCACAGAAAGGAAACCAAGCTCGCGGGAGAGCTTTTGTGATCGGCGCGGGTGAAGCAAAAGAAGAGCCGAATGTGGTAACCGGTACGTTTTTGCTTAACGGACATTTTGCATCTGTCTTATTTGATACTGGCGCTGACCTAAGTTTTATATCCCATGAGTTTAAAAACTCCCTGGGCTTAGCGACCAGTAGGCTAGACAAACCTTATACTATAGAACTAGCCAATGGTAGGCAGTTATGCGCGAATGAAAGGACTGAGCAATGTGTATTAGTCATGGGAGGTCATGAGTTCAATATAAACTTGTTGCCAATAGATTTGGGAAGTTTCGATATTGTGGTAGGTATGGATTGGTTGGTCGAGAATCTCGCGGAGATTGTTTGTCATGAGAAGCAGGTTCGGATTCCACTGTTGAACGGAGAAACTTTGATGATTCAAGGGGAAAGAAGGGGAGTTGCGACGAAACTGATTTCATGCCTAAAGGCGCGTAAGTGCCTAAGGAAAGGGTGCTACGCCTTCCTGGCGCATGTAGTAGAGAAAGGAGATGAGCGAAGAATTGAAGACTTACCAGTAGTGCGCGAATTTCCAGAAGTTTTTCCTGAAGATTTGCCCGGATTACCGCCGCCGCAACAAGTCGAGTTTCGTATTGATTTGGTCCCAGGAGCTGCGCCAGTAGCTCGAGCGCCTTATCGCTTAGCTCCATCTGAGATGCAAGAGCTATCCAATCAGTTACAGGAACTATTGGATAAGGGTTTCATACGCCCAAGCTTTTCACCTTGGGGAGCTCCAGTACTGTTTGTTAAGAAGAAGGATGGTTCGTTCCGGATGTGTATTGACTACAGGGAGCTGAACAAGCTGACAGTCAAAAATCGGTACCCCTTACCGAGGATTGACGACTTATTTGACCAGTTGCAGGGATCCAGTTATTATTCGAAGATAGATCTACGGTCAGGATACCACCAACTTAGGGTCCATGAGGAAGATGTGCCGAAAACAGCCTTCCGAACTAGATATGGCCATTATGAGTTCTTAGTGATGCCTTTCGGGCTAACTAATGCGCCGGCTGTATTCATGGATCTGATGAACCGTGTATGCAAACCATATTTGGACAAGTTTGTGATTGTGTTTATAGATGATATTTTGATTTACTCTCGAACCAAGGCCGAGCATGAGCAACACCTGAGAATGATTTTGGAATTGTTAAGGAAAGAAAAGTTGTATGCGAAGTTTTCCAAGTGCGAGTTTTGGCTTAGAGAAGTTCACTTTCTCGGTCACGTTGTAAACGAGAAAGGAATTCACGTTGATCCTTCCAAAGTCAAGGCCATCGAAAACTGGGAAGCGCCAAAAACCCCAACTGAGGTGAGGCAATTCCTAGGACTAGCTGGCTACTATCGACGCTTCATTGAGAACTTCTCCAAGATAGCTCTACCTCTGACCGCGCTAACTCAGAAAGACAAGGCGTTTATTTGGGGCGAGAATCAGGAAGCGGCATTTCAAATGTTGAAACAGAAGTTATGTAGTGCGCCAATCTTATCCCTGCCCGAGGGGACAGATGACATCGTTGTTTACTGCGACGCTTCACACCAGGGACTCGGATGTGTCCTTATGCAGCGAGACAAAGTTATAGCGTATGCCTCGCGCCAACTTAAGACCAATGAGAAGAGCTACACAACCCATGATCTGGAACTTGGAGCTGTTGTCTTCGCGCTAAAGATTTGGCGCCATTACCTCTACGGTACGAAATGTGTAATCTTTACGGATCATAAGAGCCTCCAACATATACTCGATCAGAAGGAATTAAACATGAGGCAACGAAGATGGGTTGAATTGTTGAATGATTATGATTGCGAGATCAAGTATCATCCGGGGAAAGCGAATGTGGTAGCAGACGCGCTAAGCAGAAAGGAGCGAATAAAAACGCTACGAGTCAAGGCTCTAAGGTTGACCATTCACGCAGATCTCTCTACCCGCATCCGAGACGCTCAGCAAGAAGCCTTGAAACCAGAGTTTGTTAAAAACGAATGCCTTGGGGGTATGGTTAAAAGTTTGGAACTGAAAGAGAACGGCAATCTATTTTTCGCTAACCGCATATGGGTCCCTCTCAAGGGAGGATTGCGCGAGCAAGTTTTAAACGAAGCTCACAAGACGCGATATTCCGTACATCCTGGCGCAGACAAGATGTACCAAGATGTTAAAATGTTGTATTGGTGGCCCAATCTTAAAGGCGCCATCGCGACACATGTCAGTAAGTGCCTGACGTGTTCAAAGGTAAAGGCTGAATACCAGAAACCATCAGGGTTACTTCAACAGCCAGAAATTCCCATGTGGAAGTGGGAACAAATCTCCATGGATTTCATCACCAAACTGCCAAGGACACCTGGGGGTTACGACACGATATGGGTTATTGTAGATCGGCTAACTAAGTCAGCGCACTTCCTGCCGATTAAAGAAACTGATAAAATGGAAAAGTTAGCCCGACTATATATTCGAGAAGTAGTTTCAAAACATGGAGTCCCAGTGTCCATCATTTCTGATAGAGATAGTCGGTTCACCTCAAGGTTTTGGAGATCATTACAAGAGGGGTTAGGTACTCGACTGGACATGAGTACGGCTTATCACCCCCAAACGGATGGACAAAGCGAACGAACGATCCAGACATTGGAAGATATGCTGCGCGCGTGCGCGATCGATTTTGGAGGTAGTTGGGACACCCACCTTCCGTTGGTTGAATTTTCTTACAATAACAGTTATCACACAAGCATTAAGGCTGCGCCGTTCGAAGCTTTATATGGGCGCAAGTGTAGGTCCCCACTGTGTTGGGCTGAAGTGGGCGACAAGCAAATGACTGGTCCAGAAGTGATCCAAGAAACAACAGACAAGATTTTTCAGATAAGGGATCGCCTTAAGGCAGCACGCGACAGACAGAAAAGTTATGCTGACATGAGAAGGAAACCGTTGGAGTTTCAAGTAGGGGATAAAGTACTTTTGAAAGTCTCTCCATGGAAGGGAGTTCCCCGTTTCGGTAAGCGAGGAAAGCTAAATCCGCGCTACATTGGACCCTTTGAGATCCTGGAGAGGATCGGTCCAGTTGCTTATAAACTCCGTCTACCCGCCGAACTCAGTGGAGTTCATGATACGTTTCATGTATCCAACCTCAAGAAGTGTTTATCTGACGAAACGTTGATTTTACCGTTGGAAGAAATTCATATTGACAAACAGCTGCACTTCGTAGAAGAACCTATAGCCGTAACCGATTGGAAAGAACAAAAGTTACGCAGGAGCAAAATCAAGTTAGTAAAGGTTCAATGGAACTCGAGGCGTGGGCCTGAATTCACTTGGGAAAGAGAAGATCAGATGCGCATAAAATACCCACACCTCTTTCAGAACATGGCTTCTGCCAGCAACGTCTCCTAAATTTCGGGACGAAATTCGTTTAACGAGGGGAGAATGTGACACCCGGTAAATTCCCAACCCCTTACACTAAGTAATCAACCTAATAATTAGGCGATTGTAAATATTATGCGCGCCATGTTAGTCAGCGCGTGCATTTGTTATGTGCGCCCTGCGCGAGCGCGCTATGTTAAGAATCAGCGCGGGCACATTATGTGCGCCCGGCGCGAGCGTATGTTAGAATCAGCGCGGGCATTTATGTTTGCCCTGCGCGAGCGCGCCATGTTAGTCAGCGCGTGCATGTGTTATGTGCGCCCTGCGCGAGCGCACCATATTAAGAACCTGCGTGAGCATATGTTATATGCGCCATGCGTGAATGATTTGGCTTTATGTTTTCATGTAACTTAAACGTTATGTTGTCTATGGGTTGACCATCCCGCATGATGCTAAGGCGGGTGCATCCTACATCGTTTATGCGCGTGCGGAAGGGAACTAACCTCCCCGCATGGCGGGAACATTGAGAGCTAGTTTGTCTGAAGCTCCAAGATGGAATTGACTTCAACATGACTGATCACTATGTTGAAATACCAAGACCACCTGGAGAATCTACAAATGAAACTCAATGTCCCTAACTGCGAGAAGGTTACGCACCTACCCGCAGCAAAGAAATGTCCTACACGCAGAAAGCTATGCGCACCAAGTTATACGCGCAGAACACTTAGTCAAAATGATCAGATTTAAGGAAATTGTCCCCGCCCAAAAGAGGGCGGTAGCGTGTTTCAGAAAAACTTCTACTTTTTACTGTACACTGTCTAAAGCACTGAAAAAGCAAACTGTAAAAGTCAACTGCCAGCCACCCACTCTCACCAGCCACAGCCCTGCATGTCCTGTCCATATCAAATCAGAATCTTTAATCTACTTTTCTACTCTTTTTAATAAATAATAATAATTTCCATACTTTATCATCATTTCAAAAGATTACAATTCCCTAAAGCAAGGGATTGTGTTCCCTTGAGTTTGCCTATAAATTTGTAGCCTAAATTATCACCCAAAACACCCTTCAAAGAACTACAAACTTGCACTAATCTTCTCCCAAGCATCCGTTGTTTCCAGCTCCGATCCTGTTACTAGACCTTCGACTCCGAGACCAACACCAAGAAAACCCGAATCTCGACTAAATCCCTTAACAAGAACCACAGGTGAGTCTCACAGCCCCTATTTTCACTGTTTTCACTGTTTTTAAACTGTTTTCGGGGCGAGGGACACGTACTTAAATAATGTTTCATTACGGTATACTTATAAGCTATGCAAGCGATTATGTGTTTAAGTTATGTTTCATGATGAGCAATGCAAACAGTTATCTAAGGTTTACGATATATGTGCGCTAGAACTCGAGTAAGTGATCACTTTACCATTGGAACTCTAAGGGTAGGGACTGCTGGTTTGATCCACCCACTCGTAGGGGTCGCACCTCTTTGCATGGACGAGTGCCTGGCATGGGGCAGTACTATGGGGTTGAGCCCGCTCGTAGGGGTCGCGCCTCTTTGCATGGACGAGCGCCTTGTTTTCCGGCACAACGTCCGCGCGTAACCCGCGGGACGGAATTATTGATTAGCTCGTAGAGGCAGCGCCTCTTTGCATGGACGAGCACGGTTTTTCAGAAATGTCCATGCGTAAACCGCGGGACGATAATACATTATTTTAGCTCATAGTGGCAGCGCCACTTTGCATGGACGAGCACATGTTCCTGAAACGTTCGCGCGTAACCCGCGGGACGGTATTACTTGTTTCGCTCGTAGTGGCAGCGCCACTTTGCATAGACGAGCACAGTTTCTCAGAATTGTTCGCGCGTAACCCGCGGAACGATTTTATCAGAATATGTTGATAGAGCTATGTTTTACCAAACATGTGTTTTAATGATGCTAACAGAATTATGTTTCAGAATGATTATGATGCAATACGATTTATCAAGTTACTAAAACTTGTGAACTCACTCAGTTTATACTGATTCAAATGTTTTTACGTGTCTTTCAGGAGATAACTAGGTAGCGCATGGAGTCACACTTAGAGCACCTCACGCTGAACATCTAAAACTAGCATTTTTGGAAGATTTTAGTTCTATCCCTTCGATGCGCGTGGTTGTACCCGCCGCGCAAGGGGATATGGCGTGGAAATCTTCAACAGTTTTTATACTTGGATGTTTTTATGTAATCTTAAACAATGTAATGTATTTGTATTAAACATTTCATGCGCAATGAAAATCTTTGAATGTTTTGCAATGGCCCGTGCTCAATTATCAATCCCCACTCGCGCGCGCCCGGCTGTTTCCGCCGCTCAGGGCCGGGTGTGACATTTTTATATAGATTTAAGCAAAATTATTAACAATAAAACAAAAATAGGGGTGTAAACGAGCCGAGTGGTCTCGAGCTCGGCTCGTTTAACTTAAGCTCGGATCGTTTCGAGCTCTATTTTCAAAGCTCGAGCTTGGCTAGTGAGTAGATTTTCAAGCTCGGGCTCAACTCGTTTACTATTTACCAATTATTTTATATATAATTATAATTGTTTTTATATATTTTTTCTATTATAATATTATGTATAAAATAATATATATTATTTAGTTTTATTTATTTATTTAAGCAAAATTATTAATTACAGAACAAAAACATATATGAGTATTACATGATATGTTTATATGAAACATTTAAATATGAATATGAATGTTAATAAAAACACAAACACAAAACTTGGTAGCCGGAACGAAGTCTTCGAGTCATTGACTTTGACCATTCTCGGTTAGCCAAATCAAATACAACATTGTTTGTGTTCGTGAATCGTTCTGAAACAAGTTCATTTCATTAATGAACGAACACAAACAAGAAATTTCGTTCGGTTCGTTGTTCGTGAATCGTTTGCTACTCCGTTAAAAGCTTAATGGACGAACATGAACGTGAACAAGGCCTTGTTTGGTTCGCTTCGTTGAGGAGTTGTTTAACTTTTGTGTGTAGTAGCGATTGAAAATTGTGGTGTTGTGTTTGTAACGTGTTTAGTAATAGTTTTTAAGTTAGAAGCTACAAGTTTTGACTCCAAAAGGTCAATGCATTTGGACTCGTTCTTTAGTTCTAGAAAGCGTAGAATCTACCTCACTTTTATGAAATTGATGAATGAGTTAAGAGACTAGTAATACGTTTGTCCGTCTAATAAACGAAATCCGAAGTTCTATAAATGTTCATCGGACAAAATTTTGATTTTTATAAGCTTATATAACTTTAAATTGTTAGTTAAATGAGTAACTAACTGCCTCATATTTTTCAGATGTGATTATTATTAAGCAGGTTGCATAGACAAATAGTCAAAGATGGAAGAAGAGATGATTAATATGTGTAACATCATATCGGTGGAGCTTGCAGTTAAAAGGGAGCTTGCGTATCGCGCAAAAATGGAAGCATTAAACAGTCAAAATCTAAGTGACTTGAAACCGCTCGTTCTCGCGCAGGTAACCTTTTGAATCATAATAATAATATTTTCTTTTTTATATAAATGTTTTCATAATGTACCTTTGAGTACTCATTAATCATGTTATTCTGCATGTATGTGTGAACATAATGATTTCATAATATTTTCCTTTTTACATAAATGTTTTCATAATTGACAATTATGCCCCTGTGTTTTCATATATAATAGGTTTAAATAGACAATTATGCCCTCATTGTTCATATATAAGAAGATCTTTGTTAAGTTTAAAGTAGTTTTTTTAAGCAAACTGATTTAGGAGGTTTTACGCATTAGCTGTAGACTTCGGGTGACTTTCGGCCCGTTTGACCCTTTTTGACACATTTTCTATTTTCTAGACTACCTATTTGACCCATTTGAGATATAACATAACCCAATTACCCAAATCGATTCATTCATTTGTAAACAGGTCAAAATGTCAACTTTGCGTAAAACCGAATCAAGAAAACAATAAACTTTTAGAAGACAATAAGGGGGTGTTTGGTACAGAGAATGGAAAAGGAGAGAAAATAGAAATGGAAATGGAATTGTAGAGAAAGAGAATTGGTATGGAGAATGAGAATCATTTCTCTTGTTTGGTACACGAGAAAATAAACAGAGAACTCTACCATACCCAACCCCACCTCCACCCAACCTGACACCACTCACCACCGCAGCCCCACTGTGACACCCGGTAATTTCCCAATCCTATAAACTAAGTAATCAACCTAATAATTAGGTGAGTGTAAATATTAAGCGCGCCATGTTAGAATCGGCGCGGGTATTCGTTATGTGCGCCCTGCGCGAGGTCGCCATATTAGTCAGCGCGGGCATGTTATGTGCGCCCTGCGCGAGCGCGCTATGTTAGAATCGGCGCGGGTATTTGTTATGAGCACCCTGCGCGAGCGCACCATGTTAAGAACCTGCGTGGGCATATGTTATATGCGCCATGCGCGAGTGTATTGGTTTTATGTTTCTATAACTTAATGTTGTCTAATGGGTTGACCGTCTCGCATGATGCTAAGGCGGGTGCATCCCAAATCGTTTATGCGCGTGCGGAAGGGGAACTAACCTTCCCGCATGGCGGGAACATTGAGAACTAGTTTGTCTGAAGCTCCAAGATGGAATTGACTTCAACATGACTGATCACTATGTTGAAATACCAAGACCACCTGGAGAATCTACAAATGAAACTCAATGTCCTTGACTGCGAGAAGGTCACGCACCTACCCGCAGCAAAGAAATGTCCTTCACGCAGAAAGCTATGCGCACAAAGTAATACGCGCAGAACACTTAGTCTATTCTCCAGTTGTAAGGAGATTACTCCCGCCCAAAGGGAAACAGTAGCGTGTTTCAGAGATTTTCCACTTTTTACTGTACACTGACAAAGTACCTGAAAAAGCACACTGTAACATGAAAAGTCAACTGTCAGCCACCCTACTCCCACCAACCACAGACCTGCATGTCCTGTCCAAATCAAATCAAAATCTTTTATCCACTACTCCACTCTTAAATAAATAATAATAATTTCCATACTTTATCATCATTACACCTAGATATGAAGAGATTACAATCCCCTAAAGCAAGGGATTGTGTTTCCTTGAGTTTGCCTATAAATATGTAACCTAAATTATCACCCAAAACACACTTCAAACTTCTCTCTTAAGAACTGCAACTTGCACTAATCATCTCCCAAGCATCCGTTGTTTTCGTTTCCGATCCTGTTACCAGGTAAGCCAAGAATATAACCTTGAGATCTGCTTTCCAACCCTTATATTCTCCTAATTCTTGATCTTAATATATATACTTCTTGTTATTTAATCGTATTCTAGACCTTCAATTCCGAGGCCAACACCAAGAAAACCCGAATCTCGATTAATCCCTTAACAAGAACCACAGGTGAGTCTCACAGCCCCTATTCTCGCTGTTTTCACTGTTTTTAAACTGTTTTCGGGGCGAGGGACACGTACTTAAATAATGTTTTATCATGGTATACTTACAAGCTATGCAAGCGATTATGTGTTTAAATTATATTTCATGATGAGCAATGCGAACGGTTATCTAAGGTTTTCGATGTATGTGCGCTAGAACTCGAGTAAGTGATCACTTTACCATTGGAACTCTAAGGGTAGGGACTGCTGGTTTGATCCACCCACTCGTAGGGGTCGCACCTCTTTGCATGGACGAGTGCCTAGTATGGTCATGGGGCAGTACTATGGGTTTGAGCCCGCTCGTAGGGGTCGCGCCTCTTTGCATGGACGAACGCCTTGTTTTCCGGCACAACGTCCGCGCGTAACCCGCGGGACGGAATTATTGATTAGCTCGTAGGGGCAGCGCCTCTTTGCATAGACGAGCACGGTTTTTCAGAAATGTCCACGCGTAAACCGCGGGACGGCATTATATTATTTAGCTCGTAGTGGCAGCGCCACTTTGCATGGACGAGCACACTTCCAGTAATGATCGCGCGTAGCCGCTGAACGACTTTTATCAGAAATATGTGTCAGATCCATGTTTTCATACGGATTATCAAGTATATGTTTAGACATGAAATCAGAAATGTGTTTTAATATGATTTTTATTAAGACTATGATGCAATGCGATTTATCAAGTTACTAAAACTTGTGAACTCACTCAGTTTATACTGATTCAAATGTTTTTACGTGTCTTTCAGGAGATAACTAGGTAGCGCATGGAGTCACACTTAGAGCACCTCACGCTGAACATCTAAAACTAGCTTTTTGGAAGATTTTAGTTCTATCCCTTCGATGCGCGTGGCTGTTCCCGCCGCGCAAGGGGATATGGCGTGGAAATCTTCAACAGTTTTATACTTGAATGTTTTTATGTAATTTTTAAACAATGTAATGTATTTGTATTAAACATTTCATGCGCAATGAAAATCTTACTATGAATGTTTGCAATGGCCCGTGCTTAATTATCAATCCCCACTCGCGCGCGCCCGGCTGTTTCCGCCGCTCAGGGCCGGGTGTGACAGATTGGTATCAGAGCACTGGTTATAGCGAACTAGGAAAAGAAGTTTTAACCTAGACTATAACCGTTGGGGGAAATCGCATGAAATATTTTCAAAAGAAACTATACACACACTTAGGAACACGGGTCACACAGTGTCTAGTAAATAATGATAACATTATGTGCTCAGAATACATGCGCTAAGATTGATATGTTTTCACTCTTTTAAAGCAAGAATGCCTCCAACTAAAGCCAAGGGAATTACCATGACACCCGAGGAACTCGCGGAAATAATCGCGCAAGCAATCGCAACACATGAGGCCAGCAAGGCCGAATCAAGTCAGGGTCGTCAGAATGAGACCCCAGAACCCGAATCAGGAGCCTTGGACAAAGGATGCTCCTACAAGACATTCATGGCCTGTAAGCCTTGGCCATTCAAGGGTACCGAAGGGGCCATTGGGCTCTACAACTGGATTGACAAGATGGAGACAGTTCTCTCCATTAGCGGATGTAGTGATAACCAGAAGGTCCTCTACGCGACCTGCATGTTCCAAGAAGCAGCTTCGTCTTGGTGGAAGCTTCAAGTGAAAACCTTGGGGCGAGAAGTTGCTCTTCACAAGACCTGGGATGAACTGAAGGAAATGTTGATGAGAAAGTTCTGCTCTCGCGCAGAAATTCAGAACCTACAACAGGAATTCTGGAACCACACCATGGTAGGAACGGATATCGACGCCTACAACAACCGGTTCAACGAGCTTTGCCAGTTGGTGCCAGACATGGCAAACACGGAGGAAAAGAAGATCGAGAGGTATGTCTTTGGGTTACCTCCTGTTGTTAGGGTTCCGCTCAACGCCGCAACCCCTCCAACCTTTGATGAGGCGGTAGCGCGGGCCATCACCCTTACAAGGGATACGGTCCGTGCGGGTATGTTAACTACGCGCGGAATCGAGCAGCGAACCTCTGATCCCAAGAGGAAGTGGAACTCTCACCACCGAGGGTCCGACTCCAAGCAGCCACCGTTCAAGAAGCAGGAGAGCGCAAGGGCTTACGCGATCCAAGTCGCGGAGCCATCAAGGAAAGGATACAGCGGGCCTCGCCCATGGTGCAACAAATGCAAGTATCACCACGAGGGTGAATGCGCAAGAATCGAATGTGCCAAATGTGGCAGACCAGGGCACAAGACGATGAATTGCCGTGTCAGAGAAGCTGGAGCGAGCGACAACTGCTACGCATGCGGGAAGCCAGGGCATTTTAGTCGGGATTGCCCGCAAAAGGGAAACCAAGCTCGCGGGAGAGCTTTTGTGATCGGCGCAGGCGAAGCTAAAGAAGAGCCGAATGTGGTAACCGGTACGTTTTTGCTTAACGGACATTTTGCATCTGTCTTATTTGATACTGGCGCTGACCTAAGTTTTATATCCGCTGAGTTTAAAGACTCCCTAGGCCTAGCAACCAGTAGGCTAGACACACCTTATACTATAGAACTAGCCAATGGTAGGCAGTTATGCGCGAACGAAAGAACTGAACAATGTGTAATAGTCATGGGAGGTCACGGGTTCAATATTAACTTGTTGCCAATAGACTTGGGAAGTTTTGACATTGTGATAGGTATGGATTGGTTAGTCGAGAACCACGCGGAAGTTATTTGCCATGAGAAGCAGGTTCGGGTCCCACTGTTGAACGGAGAAACCTTGGTGATTCAAGGGGAAAGAAGGGGAGTTGCGACGAAACTAATTTCGTGCTTAAAGGCGCGCAAGTGCCTAAGGAAAGGGTGCTACGCCTTCCTGGCGCATGTAGTAGAGAAGAAAAGAGATGAGCGAAGAATTGAAGACTTACCAGTAGTGCGCGAATTTCCAGAAGTTTTTCCTGAAGATTTGCCCGGATTACCGCCGCCGCGACAAGTCGAGTTTCGTATTGATTTGGTCCCAGGAGCTGCGCCAGTAGCTCGAGCGCCTTATCGACTAGCTCCATCTGAGATGCAAGAGCTATCCAATCAGTTACAGGAACTATTGGATAAGGGTTTCATACGCCCAAGCTTTTCACCTTGGGGAGCTCCAGTACTGTTTGTTAAGAAGAAGGATGGTTCGTTCAGAATGTGTATTGACTACAGGGAGCTGAATAAGCTGACAGTCAAAAATCGGTACCCCTTACCGAGGATTGACGACTTATTTGACCAGTTGCAAGGATCCAGTTATTATTCGAAGATAGATCTACGGTCCGGATACCACCAACTTAGGGTCCATGAGGAAGATGTGCCGAAAACAGCCTTCCGAACTAGATACGGCCATTATGAGTTCTTAGTGATGCCTTTCGGGCTAACTAATGCGCCGGCTGTATTCATGGATCTGATGAACCGCGTGTGCAAACCATACTTGGACAAGTTTGTGATTGTATTTATAGATGATATTCTGATTTATTCTCGGACCAAGGCCGAGCATCAGCAACACCTGAGATTGATTTTGGAATTGTTGAGGAAAGAAAAGTTGTATGCGAAGTTTTCCAAGTGCGAGTTTTGGCTTAGAGAAGTTCACTTTCTCGGTCACGTTGTAAACGAGAAAGGAATACACGTTGATCCTTCCAAAGTCAAGGCCATCGAAAACTGGGAAGCGCCAAAAACCCCAACTGAGGTGAGGCAATTCCTAGGACTAGCTGGCTACTATCGACGCTTCATTGAGAACTTCTCCAAGATAGCTCTACCTCTGACCGCGCTAACTCAGAAAGACAAGAAGTTTGTTTGGGGCGAAAATCAGGAAGCAGCGTTTCAAATGTTGAAACAGAAGTTATGTAGTGCGCCAATTTTGTCTCTGCCCGAGGGGACGGACGACATCGTCGTTTACTGCGACGCTTCACATCAGGGACTCGGATGTGTCCTTATGCAGCGAGACAAAGTCATAGCGTATGCCTCGCGCCAACTCAAGACCAATGAAAAGAACTACACAACGCATGATCTGGAACTTGGAGCGGTTGTCTTCGCGCTAAAGATTTGGCGCCATTACCTCTATGGTACAAAGTGTATAATCTTTACGGATCACAAGAGCCTTCAACATATATTTGATCAAAAGGATTTAAACATGAGGCAACGAAGATGGGTTGAATTGTTGAATGATTATGATTGTGAAATAAAGTATCACCCTGGAAAGGCGAATGTGGTGGCAGACGCGCTAAGCAGGAAGGAGCGAATAAAAACGCTACAAGTCAAGGCTCTAAGGCTGACCATTCGCTCAGATCTCTTTACCAGCATCCGAGACGCTCAGCAAGAAGCTTTGAAACCAGAGTTTGCTAAAAACGAATCCCTTGGGGGTATGATTAAGAGTTTGGAACTTAAGAACGGCAATCTATATTTCGCTAACCGCATATGGGTCCCTCTCAAGGGAGGATTGCGCGAGCGAGTATTAAACGAGGCTCACAAGACGCGGTATTCCGTACATCCTGGCGCAGACAAGATGTACCAAGATGTTAAAGCGCTGTATTGGTGGCCCAATCTTAAAGGCGCCATCGCGACGTATGTCAGTAAGTGCCTGACGTGTTCAAAAGTAAAGGCTGAATATCAGAAGCCGTCGGGGTTACTTCAGCAGCCAGAAATTCCCATGTGGAAGTGGGAACAAATCTCTATGGACTTCATCACCAAACTGCCAAGGACACCTGGGGGTTATGACACGATCTGGGTTATTGTAGATCGGCTAACTAAGTCAGCGCACTTCCTGCCGATCAAGGAAACCGATAAGATGGAAAAGTTAGCCCGACTGTATATTCGAGAAGTAGTTTCAAAACATGGAGTCCCAGTGTCCATCATTTCTGATAGAGATAGTCGGTTCACATCAAGGTTTTGGAGATCGTTACAAGGGGCTTTAGGTACTCGTCTTGACATGAGTACGGCATATCATCCCCAAACGGATGGGCAGAGCGAGCGAACAATCCAGACATTGGAAGATATGCTGCGCGCGTGCGCAATCGATTTCGGTGGTAGCTGGGATACTCATCTCCCATTGGTTGAATTTTCTTACAACAACAGTTATCACACAAGCATCAAGGCTGCGCCGTTCGAAGCTTTGTATGGGCGCAAGTGTAGATCCCCACTGTGCTGGGCTGAAGTGGGTGACAAGCAAATGACTGGTCCAGAATTGATCCAAGAAACAACAGACAAGATTTTTCAGATAAGGGATCGCCTTAAGACAGCGCGCGATAGACAGAAGAGCTACGCAGATGTGCGAAGGAAACCATTGGAATTTCAAGTAGGGGATAAAGTACTTTTGAAAGTCTCTCCATGGAAAGGAGTCCCCCGTTTCGGCAAGCGAGGAAAGTTGAATCCGCGCTACATCGGACCATTTGAGATCCTGGAAAGGATCGGTCCGGTTGCTTATAAACTCCGTTTACCCGCCGAACTCAGTGGAGTTCATGATACGTTTCATGTGTCCAACCTCAAAAAGTGTTTATCTGACGAAACGTTGATTTTACCGTTGGAAGAGATTCACATCGACAAACAACTGCACTTCGTAGAAGAGCCTATAGCCGTAACTGATTGGAAAGAACAAAAGTTGCGCAGAAGTCGAATCAGGTTAGTAAAGGTTCAATGGAACTCAAGGCGTGGGCCTGAATTCACTTGGGAAAGAGAAGATCAAATGCGCCAGAAATACCCACACCTCTTTCAGAACATGGCTTCTGCCAGCAACGTCTCCTAAATTTCGGGACGAAATTCGCTTAACAGGGGAAGAATGTGACACCCGGTAATTTCCCAATCCTATAAACTAAGTAATCAACCTAATAATTAGGTGAGTGTAAATATTAAGCGCGCCATGTTAGAATAGGCGCGGGTATTCGTTATGTGCGCCCTGCGCGAGCGCGCCATATTAGTCAGCGCGGGCATGTTATGTGCGCCCTGCGCGAGCGCGCTATGTTAGAATCGGCGCGGGTATTTGTTATGAGCACCCTGCGCGAGCGCACCATGTTAAGAACCTGCGTGGGCATATGTTATATGCGCCATGCGCGAGTGTATTGGTTTTATGTTTCTATAACTTAATGTTGTCTAATGGGTTGACCGTCTCGCATGATGCTAAGGCGGGTGCATCCCAAATCGTTTATGCGCGTGCGGAAGGGGAACTAACCTTCCCGCATGGCGGGAACATTGAGAACTAGTTTGTCTGAAGCTCCAAGATGGAATTGACTTCAACATGACTGATCACTATGTTGAAATACCAAGACCACCTGGAGAATCTACAAATGAAACTCAATGTCCCTGACTGCGAGAAGGTCACGCACCTACCCGCAGCAAAGAAATGTCCTTCACGCAGAAAGCTATGCGCACAAAGTAATACGCGCAGAACACTTAGTCTATTCTCCAGTTGTAAGGAGATTACTCCCGCCCAAAGGGAAACAGTAGCGTGTTTAAGAGATTTTCCACTTTTTACTGTACACTGACAAAGTACCTGAAAAAGCACACTGTAACATGAAAAGTCAACTGTCAGCCACCCTACTCCCACCAACCACAGACCTGCATGTCCTGTCCAAATCAAATCAAAATCTTTTATCCACTACTCCACTCTTAAATAAATAATAATAATTTCCATACTTTATCATCATTACACCTAGATATGAAGAGATTACAATCCCCTAAAGCAAGGGATTGTGTTTCCTTGAGTTTGCCTATAAATATGTAACCTAAATTATCACCCAAAACACACTTCAAACTTCTCTCTTAAGAACTGCAACTTGCACTAATCATCTCCCAAGCATCCGTTGTTTTCGTTTCCGATCCTGTTACCAGGTAAGCCAAGAATATAACCTTGAGATATGCTTTCCAACCCTTATATTCTCCTAATTCTTGATCTTAATATATATAATTCTTGTTATTTAATCGTATTCTAGACCTTCAATTCCGAGGCCAACACCAAGAAAACCCGAATCTCGATTAATCCCTTAACAAGAACCACAGGTGAGTCTCACAGCCCCTATTCTCGCTGTTTTCACTGTTTTTAAACTGTTTTCGGGGCGAGGGACACGTACTTAAATAATGTTTTATCTTGGTATACTTACAAGCTATGCAAGCGATTATGTGTTTAAATTATATTTCATGATGAGCAATGCGAACGGTTATCTAAGGTTTTCGATGTATGTGCGCTAGAACTCGAGTAAGTGATCACTTTACCATTGGAACTCTAAGGGTAGGGACTGCTGGTTTGATCCACCCACTCGTAGGGGTCGCACCTCTTTGCATGGACGAGTGCCTAGTATGGTCATGGGGCAGTACTATGGGTTTGAGCCCGCTCGTAGGGGTCGCGCCTCTTTGCA
Organism: Bidens hawaiensis; assembly: GCF_021521415.1. Lineage (NCBI taxonomy): Eukaryota > Viridiplantae > Streptophyta > Magnoliopsida > Asterales > Asteraceae > Bidens > Bidens hawaiensis. The sequence goes on along the minus strand of NW_027493339.1, from coordinate 325,437 downwards.
TGGACGAGCGCCTTGTTTTCCTGCACAACGTCCGCGCGTAACCCGCGGGACGGAATTATTGATTAGCTCGTAGGGGCAGCGCCTCTTTGCATAGACGAGCACGGTTTTTCAGAAATGTCCACGCGTAAACCGCGGGACGGCATTATATTATTTAGCTCGTAGTGGCAGCGCCACTTTGCATGGACGAGCACACTTCCAGTAATGATCGCGCGTAGCCGCTGAACGACTTTTATCAGAAATATGTGTCAGATCCATGTTTTCATACGGATTATCAAGTATATGTTTAGACATGAAATCAGAAATGTGTTTTAATATGATTTTTATTAAGACTATGATGCAATGCGATTTATCAAGTTACTAAAACTTGTGAACTCACTCAGTTTATACTGATTCAAATGTTTTTACGTGTCTTTCAGGAGATAACTAGGTAGCGCATGGAGTCACACTTAGAGCACCTCACGCTGAACATCTAAAACTAGCTTTTTGGAAGATTTTAGTTCTATCCCTTCGATGCGCGTGGCTGTTCCCGCCGCGCAAGGGGATATGGCGTGGAAATCTTCAACAGTTTTATACTTGGATGTTTTTATGTAATTTTTAAACAATGTAATGTATTTGTATTAAACATTTCATGCGCAATGAAAATCTTACTATGAATGTTTGCAATGGCCCGTGCTTAATTATCAATCCCCACTCGCGCGCGCCCGGCTGTTTCCGCCGCTCAGGGCCGGGTGTGACACCCACCACCACCAGCACCACCACCACAGCCCCACCACCAGCACCACCACCACAGCCCCACACCACCAGCACCACCACCACAGCCCTTTCTTCAACCACAGCCCACCACCACCGGCTGCCGCCACCAAATCCCCTTCTTCAACCACAGTACACAAGAAATTAAAAAGATTCAAATTTTTGGAACATAAGATATAGGAATTCTCTAGTTTTAGAGAAATAGAAAGAGAAATAGAAATGAAAAGTGGAAAACAAACAAAAGAAATATTTCTAATTCCATTTCTCCCCAATCAAATCCCTCTACCAAACACCCCCTAAGCTGATTTAACTTAGGGATACTTAAGTAATTTTACATGTATACCGATACTATTTGACCCTAGCAATCTACATTGTAGGGCCCACCAACTCAAGCCCGAAACGAATATGCTGAGGTGGCACCAAGCAACTCTCAAAGGCCTCCAATGGTACAGATTTATTCAAGCAGCCAAATGGTAATGTTCTTATTTTGTTAAAATAAGTGTTTTATAATCCATCTTTAAATACTCAATAGTCATGTGACTCCTGCATGCATATATGTTAAGACACATAAGAAATGGGCCGGTCTAGTTGTGTTGACCCGAACCACCTTTTATCCAAAGCTTTTACTTTTTAATAAACAATTACACACGATGTACCAATACAACCGGCTTAAATTGAATCCGCATTGTTGTATGACTGTTTTACACAATCTTGTTTTACATAATTTTTGCATTGACTATTATGCCTCTTGTTTTCACTATCTCTTCGGTTTAAATTGACAATTATGCCCTTACTGTCCACATATATTAAGATCTTTTTTAGATTGAATATGGTTTTTGAGTAAACTAATTTCGGAGGTTTTAGTCATTAATATTGATTTTGGTTGACTTTTGACAACTTGAGGATATTTAGGTAATTTTACATGTACACCAGTACTATTTGACCCTAGCAATCCACATTGTAGGGCCCACTAACTCAAGCCCGAAACGAACATGCTGAGGTGGAACCAAGCTACTCTCAAAGGCCTCCAACGGTACAGATTTCTTCCAGCAGCCAAATCCAAATGGTAATGTTCTTATGTTTTTTCTTTAAATTAAATGTTTTTATATTCTATCTTTAAGTACTCAATAGTCATGTGACTCCGCATGCGTATATGTTAAGACACATAAAGAAACGGGCCGGTCTGATTATTTTGACCCGAAACACTTTTTAGCCAAAGATTTTAATTTTTGATAAACAATTAGCGTGTCACATATGATTATTAAAATTACATTATGCAACACATAATGTACAATTTTATATTACATAATTTACATTGACTATTATGCCCTTCGTTTTTTCTATCTATTCGGTTTAAATTGACTATTATGCCCCTACTGTTAGGGATACTGAATCAAGAAAGAATAAACTTTTAGATGATAATAAGCTGATTAAACTTAGGGATATTTATGTAATTTTCTATGTATACCAATACTATTTGACCCTAGAAATTCCCATTGTAGGGCCCACCAACTCAAGCCCGAAAAGAACATGCTGAGGTGGCACCAAGCTACTCTCAAAGACCTCCAATGGTACAGATTTCTTCAAGCAGCCAAATCCAAATGGTAATGTTCTTATTTTTATTTATGTTTTAAAATTGAATGGTCTTATAATCTATCTTTAAATACTCAATAGTCATGTGACTCCTGAATGCATATATGTTAAGACACATAAAGAAACGGGCCAGTCTGGTTGTGTTGACCCGAACCACCTTTTATCCAAAGATTTTACTTTTGAATAAACAATTAGCGTGTCACATATGATCATCAAAATTACGTTATGCAACACACAACGCACCAACATAACCGGCTTAACGTTGAATCCACATTAGCGTGTAACTATATTTTTACGTATATACACGTTTGTCTTCCAGAACACAACAGCCGAGGGATGATATTGCCTAAGATGACCAATATGTCTCATAACCACAATGAGTATTGTTGTATTGTTTCTTGGGACCGACAACTGACAAAGATGTCGTAGGTGTCTTACAATAAGTTTTACGTCTAAAACTACACATGAGATTCTAGTTTCGTGGCTCTATATATTTTTTACAATGTGTTCAGAGTCGGGTTGTACAACAAAATGGTCGCCTTATTGGTTCACTAGTTAAACCATATGACATCACAAATATTATAAAAGAACAATACATATATGTTCGTCGTTCGATGTGACTTTACAACTTTAAAGACTTTAATAAATAAAAAAGAAATGTTTTAAGCATTTAACTCCCGGTTCCCGGTCCAGTCAAAACATATATTTCCGCGTCTTGATTTTCCTCCAACGAAAATGAATCAAACTTTCAAAATGTTAGATTTGATATATAAACGAAAATACGAACACACACACACATTGAATTTTGTCTTCTTTGGCTAGTCCCAACAAGACAAAACTCATATATTACTTGTTTATAGCGGTGGGAAAACCGGGGTTTTCCAGAAACCAGGTAATAACCAATTCCAGATATGATCAACAAAGTCAAGAACCAAGCCGGGGTATTATTTTTCTAAGCAATTGAAATCTGGTTCATACCCATGGGTCGGGTCCGGAACCGGACATTTCCAGAAACCAAGTAGGAACCAATTCCAGACATGATTAACAAAGTCAAGAACTAAGCCGGGGTACGATTTTTCTAAAAAAACTGAAATCTGGTTCATACCCACGCGTCGGGTCCGGAACCGGGTTTTTCCAGAAACCAGGTAGGAACCAATTCCAGATATGATCAACAAAGTCAAGAACCAAGCATGGGTACGATTTATCTAAGCAACTGAAATCTGGTTCATACCCACGGGTCGGGTCCGGAACCGGGTTTTTTTCCCATCTCAATTTATAAAACTAAAAACAGGCCCAAGGCCCACTCTCTACTATTGGGCTTTGAAATCCGACCCGCCCAAATACCCAATTACCCAATTGTCACAGTTTAAAACCCTAGCTAGCTTCAAGCTTCAAGCAACTGCCATTAACAATATCTGCAAATGGAACAAGAAACAATGATTGAAACAAATAGCCAATTACCAATATTCAAAGACGTACGGCGTTACACGTGCGAGTATTGTGGAATCATTCGTTCAAAGAAGACATTAATCACCACTCACATTCAATCTCACCACCAGGTCTGTGTACAATTGAAATTGTACAAATTGCATGTTAATTTGGGGATTTTTTTTTACCTTTTAGAGATCTTGTTGGAATCGAATAAACGAGCCGAGCCTGAACTTGACTAGGCTAGAGCTCGGTTGGTTAGTAGTTTTTTTAAACTTATATTATTTTATATTATTTATTAATTATTTTAGATATATTTATAATCAATATATATAATTTTTAATTATAGATTATAATATATAACATAATAGTTATTTATTATTATTATTATTATTATTATTATTATGTGGAAAGTTAATGTACAAATGAATTTAACTTGCTAATTGTGAGAATCAAGTAAAGTAATTATATATATACAATGAGAGTATTTATGTAATTATATCGTAAAGTAATTATGTAATTACCCTATTATATTAATCCAAACCCTATTATTATTATTATTATAATGCTTAAATGAATACATATTAAGCATTTAAACTATTTTTTTATAAAAAATAAACTCGTTTACGCTCGCGAACTGGCACAAGCTCAACAAGTGAAGCTCGGATCAGGCATGTTTATTAAGGAAGCTAATTTTTAGGCTCAAGCTCAGGCTTAGGCTTATTTATTATACAAGCTTATTTTTAGGCTCAAGCTCGGGCTTGGGCTCGGTTATTAAACAAACATATTGTTAGGCTCGACTTGATTTGAGTTTTCTGCGAGTCGATCTCGAGTAGCTCACGAGCGGCTTGGCTTGTTTACGCCTCTAGTTGAATTATGTGTACAAGACTACAAATTATTGTTATGCAAGATTAAATTGCATGATTCAGTGATTTGATTAGACTATCTGTTAATCATTGGTTTTGTTTTGGATTTGATTCTGTTAATCAGGATGAAATCAAGGAAAACCAAGGCGAAGGCGATAAAAATCCACATTGTTGTATAACTATTTTCCACAATCTGTATTACATAATTTACATCGACTATTTTACCCCTCGTTTTCTCTCTTTTCGGTTTAAATTGACAAGTATGCCATTACTGTCCACTTATATTAAGATCTTTATTAAATTGAATCTGGTTTTCTTAGTCAACTGATTTAGGAGGTTTTATTCATTAATAATTTAATATAGACTTTGGTTGACTTTCAACCCGCTTGACCTTTTTTGACCCATTTCCTATTTTCTTGACAACCCGTTTGACCCATCAGAGAAAAAAAAATAGTTCAGTTACCTTAATCAGTTTATTCATTTCTTAACGGGTAAAAAATGCCACCTTTGAGAAACTGAATCAAGAAAACAATAAACTTTTAGAATGTAATAACTAATAAGCTGATTAAACTTAAGGATATTTATGTAATTTTACTATGTACACCAATAGCATTTGACCCTAGAAATCCACATTGTAGGGCCCACCAACTCAAGCCCGAAACGAATATGCTGAGGTGGCACCAAGCAACTCTCAAAGGCCTCCAATGGTACAGATCTTTTCGAGCAGCCAAATGGTAATGCTCTAAATTTTTTTTAAAACAGAATGTTTTTATAATCTATGTGAGTCTGCATGCATATGTGTTAAGACACATAAGAAACGGGCTGGTCTGGTTGTGTTGACCCGAACCACCTTTTATCCAAAGATTTTACTTTTTAATAAACAATTAGCGTGTCACATATGATTATCAAAATTACATTATGTAACACATTATGTACCAATATAACCAGCTTAAATTGAATCCACATTGTTGTATAACTGTTTTCCACAATCTTGTATTACATAATTTGCATCGAGCCATCGACTATTATGCCTCTTGTTTTCTCTATATTTCCGGTTTAAAATTACCATTATGCCCCTACTGCCCAGTGTCCGCATATATTAAGATCTTTTTTAGATTGAATCTGGTTTTTTTAGTAAACTGATTTAGGAGGGTTTTATTCATTAATAATTTGATATAGACTTTGGTCGACTTTCAATCTGTTTGACCCTTTTTGAGCCATTAGAAATAAAAAAATAACCCACTTACCTGAATCGATTCGTTCATTTCTAAACGGGTCAAAAACGCCACCTTTGAGTAAAACTGAATCAAGAAAACAATAAAGTTTTAGATGATAATAAGGGGGTGTTTGGGATTGCTTATTTTCATCGACTTATAACTTATAAACTTATTGAAAAGTAATAAGGTGTTTGGGTTTGCTTACATTGTGAGAGGAAAAGTTCTATAAGTTACACTTTTGTAACTTATTAACTTAATGAAAAGTTATAAGGAGGCAAAATAAGGAATCCCAAACACCCCCTAAGCTGATTAAACTTAGGGATATTTATGTAATTTCACATGTACACCATTGCCATTTGACCCTATAAATCCACATTGTAGGGCCCACAAACTCAAGCCCGAAAAGAACATGCTGAGGTGGCACCAAGCAACAACGCAAACCTGGAAAGAACTGCTGAGGTGGCACCGAGCAATGCTCAAGTGCCTCCAATGCTACAGATCTCTTCAAGCAGCCAAATGTTGAAAGAAAGAGTTATATTCTCTTGCAAGGCATGCAACTTGAGCTTCACTTCGGTTTTTTACCTTAGAAGTCACGTCAAAAGTCAACTGCACAACGTCGTCATAACCCAAATGAAGAAGCGAAAAGTGGGAATTTGCAACCCGATTTGGTGTGAACTATGCAAATCTTCGTGTTCATGTATGGGTGAGGTGGAAGCTCATAACGGGTCAAAGCATACTAGTGCAGTCTCGAGGATGGCGAGAAGTTTTAAAAGGATAAGACACTAACTGGAATTTTGTGGGACTCAATATTTTGGATTCAAGATTCAAGATTCACGAATACTTTATGTGAATTTACAGATAGATTTCGTGTTCGTAGTATTACATTAGGTTTTTGAGATGTTGGTTCTTTAATGTGGATTTTAAAGCCAATGCGGCAATGCATATATGATATTATGAAGTCAAGTAATTACATATATGATCTTAAGGTATTATGATATTTGATGCCTAGTTGTTATTATTATTATTATTATTATTATTATTATTATTATTATTATTACTATTACTATTACTATTTTTTTTTGTGACATGAGCTTGACTCCTATGAAGTATACCGTGGCACAGATTGGGTTCTAGCGTAGGGTTGAAACGGGGTTGAGTTGGGTCAACAAAAGTAAAATCATGTTTCTGCCATACCGTGTCGGGTTGGAACTGAATTCTAGCCAAAAGTCAGATCTGGTTTGACCGTTTTAAAATTGAGTTTTGTCTGGTTCTAGTCGGATTTGACCGGTTTCTAAGTATCAAGACACGACCTAGGGGTGACTAGTGAGCAAAAAACCAACCCGTTTACCGAAAAAATTAACCGACATTAATCTAAACCAAAAAAACGGACGGTTATGGTTAAGCGAGTCTGATTAACCGAACATTCGGTTATGGTTGTTAATGTGGCTTTGTAAACAAACTTTATCTGAGACCGAATTGAACCAAACCTTGTATGTTTGTATTTTTCTTTAATTTTTACCTTTATTTCCATCTTTTATACCTTCGTTTCTAGCTTTGAATATTATATATGTTGTAATTGCTTGTAACATAGCTTGAATTCTTGAAATCAACATATTTCTGCTTTGAAACTTCGTAATTGAGACTGGAACACCATAAATGAACTGTTTCAACTATAATAAACGAAAAAAAAAATATTCTGGACGATTAACCGAACTTAACCGACACCAATCCATAACTGACGGTTAACCATCCATTTAGCTATGGTTATAGTTACGCCCCCATAACCAAACTGACTTTACACCTCTCTAATACAACCCGATATTAATCTTGTCGGTTAGGTCGGTTTCAAGCCAATTTCAGTACTGGTTTTGATTCCAACAGGCTTAAACTGACATCAGTCAAATTAATTATGACTTTGTTAAACTCTTTTCACGAAAATACATGGTAATATTATTATTATTATTGATACTTGTCCACCATCCCACTACTAACATTTGTAGCTCAATGTCACTTTTCAAAACAATTAAAGGCCCAAAACCAGGCCCCTGCCACGTAACTTAAAAGTCCAAAACATGGGCCCACTAACTAATTGATCACAATGTGGCCGACATATAATAATCTTAATCAATAACCAAATGACCTTTATACCCTCATTCGTGTAACCCCCCACCACCACTCAAGTACATAACACACCAAGGGCATTTCGTCAACAACTACACTATTTAACCACTTTCAGTTAACCCAAAATATACACACAAACCATAATTCACACTCTCAATTCCCCGCCAATATTATTATTATTTTGTTACCGGAAAACATGAGTTCTTTCATTAGCAACATCAAATCCGCAGCCTCGGGAGCCGTTGGTAACGACAAGACAACCAACCCGGATCAACAATCGAACACGGGCCTCTTGTCGAGTGCCAAGCTGGTGGCCGAGGCGGCCCAGTCAGCTGCAAACAACCAGACTGACCAAATTGATAAGCCTAAGGTCGCTGGTGCAGCTGGCGACCTCCTTGACTCTGTCAAACAGTATGGAAAGTTTGACGAGAGTCAAGGAGTGGGGCAGTATATAAACCAGGCAGATGAGTATCTGCACCAGTATGAGAAGTCCAGTGGTGTTGCTGATACAAAAACAGCAACACCACTGGATGAGACGTCTCTGTCTGGAAAGTCAGCGGCGCCTCTGGAGGAGAAAAAGGCAGAGGTACCTCTGCCTGTGGAGGAGGAAAAGACGGAGGTACCTCTGCCTGTGGAGGGGGAGGAAAAGGCGGAGGTACCTTTGCCTGTGGAGGAGGAAAAGGTGAAGGTACCTCTGCCTATAGAGGAGAAAGGTGAAAAAGATGAATTTGAAAGTGCGGTTGGTGCCGGAGATGCTTTAAAGGCTGCGGGAAGTTTCTTCAAGTAGAGCAACAATTGCATGTTGTATACCACGTCTATACATGTGTTGTATGCTGTGTGATATTTATGTGTTATTGTGTTACATAAGTTTGTAATATGAAAATAAGGTTTAATATACATATATATATATATATATATATATATATATATATAAAAGGTTATTATTATATCGAAAAATAGTACACTGGTTTTAAGCTAGTTATACAAAGATTTTAGCATACAATAAATATTCGAACATAAGTCAAGTATCACTAAAACAAGTTAGTATTTAACGTTTGTGGAAGCAAACCTTTGACAACTAAAAGATGAAGATCCATATGATTCCTCATAATAATAATAATGACTCAAATATCTTCACGTTATTTGGTTTCTCTAATACTTAATTTATTACTGTAGTCCCGTGTGTATCATTAGACCTTTTATGCTGTCACGCTTTTAACTGATCATAAAAGAAAATCTAAACGTTTCCAATCCGACTAACATTTCACATTTCATTTTTAACAGTACACAGTCGTGTTGAACGGTAATATATTATAAATCATTTAAATAAATTTCATTTTATTTTCAAGTAATTCAGCTTTTTTCAAACACTAGAACCACATATGTACAATGTCCACGTGTGTGATCATTGTCGGGACAACTTTAATAATGTTTTCGTATCAAATAGCAATTGCCTAAGTATCCAACAAATTATGTCACCATCACAAACAATGAGTAATATTGACATTGTTGTTTATATTATTAAGCAATCTACTTAGATATTCACCCACACCCAAAATAAATACATCAAATCTTTTACAACTTATGTGTTACATCCATGTTAAATATTAAACACAACAATTAGTCATTTTGATATCTCACCAACATAAAAACATAGGCTTATGGACTTGTCCCGTTGATCTAATCATATTCGCCTTCTGTTTAACCCTGGCTTCCTCACGTTTCCGGTTTTCCTCGTTTTTTGATATTGCTCCCCGAGAGATATTTTCGACCGTCTGCATCTTTTTCTTGAAATCTTGCAATGCTCGAGCTCGTTTCCACTCTAGCTTACCCTGAACATTTTGTTGTTTATTATTCAAATGTTAAAATACGAGGGCTTTTATGTTATAACGTTGATATAGAAAACAGTATAAAAATCAGACCTCTTTTCTTATCAATTGCATCTTTGCTTTTGACTTCTTTTTGTTCTCCCACTCAAATATTCTAGCATTCACTTTCATATACCTATAAAAAATCAAGAATAAGTTATTTTTTTTTTCACTATGGTTGATTTAAAATTAGTTCAAAATTAAGTTGACTTTGAAAAGATCAACTTGACTTATTCATTGTTGATTTGTTGGAAACCCAAATTGTGAAATGTAAGAACAATATATGGGAGAATAAATTTAGTAACTTTAACACCAACTTTTCTAAGGTTTTGATGATAGAAAATAAAACGTACCGTTCTCTAGTCTTTTCTAACTGGATTTTCTCCAAAGTATTTGGTTTTCCGAGTTTTGATTCAGGCTCTTTTTGGTTAGCTTCTACTTCCGATTGCTTCTTTGAAGCAATTGTAGGAGTTTTCTCGATGGATGATGTTGAACCAGTAGTTTTCACCGGCACTTTTTCATCAGTTTTCGAATCAATGGCGGCTAGCTTTCGTTGATTAGCCCCGCTAGGAAGATCGTCATTAGTTTTTGGTTGTGGTGTCATCTCCATAATTTCTACAATTCCCATTTTGTTAAAGGTATAGTCACTCTTAACAAGTTTTTACAAGAGGGTTAAAACTTTGAATGCCTAATATCTATTTTTTTTAATTTTTTTTCTTAAAATCCTTGTTATAAACATGCGTGTTAAATAGGTCATGTTCATGGTACTGCAAATCAAACTTCAATACATACCCAAAAAATTGACAAGAACCTCGACACAACATGATTCTTTACAGGTTGACTATAGCATAACTCGGTTAATTCGAAAATTATAAGTTTTTTTAATTAATAATACAAATTACAAATTCATAGTTAAAAAAATATATAAAAGATGGATGTTTAGATTACCGTAGCAATACTTATTTCTCTTTTATCTTTAAAATTTTGAAATAAAATACTCAATAGGTTTAAATGATGACATAATAATACATGTTTTTTTAAAGTATATATAAAAACAAATGGGTTAAACGGGCCAACCAGTCAATACGTCATGTTGACCTCAAGATATCTCACTTAGCTAAACATGGGCGGGTTTGACCCGAAACTAACATGAACCCGTTTAAGTAAACCAAAAACCACACATTTCGTGTTAGTGGTGTCAATAATTCAAACTCCGGTTATGAAACATAATAATTGATCAGTATATAATAATTTAAATATCAATATATATTTTTTTTGAAGGATTATTATGTTAATTGCAATACAAATTAAATGTTACCCGATAAAGTTTTTCTGGAGTTTGAGCTTAAGTTTGGATCTTGTTTTATTTCTTGTTCTTTATTTTCAATAGAATTTATAGCGAATGCAGCGGCTGCAACAGCAGTTCGAAACTCGACGGTTTCCATTTTCTCATCATTGCGACTCTTTTCATGTGAAGGTTTTCTTCGACCCCAATCTTGGCTTTTCCGACTATCTACAAATTAAGAAAATGTGTTACTTATGTCAAACCGGTGTATGACATTTCATATATGTTCTAAATAGTAACACCTTAATTAAAAGTTACAAGAATACATCTTCTTATTTATTGTATAGTTGAAAGAAACAAACATGAATTATTCATAACTTTGATTTTTGTTAGTTTACCTCCTTTGAATGATCGTGTTCTTCGAGATGAAACCTTACGGTCTCTAATTACACGTGAAGTTTGTGCGTTGTTTTCCTCCTCGACATGAAAAATTCTCATGCTACAACGATCATAAATAATAAGACCATGAACAACATATCACCCTTTAAAAATTGTTTAAAACATTATATTTTGTAAGAACAAACATTAAGCGTACTTATTGACACCTTTGTTAAAAAAAAAACTCAAAAATACATTGTTCATTTTATACGTTAGGAGTGTAACGCTTATGTACAACAACACCCGGAGTATAAAGATATATAAAAACTAATCATTTACCATATTTGCTTGATCCAATTCTCCATGATTGAATGGTGGGGGGTGGGGGGGGGGGTGAAATTTACTCAAAAGATGATGAGATTATAAGAATAAGCAAGGTTTTGTTTTTGGTCTATACTTTGCATTTGGTTCTTGATAATGTATCGAGAAAGTATTCTTTTCTTTTACAATGTGCAATTGGTTTCCTATGGATTTAATTTGGACCCACTTTTGATTCTTTTTTTATTTGATGTATACTAATTTTAGAACTTGTTTCTTTAGTGCGGACGGGGCGGTACGTGGTGGCCTCCTCGTCACGTGTGATGAGCCATCCAACACCGCTGCCGCCCCCTTGTCACGGGGAAATAGATTAGTTTGCGTGATGGCCATCACGCTTGGTGGGGGTGATTTCCAAGAAAAATAGCCGTTGAGGAGGGGGGTCAATCTAGCCGTTGGAGTTGAAAAATAAAAAAAAACATTATTTACAAACACAATAAAAACATTATAAATATATCTTCAAAACATACACAAATCCAACTCAAATCCAACTTAAATCTTCTATTACACACACCATTGTTAACATATCAAATGGAGGGTTCTAAGAAACGTGGGTCGGGTTCAAAGAAAACCCAAACCCGACCAAAGGTTCGACAAAATCTAGGCGAACCGACGAGATTTCGCTTACAAGACGAACCCGACACAAACCAACCTTCCGAACAACAACCTTATTATCCCCAACCTTTTCAACCGTCTCAAAACCAACAACAACCTTCCCAACAACAACGTTATTATCAACCGTCCCAAAACCAACCTTTTATACCCCCTTTTTCTACCCAAAATTACCCAAATAATGTTTTTCAAACTTTTGGATCTCAACCGTCTCAAATGTTTGGCTCTCAACCGTCTCAATTGTTTGGCTCTCAACCGTCTCAAATGTCCGTCGATCCCCTAGACAATAATGATGTTATACATCAATTTGCAAGTGCTTTTCGTCACGATGTGCAAACTTTGGATGAAGATGAATCCGAGGATGAGGAGCCGCATCAAAGAGGTGCTCGGCGTTGGTTGGCCGATGAGGAGGTCGCCTTGACCAAGGCTTATTTACATTGCTCCGAAGTAAAAAAAACGCTCAAACCAACAAAAAAAAAAGACGCGTTATGGAAACGTATTAAAGAACATTTCTCGCAACTTCCCGGCGCAATCGAACGAAACAAGGATCAAATGATTGGCAAGTGGGGAGATTTGAATAAAAAAATGTCAAAATTTAATGCTTGTTACGTCCAAGAGGTAACTATTTTAGTTTATTTATTTTATAATCTATTACTTTATTTTTATAATTTGATATATATAATTTTTTCTAAATGTTTTCTAGTCCCGAACTCCACAAAGCGGAGCGAGCGAGGCGACTATGATAACGAACGATTTGCGCGAATATGTCTCAGTTTACATATGTAAGGATTTTCCCCACTTGGATGCGTGGCAGATTTCCAGACGTCACGCGAAGTGGATACCGATTCCGTTGGTCGATTTGAACGGACCAACGGCTCCAAGGAAGAAAGGATCTTGTTCAAAAAGATCAAAAACTTCTGAGTCCGGGGACTACACGACGTCTACCGGCGGCTTGTCATGCAACATGCCGAACATGAACTTGAACGAAGAACCCGAAGACAATCTAAAAAACAACAACAATAATAATAATAATAATAATAATAAAAACAAACCAATTGAGATATTCGTCGTTAAGAACGTGGTTAGGTTAATAATATGTAAACGTACTAACGAAACACTGTATTAATTATCCATTTGTTATCGATTGATTGATTCGTGGAGCAACTGGGTTTCTCTTAAGGTAAACTACTTTGTTTGAAGAGCGGAGATGGACCAAATCCTTACAAAAGAAGCTTTGGACTTTCGGGGCATGGAATTGACGAGACTGATTTGGAGTCTTCGGATCATCTTTAGATCTTGTGCCTGATTGCAAAGCTGATTTAGAGTCAAGTATGAAGGAGGAAGTGTACTTTTGGTCGAAGAATAGATAAAATGCTCAGTTGCTTTTGTAATATGAATATCGAGATTGATTCGGTAAAAGCTTGAAAAAAGCCGCTTTTAAATGAGATTTGTACATGGTAATACCCAAAAACTGAAACCGGTTCTCTATATGGAATTAGAGATTTCCAATACCCAAAATTACCCAAAAAAAATACATGAAAAATACCCGAAAATTCCTCAAAAATAAAAAATAAAAAATGCAACCCCTTGAAAATCTAATCTATAGCTACCCGAAAAAAGGCCAAAAAACTAGAAAAATAGAGATTTTCCAATACCCGGAAACAGGGTATTCATATACCCGACCCAAACCCGGTGCATATGATATAGTTTGTAATGAAATACCCTAATCCGAAACCAACCCCATGAAGAGGTGCACACATCATGTTTTTCAAATACTCGGGTTCGGGTATGAAACCGGGTATTGGAAAAACTCGGATCGGGTCCGGGTCCGGGTATCGTCTCTAAAACCACACCCTATGTATCGGGTTCGGGTCGGGTATAGAACCAGGTATTCTAAAATCGGGTATTTGAATACCATATTTCCGGGTATTTAAAAAAAAACCTATTTTCGGGTTTTTTTGGCTTTTTTCGAGTATTTTTTTGGATATATATTGGATTTTTTAAGGAGTTGCATTATTTACGATTATCTTTTCGGGGAATATCGGGTATTTGAAAAACCCGGTTCCAGGTATTTGTCAAATCCGGTTCGGATTTTCTAGTATTACTGGATACAAATCGGGTCCGGTTCCAGATATTGAAATGCATACCCTATCTGTACCCTACGGATCGGGTACAAGTTCGGGTATTAAAATCCCAAGTATAAAAAACCGATTCAAAGTATTTTTATCTGGTCCGGTTGTTTTTTTTTCACCTATAACCCATGTATTCTCAAATCTCAATACCCGATTTTCAAATTCCCAATATTACTCACTCCATCCTACGGCCCAAACTCAGCCCAAATAAATCAAAATCAAAATCAAAATCAAAATCAAGCCCTAATTACTCCCACTCCTTCACCATTTTTTCATCTTCACAACTCCTCCAATCACCAGATCCATTCTCACAATCACAAACACTATGTCTGACAAACGCAACATTCCGGACCAAAAACGGCGCATCTTGTCCGAAAAGTTCGAACTCCGTCGCAAACTCCACAAAGCCTTATCCAAAGACACCGGACTCCCACCCGAGGTCCGCGAAACGCACCGTTCCAAGCTCGCCGCGTTGCCTCGCAACAGCTCGTTCACTCGCGTCATGAACCGGTGCGTGTTCACTGGCCGTGCTCACGCCGTTTATAAAATGTTTAGGGTTTCCAGAATCGTCTTTAGAGATTTGGCTGGTAAAGGGTTGATACAAGGAGTTAAGAAAGCCTCATGGTAGTTTGATATTAATAATAATATTATTATTATTATTGTTATGAATAAGGATATTATTATGAATGGTTATTATTATTATGAATTGATTTTAAGTTGAAGTTTGTAAACAATTGTTTTATGATTATGTGAAAGTTTGAATATGAAATTTGAAATTGTGTTTGATCTGGAATATATTGTACCGAATACCGGTGTCGAGTACCGGTACAAGCAGTGTTGTAAAAATCGCTAGTTGGGCAGTGGGGAGGGACTAGCGATTAATCGCGATCAGACTTTAATGTATAATTTTTCAATTTTATATACACATACACGCGTTTTATATGTAATTTTCAGTTTTATATATACGTAAACATTTTGGGCGGAAATTTGCTTGAATCTCGACGGAAACCATCATGGTAATAATAATAATATTATTGTTATTGAGTATGTTAGGAGAATAATAATAATATGGTTGAAGAAATGAGGATATTATTATGAATGGTTATTGTACTGGATCTAACTTTATGTTAAAATTTTGAATATGAAATTGTGTTTGATTGAACTGATTACATATTGGTACTAGGACCTAGAGGTGCACAAATCGGGTTTTTCAAATACCCAGTTTCGGGTATTGAAAAATCGGGTATTAGTAATACCTAGGTCGGGTATAGAACTGGGTATTTGAATACCTTATTTCCGGGTATTGAAAAACCCTATTTTCGGGTTTTATTTGGGTATTTTTCGGGTATAGATTGGATTTTTTTGGGGTATTTTTCATGTATAGATAAGGTATTTGAAAACCTGGTTTTGGGTATTACCGGGTACAAATTGGGTCCGGTTTGGGTACGAGTTTTGGTACTGAAAAAATTGTTTCCGTGTTTTTTATCGGGTACGGTTCCGGGTTTGGGTTTTTTGTGCACCCTAACTGTTTCCATGTTAAGTTGATTTAGTCTTTAGTGATTTTTACCAAATAGGCAAATACTGGTACTTTACTGAAACTGTAAGAACCAATATCGATCGTACACAGCCGGCATCGGTACTGGTTCTCTGTTCTCATGATTATGGTATCAATACCCTATGGTTTCGGTGTTATTTTGGTGTTTTCATTGGTACTGGTGTTGGATTAGGTCAATCGTCATCGGTGTTGAAGAACAGCCGATATGTTCGGTTATTGGTGTTGGATTAGGTTAGTTATTTCATTGCTGAACTAGTTTTGACTTAAATATTACATATAAATTGTTTTTAATTATGTGAAGTTTTCAGTTTGATTATGTGAAACTTTGATACGACTTTTGCCTGATAAGATTGGTTGCGTTTTAACTTTGAACATCAGTTTTTGAAGTTTTGTAAACTCGCTAGGCGCTAGTCGGCCGGTGGGGTACTGACTAGCAAATAATAGAAATAATTATGTAAGTTTTAGTTATATATACATTATACGTACACATTTTTATATATAAAATTTTGAACATACGAAAGTCGCCAGAAATTGACTGGAATCAGGGCTGCTTAGGACCAACTAGCGATTAATATTGCTGATTACTATAAATTAAACAGAGTAGCGATTAGTCGCCAACTAATGCCGATATGAAATTGTTTTTGAGCAGACTGTTTCTATCAATGTTTGATCTGGAAATCGGGTGGTTTGTTTAGGTGATTCATATTTACTAAATTGTGTTTGATTAACAAAAGTGTATATTTGAACATACGAACACGAAGCAATCACAGTCATGTTCGTTTACATCGCACAGCTCTACTTCTTCAACGACAATATTTCATAATAAAAATACTTTGTACAGGATTAATCCAAACAAAATCGTAAGAACCAAAAAAGTAATAAACTTGTACAATAAACATCTAAAATGTTTTCTTATAAAATGGTTTAGGGGGTTGTATGAATAGAAAACAGACTTTGGGCGACTTTCAACCTGCTAGGCTCATTGTCTACTCGTTTGAGATATGACACGATCATCCCATTTATAAGTTTTGCAACGAAGATCTATTGAGAGGTGATCTAGATTGTTGCAGCGGTTGAGGAGATGTATTGAACTATCAGTCACCATGAAGCTCGTTCGAAAGGTCCAAGGCTGAAAGCGCGAGACCACTCATTAGGCTTTAACACTTAGAGTCGGTCCAAGGAATCATCATAATAGACGTATATATAAATATGAGAAATGCATATGTGAAATAAATCTTCTGGTAAGACTTGGTAGGAAATGATCCCAAAATGGGGATTGGATGGATCAGTATCTATTGGGCCTAAACCCGTTGGACCTGGCTATTTAGGGCCTTAGGGGTGTCTCCTACAATAAGTAAATATGTGGAATTTGACCGATTTCAACCAAATAGCGATTAATCAGCGCATAGACGAGATTTTTAAAACCATGAGTCTAGAACACGAGTCAAATGGGTCAAATCAAAAATATTTAGCTAAAAGAAAACATGTCAAATGAAATAAATAGTCAAATGAAACTACTTAGTTAAAAAAAAAAATGAGTCAACTGAGGCAAATTAAAAAAAAATGGGCCAAATCTATACAAATTGTGTAATGAAGTAGTAGTGTTTATAGAACTCATTAGGCTCTAGTCGGGCGGTAGGGTAGAGTAACGATTAATGGAATTGAAATTTATATGTAATTTTTCAAACACACACATATACACACACACACCAACTTTGTATATAATTGTTTTTATTTTTGCTGATTTTAATTAAATAACAATTGATCGACAACTAGTCGGTGGAATACAGACAAGTGATTAGTCGTGTGGATTAATGACGTCTAAGCGAAATTTTTACAACCATGAGTCTGGAACACGGGTCAAATGGGTCAAATCATAATATTTAGCAAAAAGAAAACACGTCAAACGACATAATAAAAAAATTTAGTTAAAAAAGAAACATAACATGTCAAATCTATGTAGATTGTGTGCAACCGGAAAAGTTCCCAACCAAGTGATCATTTCCTACATCTCCACAAAATATATTGTTTTTGTCACATCATTCATGCTTGCAAACATTAACAAATGTCACATTTTTTGTTCTAAAAAAGGGACCACTTTCTGCATTATTTAATTCAAATTTCATATTCATTTAGATCATATATATTTTTGGGATGCTATATACATAGGCCCCATAGTATTCAAAGGTTATCAGGAGTGTCAATTGTGTTACATTAACGGGTTATGGTTGACGTGTTAAATGATTAACTTGAACACGACTCGTATCTTTATTCGTGTAAAAAAAACAATTTTAACATGCATACGGTTAAAAAAAATTTGTAACCTAAACACAGGCGGTTTAACCCATTTATCTAGACGTGCCATAAAGGTTGGTGGTTGATTTGTATAAAAAAAAGAAAAAAATGTATAGCTTTTAATGTTGAACATGGTAACTCATGCTACAAATCTTTAAAACCGATCATAAATAATGTTGTTACAACTCTTATATAACACATCAATCTATTAAAGACTCGTAATATTGTTACAACTCTTTTATAACTCATCAATTTGTTTAAAACTTATTCAACTCATTTATAATTTGATTACAACGTTGTTAGAAGCTGTCAAACCGCTCTTTACTCGTCAACCTATCTCGAGTATGCGGGTTATTAACCTATTTTGAGACATCGTATTTTTGTAATCCAAATTATAACCTATTAACCGATAGTAATTCATACATGTAATGTGACTATGATACCCTTAACGTTTATTTTAATTGCCAAAATTATCCTACTTCAACGAAGAAGTAATTATATCTGTCTAGCTATCATATTTCTCGTCCAAAACAATTTGCCAAATGCGAGTTGTAATGTGTTAATCGGGTTGTTGGTTGCAAATGCGAGTTTTAAATGTCATAAACGGGTTAGTGGGCCAATTTATTTAATTAAATAGGTCCGTGGGTTGACCTATAAAATTAAACAGATCAACCCAAGTACGAATCGTTTTTTAAACGAGTTAAGACATGCCAACCCAAAATTTGTTCATCTTCATGTCGTATAAGAGGTTGTGTCGGATATTGCCATCTTTTAATTATTTTCATGTGTTGGTTGCAAAATAAATTACTAATACTTCTAAATAGTCTATAGAAACACGTGACCATGAAATAGAAGATTTTTTTTTAACATTTTCTGAAGATGATTTTATATATTAGCATATCTATCTATTTATCTATCTATCTATAATCTATATAATATATATAAACGAAATCATAAAAATCCTACGTGTCGCGATGTGGTTGCTTTTCCTTTTTTTGGAGTCACCAGATTTGCTTGATTTTTAAATGGAGACTTCTCATGCATTTGACCCGAATTCACGGGTATGAGTCTTATCAAACCCAGATATTTCTTTAACGGGTTATAACATCTCATTAAATTAAAAACTAATATCACCAAATATTTGATATAAAAATCCTATAAAGTATGGATATGCTAAAAATTAATATCTGATTTATTTAAAATATATATATTATTTATAATTAAAAAACCAATTTTATAGTAAAAAAAATAAACGGGTCTTGGGTCTTATCAAACTCACATGGTTTTTAAACCGGGTTATAACATCTCATTTATTTGTGAAACAATTTATCATCAAACCATAAGTATATTATTAACTTTTATACAATAAAAAAATAAAAGTTTAAAAATAAATAAATATAAAAAACAAATAATATAAAATAACCCGGTAATACAGAGGATAAAAATTAGTATTAAATATAATGAAACAATTGCACTAGCTAATGAATAATAAGATCATCAAATTACATCACAATTCTTTTATGATTTTAAATATTAGCATAAATAATATTAACATAAATGAAATATATACGGATGTCTATCATGGGTTTCTTGCCCTTCCAATTAATTTGTAACTATTTTTCATTTATTGGCATGAAAGTACAAAAAGAGGGAAAACAGGAAATCAAGTGGAAATTCAGGGTGAAGGTTTGGCGGGATGAAATGAAACTATACATATGTCACGTATATTTATTTGTACAAAATAAAATTAGATGATAATAGCATTGACCGATATTAATTCATAATGAAAATGTGACAAATACGATACTTCTGATTTTTAGTTTATTTGTTAATGGACAACCTCACTCTAATGACTCTTGACAAACGACTGAGTTATTTTTATATCAGTCACGCATTATTACTTGTTTTGGACGAGAAATATGAAAGCTAGTCAGACGTTGAAGGAGGATAATTTTGGCATTTAAAGTAAACGTTAAAGGTATCATTAGTCACATTACCAGTATGAATTACTATCAATTAATTGGTTATAATTTGGATTGCAAAAATGTATTGTGTCTAATTTGGATTGCAAAAATGTATTGTGTCTAAAGAGGTTAAGAACAAGTAGAAACTCGAGATAGGTTGACGAGTAAGAAGCGGGTTGACGGTTTCTAATGACTTTGTAATTAAGTTATAAATATGTTGAATAAGTCTTAAAAGATTGACGAGTTAAAAAAGAGTTGTAACAACATTACTTATGAACAATTTTTTAAGAGATTTATAGAATGAGTTACATGCTCAACATTAAAAGCTATTCATTATTATTTTTATTTTTTAAAATTCTAATTTAATGACTTTTCTTTTTTATTTCAATTTGTATATTATTTTAAAAGATAAACATGAAAGTCAACAAAGACAATTACACTCCCATTAAACTCGTGTGTAAACACAACTATTTAAATTTACCAAGTCAATAAATATTGTATACTATTTTAAAACAACTTAAATGAAAGTTCAACACATTATACTTTTCATTAAACTCTAGTATAAAGTATACACACATAACTATTTAAATTAACAAAGTCAACAAATATTGAGCATTTAAATAAACAAAAGTACTATTTTGACCCTTTCCCCACCACCCCTATTGAATTAAGCAACCATCTTCCTCATGAGAAAAAAGCCTGTAAATTTAATGAACTCATGGACTTCACTTGATATCACATTCAACATATAAAGAAATAAAAGTACAACTATTATTGCTATTTGTACAACTAGCTTTTATCATCTATCTTAACCTATTTCCATTCTTGTTTTTGCTGCTTCCACACAAACATGTTGCTATGCTAGCTATTCACCATCAATGAATACAAATTCAAGAAAAACAAGGATGGAAATAGTAATTATATGGTTACAATATTCTTAAAAATGTAACAACAAAATTAATACAGGAATAACTAAAAGCAAGCTAATTATAAAATCTCGATAATCTTTTTAGAACGACGACTTTCTTTTTGTGTTCTGGTCGTCACACTTTCTAATTTGGAGAGCCCGTCGGCCCACTCTAACAGACTATGCTAGCTTGACTAGGCTCACGTTGGCTTAAAATATGGCTTGGCAAAACATATCGTTGACTGCTACTTGACGGTCGTTCTTGTTCATGGGTTCAAGAAATTGACTAAAGATTACCAAAAAGAAGAAGAAGTTTTAATAGTAATTATATATGATTACATTCTTAAAAAAAGAAACAACAAAATTAATATAGCAAAAAGCTAGCTACTTTATAAAATCTTGATTATGGGATCAAGAAACTAACAAAAGATTATAATAAAAATGATAACTTTTTAATTGTGAAGCGGGTTTGGTCCAGATGGGACTAATCTTTTTGCTACTCCATATCTTGGGTCGATTTCTTCCGGTGGTGGTGGCGGCTGCTGCGGTGGTAGTGGTGGCCAGAAAGGGTGGAGAGTTTGTGATTGGTGATCATGATGGTGGTGGGAGGGTTCTAGTGATGTGGTGGAGGTGGTGGTGGTGAGGAGTAGTAGTAGCAAAAGAATATTCCGGCCAAGTGGAGGAGTTAATGAGAGAAAGTTCTTCATCTTTTTTGTTGGGAGAGATGAAGATGGTGATTATGATTATATATAAGAGCTTCATGAGTCCTCTCTTGTGTTATTACTAATTTAATGGAGTTTTATTATTTTTTGTAAATAACTAAATATGTATTAACTAATTTATTTATTTATTTTTATAAGTAAGTTAATTAATCTTGCATGTTTTTTTATATCATTTCTAAAATGTTTATACAAAATGTAATTGTGAAAGTAGAAAATTATGGTTAAAATCTCAAAAGAGAGAATTGTGGTTTTAGTTTAATAGTTTTAAATTTGCGGTTTTTGTCAAAAATAGTTTTGTTTTCACTTTCAGTTAAACCCGACTCAACTAACCATGTTAACTCTGGTCGTTAAACCCATCAGCATGCCCCTCACGTAAGGGAAAATTTTGTCATTTTTCTCCTCAAATAAATCCCTGCCATAATTCTCAAATCTCATTTTAATCTTCTTCGTTCTTTCCTTCGTCCTCCACAGATCCTACACGAACAAGTGAGGATTACGATTCGTTTGTGGTGGCTTCAATCATGACACATTTGGTAGATAAACGGGCCAAACGATTACACAACCAACTAAGGACAAAATTGCTCCTCATGTGAGTGACACACTGATGGTTTTAACGACCAGAGTTAACGAGGTTAATGTGGTCAGGTTTAATTGCAAGTGAAAACAAAACTATTGGATGAAAACCGGAATTTGAAACTATTAGACTAAAATCGTTGATCTGGTCAAACCACAAGGACGGAAACCGTAGTTACCTCAACTCAAAATCATTGTTTTTAGAATGAGACCGGTCGGTTTGACTGAATAGCATCTATAAACTGTCTTCATTTGAGTTGTTTTGGGTGGAATTGAAAATCACTTTGTTTATATATTTCAAACTTTATATTTTGATAATAATACAATGTTATACCAAAAGATTACGTACTTTAATATTTAGTTATATATACACGGACAAAATATGAAACTATAAGATATATGTATAAAATAACTATTATTAAATACTATTGATTGTTATTAATTTCAATATTAGTTTTATAAAGTTCTAAATTTGATAACGTATTAATTTAATGCGTCCTAAGCAAGATGCTAGAAACAAAAAATCTAAAAGAAGTCGATCCACACCATAGTTCCGCGACAGTTACAAAAAAAAAATTATATATCTAAAATCAACACTTTTCTGAATCAAACGACCGTAGCTTTGTGCTCCTCTTAATCCGAAAGGAGTTGGCGTTAATTCCTCGGCCACTTACAAAATAGATGAAGATATATTGTTGAAGAGTTGATTGTTTCGATAGTTCCAAATACACCGAAATGAAAACAATATAATAGCTTGTATCACTTTCTAATTTGAGAACGACCATTAACTGAGAGAACTTGAGATGAAAATATTAGAGTAAACCAACCATATATTCCGGCAGCCGGCACAAATAAGTATTCTCATGTTGCAGTTAAAGAAGAAAAGAAAGAAGATACCTAATTTAACATTTTAAGGATGTAATGAACTTTTATTAACTCTCTTTCAAAATCCATTATTTTACCAAAATTTAATAGGACATTTGAAAATAAAGATAAATCAACAAAACATTTATTTGTGCACATTTATTTATTTCTTAGTTAGATAACCTGATATATAATAGAAAATCAGTATGTTTTTCCCCAAAATTACTTGCCCGTTTATTTTGTATATGATTAATTAACTGTAAATAAGCTTTTGTTTTGTTTTTATATTTTATTAATATATGAATATCAAACAATATGATATTATGACTAGATACCAAAAATTAAGAACTTATAGAAAACAACTATAAATATATTGTATTTTAATTATGCATAACTAATGATGTATCATGTATTTTTTTTTGTTTATATGGTAATATGATATTTTGTTTGATTATTATTGTTTTTGTAATATGATCCGCCCCATTTGGCCATACCGGATCGAAAAATTATTTAGATACCAATTTGACCTGACCCGTACATCACTACAACCGAACCGGACAGAAGAAACATTTATATAGAGATAAACAACTAAATACCAACCCCGAAAGTTTTCCGACCCCTACAAGAAAATTTTCTAGATCCGCCACTGAAGTTATGGAAAGTTGAAATATTACACCAAATTAATCAAAAACCTACAAATAAACCAGATACGCAAACTCACGGTCAAGGACTGTTTTGAGGAGTCCATTGCAAAAAGATTAGAAAACAGTTTCCTCAGAGGACGATCAAATGCCCATGAGTCAAGCTAGAATCTAATCACTTCCTGATCTCCCACACCGTGCCTTTTATTTTTTGATTAATCTCCATATAAACAAATTTCAAAACTAGTTTATCTTTGACTAGAGTAATCAAGATGTCATATATGTTGGTAATTTTAGTGTTGACAACATAATGTAAGTGTTATTGGGTTAACTTGATAATCTAGTAAAATATTATTAGTTATTAACGAGTTAGAAGACGTGGAAGTGCAGACTCGTATTATTTAAATATTTTTTTTGTGTTTTGGTTTAAGCATTGGGCCAAACATTGATTTAAGCATTTAACTTGGGCTATCTAAATTAAATGGGTTTTTACTTAGCACATACATATGGGCTTAAAACTCTTGGGCTTGGGATCTATATTTGGAGCTAGTATTTGATCCAATTGTTAGGATCCGGTTTTGAGATTTTTGGATCGGCTAACTGATGGAAGCTGTCGACTAAGGAAAAACGGGATATTATGTAAAAATATATTAATGAAAAAGATATTATGAAACCTGAACCCGAATGTAACCAACCCGAGTACAACCCGAATTAATATGAGTCGAGTACTGAGTACTTTTTAATGGGTTTCGGGTAAACCCGAGTAATCGATTTAACTAAGGCTTCTATTCAATTATTATATCTCATGCCTTAGAATATTCAATAAATATCGCCGCCTATCCAAATGATGGGTCATACAAGAAAAAATGTAAAAAAATAAAAAAAATCATATTAGTTTTGTAAGCGCGCGCGTGGTTCATAAAGAAAAATTTCATATTAAATCACGCTAGTTTTTGTCATATTGCATGCTTCATAAAAAATATATAAATATCGCGCAAGTTACCTTATATATAGAAAATGAAATACATGTTATGTTGTGACTATATGTATCTTTAACAAGAAAAACATTTCATATTTGATCAGTGTTAACGTGACTCGCCTTTTATTGGTTTTAAAGTGACTTCTTAAAGGATTGTGTAATTCGGATGATGTGGTTTGCTATTTTCTTATGTAAGTTAAAATTTGAAGATGATATATTAGCTTAATTTGGTCATATATATAATTTTGTAGGTTTTTAGGTCAAATTCTCGAAACCTGATTAACCCGTAGTCATGAAAGCCGAACCCGAATAACCCGAACCCGACTAACCTGGGGGATATTAGGGTCGGGTATGAGTACTCAAAATAAATTTCTTAAACCCGAAGAACTCCACGGAAAAACCCGAACCCGAATAACACCCCGAGGTACCAAATTAGTAAAAAGAAAAAAAAAAGACAAGGACTATAAGGTCAACAAATTAAATAACGGACATTGATTTAGAAGTATTAAAAAGATGAAGATGAAAGTATTGAATAAGCTAAAAGAAAATTTTATAAAGTATTAAATAAAAAGTTTGTTTATAAATTTGTTTTCATCCAAAAGGGTTAGGAGTGAGAAAGAGAGTTTTAATAAATACTTTTTTCATTATCCTTATTTTGGAAAAAAAAAAACTCCGAAAACACGAGTTAGTTAAACAAATAATAACTTATAATTATGTTAATTAATGCATTGAATTTCTTAAATAATCATGACATTGTTTTTATATGTCGCATAACAATACCCAAGTATTAATTTTATAATAGATTTTAATATATTGATATAATTAAACACATAATAACCGGAAATTATGTTAATACATTCGATTTCTCAAATAACCATGAGACTACATACATAAATCTCACATAAGTTTGTCTTTATTTATTAAAATTAAGGTAGCTGGAAATACAATCCCTAGATATATTTATTCTTCATGGGCGGCGGTGTTGGGATGTTCTGCTTCGGTGGTGCTGGTGGTGGTAGCCGACGAAGGATGGAGATGGTTGTGGTTTTTGTAGCGTAATTCTGATCATTGTGCTTGTGAGGGGGGACGGTAGTTTCCACCAAATTGGTGGAGGAGGTGGCGGTGATAACGATATGTAGGAGTAACAACAACATAAGGACTTTTCGACTAGAAGTTAATGGCATGGAGTTATTCATCTTATTGTTAGGAGATATGGATATAGTGATGGTAATTGTGAAGGGAGTATTTGTAGAAGGTGTTTGTGTCATTTCTTATATCATAAATCGGTATGTGTTATCTAAGGGTAATCTTATCACACAATTTGACACTCTAACTAAGAGTCGTACATGTAAGGATAATCTTATAACATGTTTTAATGGATTACCATAATATTATTATTATATTATGGTATATATATATATATATATATTACCATATATCATAATATTATATATATATATATATGGGAAGGTAGAAAATGGTTCAAATAAAAAGAAAGAGTTTCCTAGGAATACTAAGAACCAATAGATTTTTGACATGTGGCATTACAACATATGTTGAAAGAACAAATCTAGGAAACTATGTCGGTTATAATGGTAAAAGAGTAATTCTAGAAAACTATGGCGGTTTTTAATAATTTTAAATCTCAACCATTGATTAACATGATCCAATGACTATGATTTATTCTTAGTCTTCCTAGAAAACTACTTGTTTTTAGGATAGTAGTTTCCTAGGATTGGTAAGAATCAACAAATTTTTTACATTTGACATTACAAATGATGGTGAAAGAACAATTCTAGGAAACTATGTGAGTTATAATGATAAAAGAGTAATTCTAGGAAACTATGTCGGTTATTGGTAATTTTAAATCTCAACCATTGATTAACATTATCCAATTGCTATGATTTATTCCTAGTCTTCCTAGGAAACACACACACACATATATATATGTTTAAGTTCAAGAGAGAAATGATATTATTGCAAGAAATGTGAGAAATGAATATGGACCACTAGTTTTTTTTAAGTTTTAAATGTTTAAAAATAAATAAAAATGATGTAAATGCAACAATAAATGCACACACTCTCTCTCTCTCCAATTAATACAACAAATATAACCATAATAAATCTCTCTCTAATTAGTATATCTAACTAATTTAACTATAATAATTAAAAAGATAAAAATACTACTTTAGTTTTATTTTTTATTTACACATTCTTCATTTTATTCAACATAAATACAATTTATTCATATAATACTATTTATTTATATTAAAAAAATAAATTCCACTCAATATATTAGCATATATCAACGTATTTTTTAACATTAAATATCGAAGCATAATATATATAATTTTTTTCAATTGGTATACCTATAAAAATTATTGTCATAAATAATAATAAAAAAAATATCATACAAATGTGTCCATTAAATATAAACAATTAATATACAACCTACACAAAGTTATATGACCTACACTTGTTTTGAGAAATAAAAACATATAACATACAAAAAGCATATAGCTTACATATGTAATTTGACATCAACAATTATATAAACTACACAAAGATACACATACCCTACACATGCGTAGGTCATATGTTTTTCGCATGTAAGCTATATGTTTTCTTATTCTTAGAGCAAGTGTAGGCTATATGTTTTTGTGTAGGTGTTATATTTTTTATTGACATTTAATACAAACATGTGTAAGATAGTTTTTTGTAGTATTTATCACAATGTAACTACGTGTTGATGGATATTAATATGTTGAGTTTCAAGAAATTGGTTTTGAAAAGAAATTAATGTAGGAATAAGTTGTATTTGTGTAAGATAAAATTTTCGTGTGTAGGTTATATGTTTTTTGTGTGTAGGTTAAATGTTTTCGTGTGCGTGTGTATTTTATTGATAATGAATTTTGTGTATAGGTTAAATGTTTTTCGTGTGTAGGTTATATGTTGTCTTATTCTTAGAACAAGTGTAGATTATACGTTTTTGTGTAGGTTGTATGTTTTTTGTTGTTATCTAATGCAAACACATGTAAAATAGTTTTTTGGTATTATTCATCATAATGTAAGTATGTGTTGATGGTGTAACATCCCGAAATTTCTAAAGTAATATTTAATATATTATTTTGGCGGGTGAAATAAACGAGTTAGTGGAACGATAATAATAATAGCAAAATATGAAGACTTAGTAGGATAGTTAGATGGGATTAGATAGGGACCAAAAGGAAATATGGGCCTTCGGTCCATGGGCTTAAGGGAGTATAAATACCCCCTTAAACCCCAATCATTTCCATTCCATCCATTTATCCATCCTAATCTCTACACACCCCAAAACACACAACCCGAACCAAGATCCAAAGGCAAGGACCCGAGCTCGTTGGTGCTAGATCGTCGTGACGAACCAAAGCAACAAGACCAGCTCGTGTTCGTAGTTCGACTCATTTACGGTACGTTTATATCGAGAACATGTTCGTTTAGGTTTGGATTAGTATAGAAATGATAGATCGGTGTTTGTATGGTAAAAACGAATCCTACAAAGCTAAACTTACTGAAAATGGTTAAGATTTGATGGGTTAATTGATTGATAAAAGAACCCGTAACCTATATGCCTAAATCGCACCCTTTAAACATCGATGTTAGGTCGATTTGATGGTTGGGGTTTGTAGGCGCTGGTCAGACGATTCCGTGGATACCTAAATCGAGTTATTTGGTTAATAAACGAAGATGATTAAGGACGAACAGTAGCTGCAGCCGACAACTTCGCCTGCAAGCTAAGTTCGCCTGATGAACTTCGCCTGCAAAGCTAAGTTCGCCTGATGACAACTTCGCCTAAAAGCTAAGTTCGCCTGATGACAACTTCGCCTAAAAGCTAAGTTCGCCTGATGACAACTTCGCCTAAAGCTAAGTTCGCCTGATGACAACTTCGCCTAAAGCTAAGTTCGCCTAAGGTTTAACTTCGCCTAAAGCTAAGTTCGCCTAAGGTTTAACTTCGCTTAGAGTCAAGTTCGATTAGAAAATAAATTAAAACGATAAGTAAAAGTAATCTAATACTAGGCCACCAGATTAAATCAGGCGAGTATTGATACGTGTAACTTATACAGTCAGCCGAGCTCAGTTAAAGAAGGGATTTACAACTATTGGAGGAAGAAGCAGAGTTCAGGTGAGTTTCTAGCCCCATTTCCTTGTTATGTTTTCGGGGCTGTGTGCATACTCGATGTGAAGTGTGAATACACTTACCTTAAGTGGTAAGTGTATGCTATAGATGTTATACGAGGTATATATTTTATAATGCTTGTCGGTACGTGAACGATCTTCAGATATTGCACGTATCGCCAAGGATAGTAAATTCCAAGTGGTTGATAGTGTGTATGAATGTTATGATGTGACTTGTTTATTACGTAAATACTGAACTGATATGAAGTGTGATATAGGCAGGTAGAGGTAGAGTGTGTTAGAAGCGGCAAGAGTCTAGTAAGGGTGTTAGTGGCATAACGTGAGCGCGTGATAGGGAAAGCCTGTACGTGCCATCGTTATTATGTGTGTATGATTGTTGATGTGAACTGCTTATTATGTAAATGATATGAAGCGTGTTGTAGACAAGTAGAGGTAGAGCGTGTTAGAAGTGGCAAGAGTCTAGTAAGGGTGTTAGTGGCATAACGTGAGCGCGTGATAGGGAAAGCCTGTACGTGCCATCGTTATTATGTGTGTATGATTGTTAATGTGAACTTCTTATTATGTAAATGATATGAAGCGTGTTGTAGACAAGTAGAGGTAGAGCGTGTTAGAAGTGGCAAGAGTCTAGTAAGAGTGTTAGTGGTATAACGATAGTACGTGGTATGGTAAGCCTATACGTGCCTTCGTTATTAAAGTGGCATAACGTTATACGTTATTAAAGTGGCAAAGTGGCATAACGTTATACGTTATTAAAGTGGCAAAGTGGCATAACGTTTTACGTTATTAAAGTGGCAAAGTGGCAAGGTGGCAAAGTGGTAGGCGTAAATAAGAGGCTAAGTGGTAATGTAAGCAGGTTAGATAGTGGACTACGTGTCTGCGGATACGTATATGATGCATGTAGTGGTTGTATGATAAGTTGCTTGATTAACTAGAACTCACTCAGCGTAGCTGACTTTTAGTATGCACGCAGGTGATCAGACCAAAGAACTAGCATGAGGATGGCACATGGCATGGATTGAATGGCTGGCATCTTAAGATGGAAGAAAAGATGTTTTAAATATAATGATTTGTTTTATAGTATCAAAGAAGAGATTGAATGTTTTGTATCGAATGCTTCAAGTAAACGTTTCCGCGGAAGTTTTAATTAACTCTGATTGCAAGAACTGTGTTTATGAGTAAATCCGACATTAAAGTAGGGCTACCGGGTTCGGGGCCTTACAGTTGGATATTAATATATTGAGTTGGAAGAAATTAGTTTTGGATAAAAAGAAATTTTAATGTATGAATAAATTATACTTGTGTAGGATAAAATTCAAGAAACAAAAAGTAAGTTATAAAAATAAATGAGTTCTTAATATTTTCTAGTTATGATAATTTAATTAGGTATATTAATTAAATAGATAAGTATTATAGTTTATGGGTAAAGTTAAAATACAAAGAACAACAAAAATGAGAAGGGTGAGAAGGAATCCAGTCCATTGATCTTATATTTGAATGGCTGAGATTAATTTAATAAAAGAAAATTGATGGAAAGGGCATGAAGGTAATAACACACATTTGTTGACTTTCTCTCTCCACATGCAAGGCACATGCCAATTCCCCCATCATTTTAAAATGCCCATAACTTTTTTATACGACATTATTATTTTTTTTAAAAACGTCACCATAATAATAAGTATTTTTTTATCTTTAATACGAATATCATATTGTTATATAAAAATAAAAAAAAATAATGGGTTTTTTAATTGTGTTTTTTTGTTTTTTATTGTGTCATTGTGTAATATATATTCACCATTGTGTCTTACGTTTTAGCCCATTGTGTTATACGTATTCACCATTGTGTCTTACGTTTTAGGCCATTGTGTTATAAGTATTCATCATTGTGTTTTACGTTTCAAGTTATTGTGTAACATGTATTAATCATTGTGTTTTATGTATTAGATAATTTGTTGTTATTTTATCATTATTTTTACATATTTTTATTACACAATTGTGTTATTAGTATTTAAAAAAACATAATGATGAGTTGAAAAACACAATGACGAAAAAAGACACAATGATAAGCGAAAAGACACAATGGCGTGCGAAAAGACACAATGGTGTACGAAAAAAGACACAATGGTGTGCGAAAAGACACAATGGTGTGCGAAAAGACACAATGGTGTGCAAAAAGACATAATGACGAAAAAAGACACAATGATAAGCGAAAAGACACAATGGTGTACGAAAAAAAACACAATGGTGTGCGAAAAGACACAATGGCGAAAAAAGACACAATGGTGTGCGGAAAGACACAATGACGAAAAACGACACAATGATAAGCGAAAAGACACAATGGTGTGCAAAAAGACACAATGACGAAAAAAGACACAATGATAAGCGAAAAGACACAATGGTGTGCGAAAAGACACAATGACGAAAAAAGACACAATTATAAGCAAAAGACACAATGGTGTGCGAAAAGACACAATGAAGAAAAAAGACACAATGATAAGCGGAAAGACACAATGGTGTGCGAAAAGACACAATGACGAAAAAAGACACAATTATAAGCAAAAATACACAATGTGTGCGAAAAGACACAATGACGAAAAAAGACACAATGATAAGCGAAAAGACACAATGGTGTGCGAAAAGACACAACGACGTGATTTTTGTTTTAAATTTTATATAACAAAAATCATACTTATATTAAAGATAAAAAAAACGCTTGTTATTATGATGAATTTTTTTAAAAAAATAATATCATACGAAAAAGTTATAAACGGTCTAAAGTGATGGAGGTATTAACATGTGCCTTGCATGTGGAGAGAGAAAATGTGTATAATTACCTTTATACCCTTTTCCCTTTGGTCCCCACTTGACACATGTCAATTATTTATGGCTTCTCACACTTCTCATTTTTATTACCCTTTGTAGAATAACTTGACCCTATAGTTTATTAGTTATATTAATTGAAGAAAGAGAATAATTAATATTTTCTTTATTTAGCTTTAAGCATTTAAAACTTGAAACAAAACTAGTGGTCCATATTTATTTATTACATTTCTTGCAATAATATCATTTCTCTCTTGAACCATCCCCTATATATATATATATATATATATATATATATAGGTTTAAGTCAAGAAAGAAATGAAATTACTGCGATAAATGCGAGAAATGAATATAAGCCATTAGTTTTATTTTAGGTTTTAAAAGTTTAAATATAAATGCAACAATAAATGCACACTATCTCTCCAATTAATACAACTAATATAACCATAATAAATCTCTATCTAATTAATATATCTACATAATTTAACTAAAATAATTAAAAAGATAAAAACACTAATTTAGTTTTCATAAATAATAAAAAAAATGTCATACAAATGTGTCCATTAAATATAAACAATAAATATACAACCTACACAAAATTATATAACATACATTTGTTTTGAGCAATAAAAACGTACAATATACAAAAAAACATACAACTTACATATTAAATTCGACATCAACAATTATATAAACTACACAAATATACAAATATCCTACAAGTGTGTAGGTTATATGTTTTTCGTGTGTAGGTTATGTTTTTCTTATTCTTAGAACAAATGTGTGTTATATGTTATTGTGTAGGTTGTATATTTCACATTTAATGCAAACATATGTAAGATATGTTTTTGTATTATTCATCATAATGTAACTACATGTTAATGGATATTGATAAGTTGAGTTGGAAGAAATTGGTTTTAAATAGGAATTTTTTTTAATGTATGAATAAATTGTATTTGTGTAGGATAAAGTTTTCATGTGTAGGTTATATGTTTTCGTGTGCATGTGTATTTTATTGATGATAAATTTTGTGTGTATGTTATATATTTTCTTATTCTCAGAACAAGTGTAGGCTATATATTTTTGTGTATGTTGTATTTTTTTTGTTGATATTTAATGCTAATACATGTAAAATAGTTTTTTATATTATTTATTACAATGTAACGACGTGTTGATGGATATTTATATATTTAGTTGGAAGAAATTTGGATAGAAAGAAATTTTAACGTATGAATAAATTGTACTTCTGTAGGATACAAATTTGAATAGAAAATAAATGAATTCTTAATATTTTTCAATTATAGTAATTTGATTAGTTATATTAATTTAATAGATATATTAATTAAAGAGAGATATGCAATTATAGTTTCTTAATTAATCTTGAAGCTTTTAAAACCTAAAATAAAACTAGTTGCCCATATTCATTTCTCGCAGTAATTTCATTTCTCTCTTGAACCATTATATATATATGGGAGGGTTATTTTGAGAACCATGGTGAGTTTTAAGAACTTTAAGAACTCCATTTTGAACCACACATTTAATTAAATGATATGAAATATGTGGTTAAGATTAAATTTAATTAAAAAATGAAGCAGGAGAGAGAATAAGTATTTTTGATAATTACACAAGTTTAAACGCTAGTTACACATATGTAAAAAGTCGATTCGGTGTGTAAAAAAATACCGTAATTTTTTGTACATCACTTACACTTACGTATTACACATGTGTAAAAAAAATTCGAAAACAAAATTTGTTACGTTGAGTTCTTTCGAATACTTAAAACTCAAAGTGGTTCTCAAAATAAATCAATTATATATATATATATATATAGGGGATAGTTCATGCGAGAAGTCAAGTTACAGCGAAAAGTGCGAGAAGTTAATCTGGACCACACATTTCATTTTTAATCTGACATCATTAAAAATAAATAAAAAGGATATTAAAGTAATATAATTATACTCTCTCTCCAATTAATATATATAATTAAACCATACAAGGTTTTTAACTAATATAATTAATCTAATCACAATAAATAAAAGATTTAAAAAATCAATAAATCTATAAAATAATAAATTTATTTTTATAATTTTTTACACTATCTCTTGAGTTTACCCTACACAACTATAATTTTTTTCTACACCTCTTCAAAATTTTCCTACATATGTTAATTTTTTCATACACGTCTTAATTTGTTTTTCCTACATATTTTCAATTTATTCGTAAGTATGTTTTTCGTCCTAAACATCTTCAAATATTTCCTACGCCTACACATATTCAATTTCTTCTTACACATCTTTAGTTTTTCATACACATCTTAATTTATTTTCCTACACATCTTTTTGTTTTCTTATACACAACATATTTTTTTCCTACACATCTATTATTTAGCCGTACACTTTTTTTTTCGTCCTACACATATTCAAATATCTCTTACACGTCTTTAATTTTCTCATACACATCTAACTTTTTTTACCTACACATCTTTAATTTTCGCATACACATCCGTACATTTTTTTTCGTTATACACATCTTCAAATATCTCCTACACGTCTTTAATTTTCTAATACACACCTAACCTTTTTCATCTTTAATTTTCGCATACACATCCGTACATTTTTTTTTCGTTTTACACATCTTCAAATATCCCCTACACATCTTTAATTTTTTCATACACATATAACTTTTTTTTAACTACACATCTTCGTACACATTTTTTTCCATCTCACGCATCTTCAAATTATTTATTTATTTTTTGAAAGAGCAATCGATGATGAAGATACCATTTGCTTAAATGTTATAAATTATAAACATTTTATTGGTGAAAAAAAAACAAAATAAATCTTACACTAAACAAATATGAAATAAATAAATTATAACTTACAATCATAAATTTTGGATATTTATGCTTTAGGCTTTTATTTAGGGATAATTTAAATAAATTAAATGATGAATTGTTTTATTTTACCTAAACTAACCTTTTCTTATTATTTTAATGTCTTTCAAGTTTTATTAATTACAATAAATGCAATAATGTTCCAATCATTGATTAATAATCTAATGGTTGAGATCACTTCTCGCACTTCTCTCTATAAGAATCACTTATGAAAAGAACATAATCATATATATATATACACACACACTAGTTTTTATCCCCCGTATTACGAGGGTTGTTTTATATTATTTGTTTATAATATTTATTTATTTTTTGATTTTTTTATTGTATGAAAGTTAATAACATACTTATTGTTTGATGATAAATTGTTTCACAAATAAATGAGATGTTATAACCCGGTTTAAAAACTATATGAGTTTGATGAGACTCAAAACCCGTTTATTTTTTTACTATAAAATTGGTTTTTAATTATAAATAATATATATTTTTTAAATAAATCAGATATTAATTTTTAGTATATCTCTACTTTTAGGATTTTTATATCAAATATTTGGTGAGATTAGTTTTAAATTTAACGAAATGTTATAACCCATTTAAGAAATATCTGGGTTTGATGAGACCCATACCCGTGAATTCGGGTAAAATTCATGAGAAGCCTCCAAACATCAAGCAAATCTGGTGACTCCAAAAAAATGGGAAGCGACCACATCACGACATGTAGGATTTTTATGTTTTCGTTTATATTATATATGTGTGTGTGTGTGTGTGCCCACCACACGCGCACGACCTAATTTGTCTTTTATACAAATAAAAAATAATTAAAATAGGTATTCATAAAGTGTACAAGAAAATAATTGTTAAGTCATTGTCCAGTTTGGCACCGTCTTTGTGGCGTGTCTCGTTAATTGCAATTACATGAGGACAGCCGGGTTCAGTTAGCCTGTTTTCTGTTAAGCTTTACATGTGTTGAGAGTATGTTGTGAATGTATGAGCTACAACATGTAAGTTGTTATTATATTCATCTGGAATAGATGTTTGCTAGTAAAAAAGTTAATAGGTTCGGTAACGGTATTCATAAACTTCATAACAAAACCTATCAATTAAATCACATCATAAATTCGTCACAAATCATTAAAGACTTACTTTCCGTTCGTAATTTACTATTGATAACCAAGTTTTGTTGAATTTGACCATTTTGGTTTTACTTTGAAGGACCTCAAGGATGGATACCACATTTCCTAGTTATATGTTCAATGTGGCTTTCTTGGCATTCGAAGCTGATGATGCGTTAGAAAGATACAAGGCATGCTTAGTCTGTAATGGTAAATCACAGACAGTCGGGATTGTTTATGATGAGACTTTTAGCCAAGTTCTTAAACCAGCTACCATTCGTACGGCCTATACATCAACTAGACGTTAAAAATGCCTTTCTTCATGGTCATTTATAGGAAACATTATTTATGCAACAACCTTTGGGTTTCAAGTTTCAACGATCCGGCGCCCCCTCATCTTGTATGTAGACTACAAAAGCTTTATACGATATAAAATAGGCACCACGAGCATGATATCACAATTTATTCCTTTCTATTTACGTTGGGATTCAAAAATAGCATATGCGACACATCAGTTTTTATATTCCAATATGGGGATAGTCTTGCTTATTTACTACTATACGAGGATGACATTGTGCTTACCTTCGCACCATAGACTTCTTCACCGTATAATCGCTTGCTTATCCACGAAATTTGTCATGACTGTTCTAGGTCCTTACATCATATTTAAGGTATCACAATCACTTGGGATAGTGACTTATTCTGTCTCAGGCTCAATATGCATGTGATGTTCTTTATTGGGCTTCTATAACCACATGAAAATCATGTAATACACTTGTTGACATAAATTCTAAAATCAGTGCCACCAAGGTGGAACTTTTACCTATGGGACATATTATATCATAGTCTAACCGGACCAGACATTTCATATGCGGTGCAACAGATCTGTTTGTTTATGCATGCCCCTTGGGATTTACATTTTGCTTTCATGAAACAGGTGTTGCGTTATATACATAGTACCATCAACCTTGGTATTCGGATTTTGGCTTCACGAGATTAGTCACTCGTCGCGTATTCCGATGTTGACTGGGTGGTGGTCCATATACCAGACGCTCCACCTCAACATACTACATTTTCCTAGAGATAATTTACGTCCGTGGTCATCTAATCGGTGAACCATGATTTCTCGGTTGAATATTGAGGTGTCGCCAATGCGGTTGTTGAGGCCACATGGATATGCAATCTTCTTTTAGAGCTCTGTGGTCCCGTACGAAAAGCCACTATAGTTTATTGTGACAATGTCTTTGCTATTTACTTGTCCAATAATCTCGTCCAACACCAAAGAACGAAACATATGGAGATGGATATACACTTTGTTAGGGAAAATGTTCAAATTGGTCACATTTGCGTTCTTCATGTTCTATCATCCTCTAAATAAGCATACATTTACCAAAGGCCTTCCTCGTCATCTTTTCGACACTTTTTATACTAGCTTGAACGTTTCGTCTTACTCATGTTTCAGCTGAAGGGGAGTATTAGACGAGATATTATCATATTATTATTATTGTTATTATTATTAATATTATTATTGTAAGGCCCCGTTACCGATGCCTCACTTTGGACGTTGAATTTACTCATAAACACAGTTCTAAATATCAGAGTTAATTAAAACTTTACGCAGAATATAAAACTTTCATTAAACATTCATAACATTTCATAGCTTGTCGAAATCAAACATCCTTGTCTTTCAAGTTTCAATTATAAAACATTAATCATAAAAACATCTTGAGTCTTCAGATGTCAGCCTCTTATTCTTCCGCCATGTGTCCCTCTCTCAAGTCAGCCGTCTCATTCTACTCACATGCGTGCATACTAAAAGTCAGCTACACTGAGTGAGTTCTAGTTAATTAGGTATCATACATTACATTCTCATATTTACTTCATGTATCCAAAGACACGTATTAATACCTTAACCTTGTATAAAGATCCATAAGAGGAACGACACGTAATATCTATTAAAAGAACAATTACTATTACCCATACTATATATATTCTCTATAGAAGGAACGATCTATATATATTATCCATAGAAGGAACACTCTATATATTATCCATAGAAGGAACACTATACATTATCCATAGAAGGAACGACTCGTATTATCCATAGAAGGAAGTCTATATATTATCCATAGAAGGAACACTATATATTATTCATAGAAGGAACACTATTCATTATCCATAGAAGGAACACTATATTTTATTATTTAATATCCATTTAAGGAACACATGCTCTATTATTTAATATCCATTTAAGGAACACTGATAATGTCCACAGTCCTTATATTACTTCCCGAGTCTATGTCCAATTAAAGTTAGAGGGATTTGCCATCCCAACCTACGCCATCAGACATAGAGCCCGCATACCTTTCATACACTTGCTTCCACATACCATACCTACAACTATAATCACTTCCCTTGGCGATACGTGCAATATTCAAAGATTGTTCATGTACCGACAAGCTTTCATTCTCATTCAAGATATATATAAATAACATATAAATCATACATGGCATACACTTACCATTTAAGGTAAGTGTATTAACTATCACATCGAGTATGCACACAACCCCGAAAACATAACAAAGAATGGGGCTAGAAACTCACCTGGACCCAGTTACGTTCTCCGTTCAATGTTATTCCTTTCTTTAACTGAGCTCTTCTAACTGTATATTAATCACATGTATCAATACTTTTTCTAATCATATTATTCATGTTTCACCAGAAATGGTTAAGTCTGGTATATTCTAATAACATTATATTTGAATACCTTGTATTCGAATGGTATTATACATCTGTGTTAGCATATATTTGTATTCTAATGGGCATATTGTATTCTAATGATTCATTGTAATCTAATTCATGAATTGTAATATAATGATACATTGTAATCTAATTCATGAATTTGTAATCTAATGATACATTGCAATCTAATTTATGAATTGTAATCTAATGATACATTGTAATCTAATTCATGAATTGTAATCTAATGATACATTGCAATCTAATTCATGAATTGTAATCTAATGATACATTGTAATCTAATTCATGAATTGTAATCTAATGATACATCGTAATCTAATTCATGAATTGTAATCTAATGATACATTGTAATCTAATCTATGAATTGTAATATAATGATACATTGTAATCTAATTAATGAATTATAATCTAATGATACATTGTAATCTAATTCATGAATTGCAATGTAATGATACATTGTAATCTAATTGCCCATTGCAATCAAAATAAGGCATTGTAATCGAATTGGCCATTGTAATCGAAATAAGGCATTGTAATCGAATTGTCCATTGTAATCGAAATAAGACATTGTAATCGAATTGCCCATTGTAATCGAATAGGCCATTTGTAATCAAGCTGGCCATTTGTAATCGAATAGGCCATTTGTAATTGAGTTGGCCATTTGTAATCGAATAGGCCATTTGTAATCGAACGAGCTAGGCAGTTTAGGTCCGTTTACCACCATTATTATTATATTTCATGTCTTAACGCTTTATTATGGTTCAGTATTAACCCATAAACATTTCCTTAACCGTTTTTGGTTAAAACTTGACCCGTTTAACCATAAAGCTTGGACCTTTATGGTCAAAAATGTTCAAGGCTAGAACTAGGGTTTCTTATGAGCTGTATACATACATGAGTCTATTGAATCCATTTTAAACATCAAGTTTGTACTTTATGGTTCGTTTAGACCCAATCTACTCTAAGTTTGAGTTTCAAGGCAAACCGTTCATAAAAACATAACCTTTAAAGATAAAGAACATACGTTTACTCATTTTAGGTTACGGTTTAGCTTGGTTATAAACTTTAATCTTATATCTTGCTTGTATATCAAAGATCTAGCAAGATCTAGGCTTGGTTTTGATCTTGGATCCCTCTCTAGCTTGTGGCCGTGAGGGGTGGTGTATGTGCGTGTTTTAGAGTGTGTAGGGAAGCTATGGTGTAGAGATTGATAGAAATAAAAAGCATTAGGGTTTTAAGGGGGCATTTATATTCACTTAAGCCCATATACCTAAGGCTCATCTCTCCTTTTTGGTTCATAATTAATTCCACCTAATAGCCTACTTATCCTTCCATATTTATTATTGTATTCTTTTATTATTTCTCTATTAATCCGAGTAAACTATTACGCCATAAATAAATAATATATTAAATATTATTTTTTGGGAATTTCGGGATGTTACGATTATTATTATTATTATTTAAGATTATCTTTTTTGAAAAGGCCAAAATATAATGAATGAAGAAAAAAAGGGAAAACTTGCAAGACTCAAGGAGCCCGAAAGTACAAGGAAAAGCAAACTACAAACCGCCAAATACAAAGAACATAGAAACAACATTATAAAGAAAAATTGATAAAATAAATTTGCACCATCTCTCCAACTCCAAGCCCAAGCGTTTCTTCCTATGTTTGATCCAAAGAAAGGAAGTTGAATTAATGTCGGTCACCAAAATTTCCCACCGAGAAAGGTTTATTTTCTAAAATATTTGCGTTATGTGTTCTCCAAATTAATCAAGATGTAACAATTGAGATCACTTGGATCACTATGCATTCCTCCTTGTTCTTGTGCAAAGATGGATAATCTAAAATTTCCTTTACCGTATCAAAATTAGCGGATGTTGGTAACTTCACTCAATTATGAATAATCGACCACGCTCATTTAACGACCTGACAATGAACCATAAGATGTACCAACAATTCTTGATATATATTACACAACACACATACCTGATTCCCGTCATTTATCCCTCTTGTCAAAAGTGCTAGGTTGGTAGCATTGCGGTCTAAAAGTAATCTCCACATGAAAAAATTACCTTTGATGGGGATACAATTAAGCTAAAAGTTACCATCCACAAGTTGATGTTCCAAGTTATATAATTCCCATCTCATGTTTTTAACCAAGAAAGGACTTTATTATTTTCACTTTTAGTATGCATTTATGCATGTGTCATGCTAATGAACAATCTATATCATGTGAAAATTCTCATACAAACTAAGATTTGAAAAGACGGTGGAAACCCTTTTTACCTGAGTAAAGTGTCACTAAGTGGACTAGGTCTCACGACATCAAACCTCCTGAAACTTTTTCCAGGGGTGTTCGTCGTTTAAAAAAAATATGTATATATATATAAATATATGTGCCTAACAAACGAAACCCACTAATCTAGGAGCTAACTATGGACAACATATATTACGTGATTAATTAGGAGGGAAATCAGCAATAAATTATGTAATTCTATAATATTAAAGTGGATTACACCGGCATCACACTATCAAACATATATTATTCATGAACTATTCTCAGGCCATGAAGAACTGAAACTAACAATAATATTAAAATAAAAATATACGGAAAAATACACATTTAACTGATTAATTTAGAAGTGTATTATAGCTGATCTTGGTGTTCTTGGAAACAATCCATTGGGAACAGGAATATTTCTTGGGTTGTGAAGCCGGTTCGGTCCAGAAGGGACTAGTCTTTTTGCCACTCCGTATCTTGGATCGAATTCTTCCAGGGTGTGCTTTGGGTTGGAGATCGTGGTGATGGTGGTCGTTGTGCTGGAATGCTGATTATGGTTGTTGAGGGAAGTTTCCGACGATTTGGTGGACGAGGCAGCGGTGATAAGGAGAGGGAGGAGTAACAACAAGAGAAAGTTCTTCGTCTTCTTAAGATTTTGTTTGGGAGAAATGAAATTGTGAAGAGAATATTTATAGCAGCTTCATGAGTCCTATAACTAACTATAAAAGTTATATATGTAGTGTTACATATAATTTATTTAATATATTGTATCTTATGTATTTATCCCTATTTCTTTCCCTGTATCTCCTATTTGTTTTGGGAACATGTTTTATATATCTTGGAACATAACACCTCTTAGTTTTGTATGATTTTGTTTATCGTTTAATAATTCATATGCAGTGGCGAAGCTTCATTGAGGCCCCCGGCTCCCTGTTTTTTTGCACAGTAGTGTAAATTTACCCGTTTTCGGCCGAAAATTTTTGTACGTAGTGTAAATTTAGCCTTTTTCGCCCGAAAATTTGAGCCCCCCCTAGTTTGTGAAATTTTGTATACATTTTGAGCTCCCCCCTCTTATGCCTCAGTCCAAGCTTCGCCACTGCTCATATGTATCTCTTCACATGTGATATTTAATTAGAAATGAATGGTTACTTGAAAAAAATGGTTCAAATCACTTATTTTAAATGTTTTAGTAAGTCTTCAACCAGTGACGAAGCTTGGACTGGTAAGGGGGGGCGGTTTTCAATCGGAAACGGGTAAATTTACACTACTGCGAAAAAACAGGGGGGTGGGGCTCGCTAAGCTTTGCCTATGTCTTCAACCACAATTACTATTTGTTTGATAAAAGAAGTGGTGTTATGTGATAACCAGGGTTCACTTCAGTTAACCAAGAACCAAGTCTTTCATGACCAAACATATGAATGTAGACTTACGTACATTTCATTAGATATGTTGTAAGGTCTAAAGAAGTTGAAGTTCAAGAGGTTGAAGCATTAGAGAATGAAGCAGATATGTTCACTAAGGTGTTGTCGGGCAGTGGCGAAGCTTGGACACGAATTTCAGGGGGGGACTCAAAATGTATTATAAAAATCATAAACGCGGGGGGCCGGGCTTATACTTTTGGCCGAAAACAGGTAAAATTACACTACGTATAAAAATTTCCAGGTGAAAAACAACTAAATTTACACTAATGCGTGAAAAACAAGGGGCCGGGGCCACCCTTGGCCCTTGATATCCTTCACCCCTGTTGTCGGGTCCAAAATTTCAATAATGTCAAGTGCATGAAACTTCAGGGAACAATTTGAGCTATTCTCATAGTTCAAGTATATTTGGTGCAATATGTTAGTTATGTAAAGTTGGAGGCCTAATCTTGCCAATTAGAAAGTTAGTTTGTTACTAGACGTTGGAACTGA
The DNA here is from genome assembly GCF_021521415.1 of Bidens hawaiensis. NCBI lineage: Eukaryota > Viridiplantae > Streptophyta > Magnoliopsida > Asterales > Asteraceae > Bidens > Bidens hawaiensis. The sequence goes on along the minus strand of NW_027493339.1, from coordinate 282,362 downwards.
TTAGAAGGGGAAAGAACACTCACATAGGGTTTAATTTCGATGTCATTCTATTCGCTCTTGTTTCTCATTATAATCGCTTCGTTCTTTCAATTCGAGTATAATCTTTTTTTTTTGATTCGTTTATCTTAATCGCATATCACTGGTGCTAATTCTAACAAGCTAAGAAGATCACATAAAACATTCAAGAGAAAAGAGTTAAGAGAGACAAATATAGACATATAGATGTGGGAATTCGTATTGTGCCACCGAAATTTGATCATGATTCAAGACAATGGCATAAACAAAGCGAGTTTGTGAAATTCATTAATCGAAGAATGTTTGGCTTATTGTTTCACATGTGAACAAATGTTAATCAATGAATACTTGGCTTTTTATGCACAAATTACTCTTGTTTTGTGGACCAAAACTGCTGCTTGTGTATATATTTGGTGATCAGACACATTAAAATGAGTAGTTTTCTTAATTACTTTCTTTATTTTAAAAAGATGTGATGGTATAAGATAGCGGGCTCGATCTCACCAAACAAGACGGAACCAGAAAAAGTATTTACATCAAGAGGAGAGGGTTTTTAATGCACTCAATCCAAGCAAATTCAGCGTCACAATTTCTACTAGTGAACCTTAAAAAAGACTAGTGAACAATATTCTAAAAAAAGAGTAAAATTAACTCTAGCATTCTCAAAAGTGAACCATGAATATATTTTTTTTAGTTAAACAAAACATATAAGTCACAAAGCCAAGTAAGTAACACCTTAAAAGGAAGCCAAAAATCAACATGTCAATTCCTAGACTTGGTACAAAGAACCAAAATTAACAATAATTTTTTTATAATAAACGTGGAACTTGAAATCATCAATTGTGAAGCCCGTTGGGTGCAGAAGGGACATTTCTTTTAGCCACGTCATATCTTGGATCGATTTCTTCCAGTGACTCGTATTTTTCCTGTGTTGCAAGAAGCAGCCTGCGAGTGTGGATTAATTGAGTTTGTGGGTTGGAGATGGTGGTCATTGTGGCGGAATGCTGATCAAGGTAGTTGAGGCAAGTTTATGACGATTTGGCATAAGCGGTGGCGATGGTAAGGAGAGGGAGGACTGAGGAGTAACAACAAGAGAAAGTTCTTCATCTTCTTTAGATGGTGCTGGTAGGGCTGTAAGCGAACTGGACGTCCAGCTGTTTGTTCGGTTGGAAGTTCGTTTATGCTCATCCGTTTAATAAACGAACCGGGCACGAACAAATACGGACAAAGGCCATGTTCGTTCAATAGTGTATGTGAACGTCCGGTGACGCCCGTTTAATAGTGTCGTGTATGTTGAAATTTTTTGAAGAATGAAGAATTTGAAACTTGTTTCTCGTGAAACACTAGAAGTTTGTGGATTTTGAACTCCAAAACATTATTTTTATATGACTATATGTTTGATTACCATGTTAAGTGTTACATATGTTTGGATATCATATGGTATAATGTTCATTAGTGTTTATATTAATTATTTTGATATGTTTACGTGTGTTTGTCCATTAACATTCATTAGTGTTCATTGGTGTTTATCCATTAGTGTCTGTTTACAATACTAACGAACGAACATGGATAAACTCAATTTCTTAATAAACGGACATAGACACGAATTTTTGTTTCGGTAAAGTGTTCGTGTACCATCCGTTTGTCCGACAAAAGTTTAACGGACAAACAAGTACAAGATCTCGTGTGATTCGGTTCGTTCCACTTAATTACAGCCCTAGGTGATGGTAATGGTGAAGGGATTAACATTTATAAGAGTTTCATGAGTTCTATAACTTGTGATAAAAGTTATATTTAGAGTATATACTTTTATTTTGTTGTATTGCATCTCTTATGTATCTATACCGATTTCTTTCTCCAATATCTCCTAATGGGTTTGGAAACCTGTTGTATTCTTGGATCATGATCACCATTTAGTTTTATATGATTTTGTTTATCATTCAATAATTTATTATGCATAGATTCGCATTAATAGTACAAACTTATACAAACTGGTGACTAATATACAATAGATTTTTTTAATTTTAATTTTCTACTAGTTCTATATAACTGGTGATTTGTATTCGGTGGGGCTTGCCCCAATGGCCAGGAACATGATGGATGACCCGGATGTCCCGGGTTCGAATACTGATTCCGACCGGATTTTCCAGAGCATTAAAACCTGTCGTGCCTTCGGGCGGGGTGAGCCAACTGGGTTTTACCGGGATCGCCAAGCCAAACTCGGATGCCAGCATGGATCCCGATCATGTCAACATAGTTGACCTGAGTGGGGTGGCGGGGCGCGGCGTGTTTGCGCAGTGAGATAACTTAACTGTGAAAGTCACCGATCGAAAAATACTCATTTTTTATAAAATTCATGATTTTACAAAACTTGTTTTGCAGGTCAACTCTAACTTAGAATTATTATGTCAATTCTCATTATTTCAATCCTTTTAACGATAGAAGAGCATATCCTATGCCTAATCCTGTTCATATATTTGATCCAAGAAGATTGGAATGACTTAATTCTGACGAGATTAAACTTTTGGCCGGGAAAGGTTATAAAAATAGATAATAATATAGTATATGGTCGTACGACAATTTTTCTTCCGGTGTGGCCAATGTATTTAAAACCTCATGACTGGCCCCGTACTTAACCTTTATGTTTTAATAGATCCGACCAAGCCAACTGGTTTGGTCTATCGTTAAATTTTGTTACATAACCGAAACAAAGCACACACATTCTTATAAAACATGTATTTTTCATTAAACTCTTGTTAAATTGCTGGATTGATACTAAGAACTGAAACAATAAAAAATATTAATTATAATAATATATAGGGAAAGACATCATTAACTTTTTTATTTTTGAACGTCAACTTTTATTAAAAATGACAAACTAGCAAGACGCTAGAGCCACGAACCACAAAACAAATAAAACTCGAAATTACACCCATCTTTAACTAATAGAAGTGTTTCATTCATTTATTGTATCTTGAGAATCTTGAACTTTCAATTATGAAGCCCATTGGGTGCAGAAGGGATATTTCTTTTCGCCATGCCATATCTTGGATCGATTTCTGCCAGTGACTCATATTTTTCCTGCTTTGCAAGAAGTAGCCGGCGAGTGTGGATTAAATGAGATTGTGGGTTGGAAGGAGAGTCATCAGGGTTGTGGAGGGAAGCAATTGGTGACTTAGCGGAGGAGGCGACGATAAGGAGAACGAAGAATAACATTGAGATGAACTTCTTCGTCTTCTAAAGATTTTGTTTAAGAGATGAAATGGTGCTTGTAATGGTGAAGGGAATACTATTTATAAGAGCTTCATGAGTTCTAAACTTACTGTAAAAGTTATATTATATTTAGTCAATATTTTTATTTAATGTATTGTATATTTTCTATTCCGATTCATTTTCCATAAATCTCTATTTTGTTAAGACACCTTTTGTATATATATATTTTTTGTATATATATATATTGGATTACAAGTTATAACCACCTCTTAGTTTTGTATAATTTTGTTTCAATTTAATAATATTTTACTTTGAATGGCGATTTATTTCCATTCCTTAAGTACAAGAGATATACCATACGTGAGAAAACCCAATGACTCAACCTGAAACCTTTATTTTGTCACAGGTGTGTCATTGGCCTTATAGTGTAACAATGCATATGTATCACTTCAAATGTGACATTTTATTATAATTAAAAAAAACAATGAGGATTATTCAAGGAAATATGATATATGGAAAGAAAGAGGGCACAAAATGTACTTTTGTGACAAAAATAATAGTTGTCACAAAAATGTTAAAATGAGAGTGAATGCTTATTAAGTTACGTTAAAAGAATGGATAAATAACTTTAAAAGGCCTAACCATGATCTTATTACTAAGAAGATAGTGATCACTGATCACTTCTTCATACCTCACTAGATGATAGTGATTACTGATCACTCTTTTAATTCATAAGGCAGTGATCGCCTCTTCTCGTATCACTAATCTTTTTAGAATGCAACCCACACTCGACCTACTCTACTTTTAAGTTACATATATTTTGACCGTCATGGGATTTGAGATGTCGCTCCTCAAACAAGTAAAGTCTTATACAACTCCCTGATGTCGCTAGACCAAATAAATACGGAACTTAAAACTCCTTAACATATGACTAAAAAGTGTGGTTTGATTTTGCACAAGAGAGTCCCTAATGCAAGAAAAAAACCAACTTAAAACAATTGTTGAAAATAACATGTCTTTGTCTTTATCTATCTATATATCCAAATATGTTGGTTAGTTGTTTTATGTTTTCTTGTGTATTCTACATATGTTTTCTTGAAGATGAAGTTGTACTTGAAGCTTTTGGCTTGCTAAACACTTGGATTATATGCTACATTTTGGATACCCAATTGACTTTATCTAAATGACTTGCCAACATCTTATTATAAAGAAGAGAGAGTGCACCTTCTTGGTGTGATGATCATATTTCTATTTCTTTCACTCTATGTTAATGGTCTAGTTAACTTCTAGGTCTTATTAATTCTTGATGAAAATATGTTTGTAGCATATTATTGCTTTCGTAGATATTCATTATTGTGATGTCATGTTGTAAAAGTAGATTTACAAGTCTGAGCATTCCCTGAGTCCTCGTTACAAGGTATATCGCCGACACGAGTTTCTTTAACTCCGTTAGTTATTAAGAACCGATCAAAGGTGGTCAAACTCAGCCATAATCACATTTAGTCGTTGAACTTGGGCGGATATTGATTTAAAAAATTAAAACATAACTCGTATTCTACAATATTAAATAAAAAATATATTTTTTTAATTAATGAATAGCAATTTTTAATTAATAATTAAAACATAATTCTTATTTCTACAATATTAGAACCCTGTCTGAGTACTCTCCAACTACTTCCCGAGTACGCTGAGTACACTCAACTCTCCAATCGACCGTTTAGGGTCCGCTAGAGACTTTTGCAACCTTGTTGTGACGTATGTCAAGGTTAAGACCTATGAGAGAATTCTTGTTGATTATATCATTATATTTTTCGTTCTAAGATTTGGTTTAGTTCATATTTCTTCTTGGTTCATAACATTCTTGAGTTTATGTGGTTTGATTATAGTTTTCTAACAATAGTGTAAAAAGGTAATTTTGAAAATGTTATAGATAATCAATGATCGATCTCATTGCACAACATTTACCATTCTAGAACATACACACGTGATCACTTTAAAAAAGGTATTTTCAAACATTTTGGGCGAGTTAGATATGTAAGATGTTGTGTCATTAACCAATAACCCTAAGTTTATCACAATATGGTGATAAATGTATATGCTAAATTACTAATGGATGTGAAAGCATGTTGAGGACTTGGAACTTGAAGTTTGGCTTGATAATTTGTGTAGAGATTTCACTACACAGAACCGTCTCATCAACCGTGATCTTTTTGTTGTTATGATATTCAAATTTGTTTAGCTCGATCCTAGAAACATTTGTGTACCGACCTTAAACGATTGATGTATGATGGAACCATAGTGCTTCTATCTAATACTTCATTGATAGATCATATTTTGTTATCAACATATGAAGTGTATTCCATAAAAATGTAGACATGCATGCAATAACAACAATCATAATAGATTTTGTGTACAATAACATATATAGTCATCTTTCATAAAATGTAAAAGTTTCCTCGTAGTAATTTAGTATATATACTGTCTAATAAAAGGCTACAAGTTTTATCACTTTTCACTTTCACATTAAACCTCAACATTTTTAACAAATTTATAATAGTAAAATAATACTTACCATTTTTAAAAAATATGTTTCAAAATTTGTTAATTTAATATTTATTTCGTATTTTATTTTGAATATTTGATATTTATAAATATATTTTACTTTAAAACTGTTATAAAGACTATTGTACAACAACTGTTTAATAGTATTTAACGGGTTTATTGTTTTTCGTATACTGATTTTTTTTAATTAAATATTGCAATTTCAAGAACTACTCGTGTAATATATGGACCTCAAACTAGTTATATAATAAACAAATAAAATATATATAACCCAAGTATAAGAGGTGGTGTATAAAATAATAAATAAATAGCAAATATATCCAAGTTTTCTTTCTTTTTCTTCTTATTTATTTTTAAAAAAAGATAGTTTCATACATTTTATTACGACTTCACTTACAAGCATTTGATAGATAAAACATATTGAACACATATAAGATACCCATAAGTCAAGTGCTTATTAAATACTTCAAATTCATTTATACGGACAACGTATGCATAAAATTAAACCTTATTATTTCCTTATATAGTGTTGGATTTACTTTGCATGTTGTTTCAACTTTCAAGTTATTGTCGTCGGCTTGGTAACCTAATTGTGACGCGGGTTTGGTCTAGCAGGGACTAATCTTGGAGCGATTTCTTCCAACGACGATGCTTGCAGGTGCTGTGGTGGTAGTGGGGGACCGTGAAGGTGGGGGTCCTTTGCGATTGGAAGCATGGAGGATACACTTGTTTTGGGTTGGAAATGGCGAGGATGCGAATTGAGAGATGATGTGGTGGAGATAAAGAGAGCGAAAAGTAACATGGAAAGAAAATTCTTCATTTTCTTAGAATTCTTTTGGAGAGATAACAATGATGATGGTGAAGAGAGTATTTATAAGAGTTTGAAGGTAGCTTAGAATTCTAAACGTAATTAATCACTAATTTAAGGAACTCTTTCGTAACGGCAAATGAATATTTAAGTAGGCTATTAATTAAATTCATTGTACCGGGATATATTCATCTTTCAATATGGGAAAACCCTCACCTAAGTCACAACAGTACGGTAAGATAAAACACGTTCAGTTTAAGGATACAACTAATGAACGCCACCTATTCGTCTAGTCTCTCATCATCACCTGGTGTCGCCAAAACTAAATGATAAGGACATGAATCAAACCTAGGTCATATGAAACACCAAGTCTCTCCCTTACCGCTCCACCAACTCATTGACCACTAACTTAATGAATCACCCTCATAATTTTTGCTATCTTTATAATTATATACCAACTAATTGATTTATTTATATAATAATTTTGTTTTATCAATTATCACGTTTATATCATTTATTTTGTGAGAATTAAATTGTAAAGTGGTAAAGTTTATAACTTAAGGTCATATATAGGAAAGCTAAATGCTAAAATTTTATAAAATTATATTTTGAATGAAAAAATATTAAAATTATTTGATACTATTATTGTCATTTTTATATTTAGAAGGGAGTCGACCCTTTTAGTAATATTGTGACTCAAAGCTAGGGGCCCTAACACACAATTAATTGATAATCCAAATCAATGTGATTTGCACACAAACACATTAAAATGATAATCCAAACCAACATGTTTCTCAAATTTAAGAGGTCAGTACAAACTTCGTATATAATTTACTAGGAGCAACAAGTTCACGAATAAGAGTATTCGTCTTGATATGTTGGTGATTACGTTATGATATATTTACTTATAGTAATCATTTATTATATGTTACCTGATTAAAAAAAATATGAATGGCTCGTTTGAGTGTTATGGAGTTATCATTTAATGGGACATAACACTAGTCTCGTGACGTAATATTCTTTCTCTTGGGTAACTAGGTTGAAATTCATAACTTAAATGAAATTAAAAATTAACTTTTAACTCAAAACTTGTTTAAAATAGAAGTTTAATTGATAATAAACAACTATTTCGTTTATTAAATTATAATAAACAAATGAATTAATATGTATATATCTAAAGTATAACAACATTGTGTTCAAACTGTAAAATCTACCTATTCTAATAAAGTAAAATAATTGTGGACACGTGTCACGTTATGGTTAATCCTCATAATTTTTTCCCTCCAAAAGTAATATATGTCAATGATCATCAATTATTTACTTTTCTTTTACATTTCATTTATATTATATCTATAACATGATTAAATTATTAATTTTCCTTTAAACTCTATTTATATTATATTTATTCATTTTTATAAAAATAAATATTTACATATTATACTAATATATGTTAGAATATATTTCATAACATACTTGGCGAAATCCAAAAAACTTGGCAAAATTCAAAAATCAACAACAAAGCGTGTTTGTTAAAGAATAAAGATTGAAAAGTATATAGTTTCAAATGTTATCGTCAACATATTATGCTATGTATATTGCTGAAAATTATAAAAAAAAAACTCTAATATGCTTTTATTTTACGAAACAATTTTATTAATCATTAAATCTTAAATATATATTAACGAAACCTTTAAAAACTCTCTGGTTGCTCCTTATATTCTATCAAGCTATCAAATTGCTTTATTTGTAAATTGAGTTTTCTCATGCATTTTACCCGAATTCACGGGTATGGGTCTCACCAAACTCAGATAACCCTTAAACGGATTATAACATCTAATCAAATTAAAAATTAATCTCACCAAATATTTGATATGAAAATCCTATAGAATAAGGATATATTAAAAATCAATATCTGATATTTTTAAAGTAGATATTATTTATAAATTAAAAAACAATTTAAAAATAAAAAAAATAAACAGATCATTGGTCTCACCAAACCTAGATAAATTTTAAACTGGGTTATAACGTCTAAATTATTTGTGAACATTTTTATCATCAACTCCGAAGTATATTATTAACTTTCTTATAAATAAATTAAAATCCAATATAATATATAAATATTAGAAACGAATAATGTAAAACAACCCCGTAATACGACGGGACTAAAACTAGTAATAATAATATTAACAACAATTTGGATTATCCATTAAATTAGCGGTATACTTATTCTAGGATTATGACTCTTAGTTACGGTCAAACTGTTAGTTATAAATACTCCTCTAACCATTACCAATTCACATACCATATTTTTCAAGAAATCTTAAGAGTTTATAAGATGGTGAATTTTACAATAAATTAGTTGTTTTGTTGTTGTTACTATCCCCTCTCGTTATCACCGCTGCCTTCACTAATTCGTTGGAAACCGCAACTACCACCATCTTGAACCAGAAGCACGTCAATCATCCTTATTTAAAGTCGCACATCGTCCATACTCGTCGGCTACTTCTTCCACAACCGTTGTTGTCTCCGGATGAAATTGATCCAAGATATGGAGTAGCAAAAGGATTAGTCTCTACTGGACCAAACCCAATTCACCACTAAAAGCTTCAAGTTTCCATTGCATTGATCCAAGATTTTATAATTAGATTGTTCATTTTTCTTTATTTAATTGTGATGTTTTATTTTACATGTTTTTATAGATTTTATAACTAGATTGTTTATTTCCCTTTATTTAATTGTGATGGTTTATTTTGCATGTTTTAATATTATTGTTGATTTTTAGTTATTGGTTTCAAGCTTGTGAATTGACATGCATGATTTTCTAGAATAACGTACATATGTTTCACATATTCATATTATATCCGATTAAATATATATTTTATTCTCTTAAACAACTTCAGTTAATAAGGTTATCCCTCCTAAGAATATCTCATTATTTTATTCGATTTTAATAAAAATAAAAATAGAACTTGGTCAATATATAGTAGAACTAAATTTGGGACTTTGGATGTTAAATCTGCTAAAGAACAAGGTTGTTTGATTTAGAAGTTTAATTTTAGTTAGGATTTACTCAATTTAACTAAGAAAACAAATAGATATATCTTTATAATTTAGTCAAACCTAACATAAAACTTAAAACCAATCACGGCAAAAACCATCTCCTATGACTTTTAGTCTTAGTCGCCTTGAGCATTGGTAATCTACTAATCTGAGATCGTGTGCATGGGCGAAGTTATGTGGGGACCAGGGGTGGCCCCGGCCACTGTCGTTTTCTCCGTTAGCATGGTAAATTTCGCGATTTTTTTCAAAAACTTTTATAGGTATTAAGCGAGGTCACACCCGATGTATTTTTCCAAAATGCTACCGGTCACTACTTATTTTTTTTAAAATAAAATACCCTATCGTTTGTTTTTTTATCTAAAACGTCGCAATATTTATGAACAAAATTTACAAAATAGTATTCGAATAGTAAAAGATTTGTTTTTATAAATATTATAGGCCTTTGCAATTCTTCTTCTAGGTATTCACCCTTAGGGATGAGATCGGTACCGTACCGGTGCCAGTACCGATACCAAATATTCGGTTCGATACCGGTATTGAAGGTAAAATTTGAGATATATACCGGTACCAAAACTCAAAACTTTGGTATCTATTCGGCACCGACGGTACCAAATCTGTACCGATTTCGGTACCGGTACCCGGTATTAATACCGAATCTGCTTATCCCTACTCACCTTTCCTCTCGCATAATCATGAATATTTTAGGTCTTTGTTGGTTAAAAAATTGTTTTGTTTTTTTTATTGTAAGAACAATTGTTTGAATAAATGAAGAAAAATAAGATATATAAATGTCATATTGTTTGATCCGACCCGGCCCGACCCGAATCACCGACACGAACCGAATCGTCAACCCGAAAATTTTTGAGTCCGTAACTTCAGTCACCCCCGTGACTAAGCCCAAGCTTCGCCACTGATCGTGTGTGTAATGAATCACTCAAACCATGTAAATATAAGAGAGTCGCGAGCAAACTCTTGAAGTGAAACGAAAATAGAGAATAACCAGCAAACTTGTACTGATAACGTGTAAGAAAAAAGAAGATGGAGGTAGGATAGAAATTCATTTCATTCATGGATGTTTTTTAAACGTTTTACATAAGTGAGACACGTCTAGGGAGTTATAACAGTATTAATGTTTGTCTTCATATATAACTCGTAACATTACTCTAAATATATAACTTAACTTTATCATTAATTATATGACTCATAAAGCTCTTATAAATATTCACTCCATGAACCATTACCAGCACCATATTCATCTCTCCCAACAAAATCTTAAGAAGATGAAGACTTTTCTCTTGTTGTTACTCTTCCCTCTCCTTATCACCGCCGCCTGGTCCACCAAGTCATCGGGAACATCCCTTGACTATCATGATCAACATTCTACCACAACGACCACCATCACCACAATCTCCAACCCTCGTCGGTTACTTCTCACACCAACGGAACACCAACAACTATCTTCACTGGAAGAAATAGATCCAACATACGGCATGGCAAAAGAAAAAGTCCCTTCTGGATCGGACCCGATTCACAATTGAAAATTTCTAGTTCCCGTCACATTATATTCAAGATCCTCATGATACGATCATTGATGTCTTTTCTCTGTTTTATATTATAACATGAATTTCTTGAAAATTATATATTAATAATATTGTAATGCTAGAGTAATCTACTTTAATATTTCTTACCCTTAATCTCGTAAGTTAGAATATCTATGCTTCGTTTCGGTTGGTGGTTACAAAATATTTACGATAGACCGATCAAACCAATTTAATAATGTTGGTTTAAGTGAAAAAGTAGATGGGTCTGTGAGTCATCACTAAAACTTTTAAAAGATTCAAGTATTTACATAATTACATTTTAGCATCTATATGTCCAAATTAATAATGTTGTGAAAATAACACTGATATTGGTGAAGGAACATTTAAGAGAAACCATAAAAATGTTGAGAAGACATGGAGTAGGTTTAAAAATGTTAAAATATTTACAATTTGGTTTTCATAACCAACAATAAGTACATGCGCTCAGTTCATTCATAATTAATTTGGGTTTATAACTTCTATTTCCTACTGACTCGTCAATTAAGCATTGCAATCGGTCTTTTGGATTAATGGCATGAGATGATGGTTAAGACTTGAGATCAAATAGTCTTAAGTTTTTTTTTCTTAATTTTTTTTAATTTTTTCCAGTTGTGTGTTTCCTCCTTGATGGTGTTCTTGGTGAGTCACACTTATAGCGTCAAAATTATTAGACTATGAAAGTTTGGTGAGTATTATTCTGCCCAATCTTCTCTAAATATAGTACAAGTCAAGAGGGAATATAGGATGCCTAACAAACTAATAACAAACTATAGGATAATTTACAATAAATACAAAATATAACAAACAATAATATATATAGATATATTATCGGTTAACACTCCCCCGCAGTGTGAGCCGTAGTTGACCGAAGGCATAAACTGGATTGAAAGCGAGTGAATAATTGCTTCGGTAGGCCCTTGTTAAAGATATCCGCATATTGGTAGTCGGCGGGAATATGCAAGACACGTACATCTCCGATTCTAACCTTGTCTCGGACAAAGTGGATGTCAAGTTCAACGTGTTTAGTCCTTTGATGTTGTACGGGGTTTTCGGTAAGGTACACGGCAGAAATGTTATCGCAGTAAACAATCGTTGCATCACGTACAGAGTATGTAGTTCGAGCAAAAGGTTTCTGACCCAACTTGTTTCAGCCACTGTGTTAGCCACTCCTCAGTATTCAGCCTCGGCGCTTGATCGGGAGATGGTCGGTTGGCGCTTTGAAGACCATGAGATTAGGTTGTTGCCAAGGAATACACAATAGCCAGACGTTGACCGACGAGAGTCGGGATAACCACCCCAATCCGCATCGGAATAGGCGGTAAGCTTCATGGACTTTGATGGTGAAATTTGAAGTCTGAGATGTAGGGTACCTTTAACGTAGCGGAGTATACGTTTAAGTAATTGAAGATGCGGTTCCCTCGGATCATGCATGAAGAGACATATTTGTTGAACTGCGTATGCGAGATCTGGTCGAGTGAATGTGAGGTATTGTAGGGCTCCGGCAAGGCTTCGATACGTTGACGAATCGGTAACTGATGGACCAGTAGTAGCACTTAACTTAGATCCAACTTCAACTGGTGTGCTAATAGGTTTACAATTTGACATTTCTGCCCTTTCTAAAATTTCCATAGCATATGTGGTAAAGAGCCAAGATCAGACATTCTAAATTCTGATGACATAGACTTGATGATCCGGTTCAACAACGCGTCATTGGAGGCGGTTAAGATTATGTCATCAACGTACAATAGAAGATACGCCATTTGGTTTCCATGTTTGTAGATAAATAAGGACGTGTCGCACACACTACTTTTGAAACCACACTTACTAAGAAAACCGGCAAACCGTTGGTACCATGCTCGCGGAGCTTGTTTTAAACCATAAAGGGATTTGTTCAATTTACAAACATACTTGGGTTTTGTGGCATCTACAAACCCCGGGGGTTGGAACATATAGACTGTTTCCTTTAAATTGCCGTGTAAAAATGCGTTTTTGACGTCTGACTGGTGTATGGACCACGACTGAGATACGGCTAAACTAAGAACTGTCCGAATGGTTGTGGGTTTTACCACCGGACTAAATGTTTCGTCACAATCAACTCCCACTGTTTGACTTTTCCCGTTGACAACGAGGCGAGCTTTATAACGTTCGAGGGTACCATCAGATTTGTATCTATGTTTAAACAACCACATGCACCTAATAATCGGTACATCCGCAGGTCTCGGAACTAAATCCCACGTATTATTTTCCAATAAAGCTTCATGTTCATTCGTCATGGCTTAAGGAAAATGAAGCAGGATGAGTAAATAATGTTGGAGATGGGTCCAGTCAGGGGCGGGTTTGTTGGAATTGGTGAACGGGAAGTTTTGTTCATAAAAAATGACATGCCTAGAGAAAATGGTTTTTCTCGTGGCAATGTCCAAGCATCGGTAGCCCCGGTAGTTGGTCGGGTAACCGAGGAAAATACAAAGTGACGATCGATGTTCGAGTTTGTGAGAACGTGTCGCGGAAGTGTTGGGGTAGCAAGCACAACCAAAGACGCGAAGGTGATCGTAGGAGGGTTCACGAAGATATAGAGCGGATTATGGTGAGCGTTTTTGGAGAAGTGGTGTTGGTAGGATGTTGTGTAGATAAGACGCACTGTGAAGTGCTTCAACCCAAAATGTGGAAGGGAGAGAAGCATGCGTTAAAAGGGTGAACATTATCTCGTTTAGACGTCGAATCATTCTTTCGGATTTACCGTTTTGTTGAGACGTATGAGGACACGATAATCGGAACTGAATGCCATTTTTGTTGGCAAAATTTGTAAATGAGTGATTATTGAATTCCCCACCCATGTCACATTGAAAAGATTGTATTTTCATATTAAATTGTGTTTGGACGAAAGCATTGAAATTAGCGAATTTAGTGAATGTTTCAGATTTAAATTTTAACGGATAGACCCATGTATATTGTGTGAAATCATCCACCAAAACCATATAATATTTATATCCTGCATGACTTAAAATAGGAGAAGTCCACAAATCACAATGTAATATAGCAAAAGGCACCAAAGTATTTGAAATCGAATCCGAAAACGGTAATCGTTTATGTTTCGACAATTGACAAGAATGACAAATAAAAGGAAATGACATTTTATTGCAAGCAATAAATTTACTTAAACGAAGAAACTCCATGACGGGTTGACCCGGGTGTCCAAGTCGGTTGTGCCATGAAGGAGACTCTTGAGCAGAAGCAAAACATGCGGTGGCGGTTGAAGCATTATTGGTGAACGGGTAAAGGTGACCCGAACTATTGTGACAACTCAGGATCGTCCCATCCTTGAAATCCTTCACAGAAAATCCAAACGGGTCAAATTCAATCAATGTCCAATTATCAATATTAAATTGTCGGACCGAAATAAGGTTCTTTGTAATATTAGGATTAAAAAGAACCGATTTTAACATATACGGTTTTGATGAATTTGGGATGGTGGCGGTTCCTGATCCAAGAACTGGAATTTTGTTGCCATTACCTACAAACATTGACGTTATTGGAGAATATGGGGAAAAAGTTTCGAGTTTACCTTGATCATAGGTGACGTGTGTGGTGGCTCCGGAGTCTAAGTGCCACGGTTCATCCGGTTGTTCCATTGACATGGCTTGAAAAGCAGCAGCAAGTTGTGTGGGTTCCATAGGGTCACACTCAGTCAGATTGACTTGAGCTGAAGACGGGCAGGCACGGTTTGGATTGGTGGTGCGCTGAGTTTGTTTGGGCTGCCATGGCTGGGCCCAGCCTTGTGTTGGAAACGAGCAAGGTGGCGGGACCCAATATGGTGCAGTGGGCCAGTAGGAGTATGCACCGGGATGAGCCGAAAACGGTGGAGCAGTAGGTTAGGCCGAGAACTGCTGAGATGGTGGACCGGATCCACGAGCACTGTTGGACTTCCCATTTCGGGGCTGTTCACGTCGGTTGTTTGTGTTATTGGGCCGACGGTGAGATGAGTGAGACCCACGGTTGGGGTTCTCCCGCTGCACAGGTGCGGGTTGGGTGTCATTGATAGCAACCGCGACAACGGGTGTCGGAATTTGGGTTTCCCGAACATGTTGGCGTTGCATCTCTAGTTGCAACATGCTACAAGCATTTTCCCATGATGGGAGGGTTTGGTTGAGGAACGACGCCACCGTGTCGTACTCAGGCGGTAGGCCACGAACAAGTTGCAAGACCCGACGTTTTTCACTCACCAATAATATATATAGATATACTATCGGTTAACAAAAATCAGTATAAATGGTTAACATCCAATCTCCTAAAGACTCACTTAGATATTAACATGGTTTCAAACGCCATTGAAAACAATGTCAATTATGCATTGCTCTTATTCTAAATGTTGACCGGGAAACAACTTGATTTTTGGTATTACTTGGTTTCTAAGTTATATTCTTTGTTTTACGGAAAAATGTATTAAAGGTTCACTTTTGACAATGTTCGAGTTAATTAATTTTATTATCCGCTAACGAAGACTTGCATTAAGATATGAAAACATGTTGTCTATTGATTGATTACTTTCATAATTTCACCCCAAAATACATAAAAGTATAAGGAAAATGGTTGAAATATGTATCAAACTGGGAGAGCTCAACGTCACACACGAACATACAGGTTTGATTAACACTCTTGATCGACTCTTTTTGTTTATTAACTTGAAAAACAAAGACAAATAAACCAATATGGTGGAATATAAAACCCAACATGACTATTACTAAGAGTAATTCGAGAATCAAATAAACTAATTATCTAGAGCTAAATGATATTGTAACCAAAATTAACCCTAAGGTAATTAAGATCTTCCCTTTGACTTTTATTAATCTCTTCCAAACAGCTCCTTAGAGAATAGCGTACCACCCTTATACTTTCCGTACTAACTGTTTTGACCCCTTGAGTTGGTATTGCAACGTTTTTCACATTCCCTCTTCATACCAACCTTCTTCATTCTCATACTTGAAGAGATACCCAACAACTAGACTTTACACACTCTTTGTCAACACATCTGCTAATTGTTCCTTTGTATCCACTTGTATTAAATCAATTAAGCCATTGAACACCTTCTCACGTATATAATGATATTCACTTATATGCGCTTAATTGACATGTGCATGGTATTGATAGTTAAACAAATAGAGGGGTCAATGTGTCATTAGTAGAAAGTATGTTTAGTATGTTTTATAGAGTTATCTTTTAATGAGACATAACACTAGTCTCGTGCGTCATATTCACAATTGAAAATTTCTAGTTTTCGTCACATTTTTATCAAGATCCCCATAATACGATAAATGAATAGAACATGCACTTATACGTATTAAAATGTATTTTCGCTGTTTTATATTATTACATGAGTTTCTTGAAAATTATATATCAATAATAATGTGATGCTAGAGTAATCTACTTTAGTCTTTCTTACCCTTAATCTCGTAAGTTAGAATGTTTGTGCTTCATTTCGGCCAGCTGTTAGAAAATATTTATGATAGACCGATCAAACTAGTTTAATAATGTTGTGAATTGAAATAACATTGAGAAATTTTACATGTTGATTTAAGAGTAAAAAGTAGATGGGTGTGTGAGTAATCACTAAACAGTTTAAGTGGTTGAAATATTTACATAATTACATTTCAGCATCTATATGTCCAGATTAATAATGTTGTAGATATAACATTGATATTGGTGAAGAAGCATTTAAGAGAAACATAAAAATGTTGAGAAGACATGGAGTAGGATTAAAAAGGTTAAAATATATACAATTTGGTTTTGATAACCAACAGTAGGATTAAATGGGTTTATAACTTGTATTTCCTACTGTCACATCAATTAAGCATTGCAATCGGTCTTCTGGTTTAATAGCATGAGATGATGGCTAAGGCTTAAGTTCATATAGTGTCAAGGGTTTTTATTTATTTTTTTTATTTTTTTAGTGGTCGGTTTTCTTCTTAATGATGTTCTTGGTGAGTCACACGTGTAGCGTCAAAATCAGTATAAATGATTAACATTCAATCTCAGAAAGAATCACTTAGATATTAAGGTGGTTCCAAACGACGTTGAAAAAAATGTCAATTGAACAGCATTGCTCTTATTCTAAATTTTCACAGGGGAAATAACTTGATTTTGTGGTATTACTTGGTTTCTAAGTTATATTCTTTGTTTACCTGAAAATGTATTTAAGGTTCGCTTTTGACAATGTTCAAGTTAATTAATTTTATTATTCGCTAACGAAGACTTGCATTAAGATATGCGAACAACATGTTGTCTATTTTTTTGAACTGTAAACTTTTATAAACAAGCAAAAAACACCTACAACGACACCAAGCTACCTCCAAAAACATAGGCCACCAAGAAAAAGAAAAAAACAATTACATGAAAACAAAATTACACCAATTCGACCAACTTATCGATCTACATTTAGACCTATTCTTGAACCAAAGAAAAACAAAACAATATGTCGTCTATTGATTAATTACTTTCATAGTTTCACACCAAAATACATAAAAGTATGAGGAAAATGTTCGAGATATGTGTTAAACTGGGAGAGATCTACATCGCACACGAACAGACGGGTTTGATCAACACACTTAACCGACTCTTTTTGTTTATTAACTTGGAAAAAAATATACAAATAAACCAAATATTATGGTGGTATATATAACCCAACATGACTACTACTAAGACTCACACTAGAATTCGAAAATCGAATAAACTAATTATCTAAAGCTAAACGATATTGTAACCATTTAACCCTAAGTTAATTAAGATCTTCCCTTTTGACTTTTATTAATATCCTCCAACCAGCTCCTTAGAGATTATTATACCACCCTTATACTTCCCGTACAAACTCTTTTGACCCCTTGTGTTGGTATTGCAACGTTTTTTACATTCCCGCTTAAAACCAACCTTCTTCCTTCCCATACTTGAGCAATACTTGAGCAGATACCCAACAACTTGACTTTACACACTACATCGGTCACTTGTTCCTTTGTATCCACTTGTATTAAATCGATTAAACCACTTAACACCATCTCACGTATGTAATGATATTCACTCTATGCGCTTAATTGGTATGTGTATGGTATTGATAGTTAAACTAAATATAAGGGTCAATGTGTCATTAGTAGAAAGTATGTTTAGTATGTTTTATGTATTTGTTAGAGTAGAAGGGTATAATATGTGTATTATCTTTCTCTCTTCAAGGTGCCGAGTAAGATGGTGGAAAATCTTGAAAGGACAGTCTAGAGATTTAAATGGGGCAGTTCCAATAATGTGCAAAAAATACTTTGGGTGGCTTGAGAGGGTGGTTATTCCTAAAGAGAATGTGTTGTTGGCTAAGTGGGGTTGGACAGATGTGGATTGGAAAACGGTAGTTGACTCCATACCAAAGTTGCAAAAGTCGTTAGGCGGACCCTAGGCGGTCGACTGGGCAGTTGGGTGTACTCGGAGTACCCGAGGAATACTCGGAAATGGTAAATATAAAAAAAATTAACTTTTGGATACTATATATATGTTAAATATCATAAGTTTGCTAATATTTATAACAAAATAAGTGAATATCAATATAAATAACTAAATGCGTTTTAAAATATTAAATTATTCTAAAATTATTTGATCATTAGTAAAAACAAGTGATATTCTTTTTTTAATATTATAGAAATATGAATCGTGTTTTATTTTTTGAGTCAGAATCGGCCCAAGTTGACCGACTAAATGTGATTATGGCTGAGGTTGACCACCTTCGATCGATTCTTAATTACTAGGCGGAGTTAAAGAACTTTCCCTCGGTGTCATACCTTGTAGTGAGTACTAGGGGAGTACTGAGCCTTGTAAACCAACTTTTACAACATTGCTCCATACATAATCAGATTATAGACCATGATGTGGTTCCAAGAAAGAAAGGTAAATCTATTGTGTGGCTTAATGTGGCTAAGGCGTTAAATAAATTGAGATGGGAAGGTAGGGGACGGTCAGAATATGTGTTTTTGGAGTGATAACTGGGTGGGTAATAGGAGTCTGAAAGAAGCTTGCCCCAACTTATGCAAACTAGAAAAGAACAAAAAAGTGTAGAGAAAAGAAAGATTTTGGAGACAGAGATGTAACTTTGGGTGGAGTTGGTATTGGGAGAAAAGTTTTAGCTTATTGTCGCGACCTAGTGGAGAGACGAACCAAACTTGTGGGAATGGCTAGGAGATAAAGGGGCGAATTCTTGGTTAGCTCAGCTAAAGGTTTGATTATGAAAAATAAAAACAATTGGAAACAATGATGTGATAAGGTACAGTAAATGGGTTCTGGCGAAGTGCTATATACATGCTTGGAGGGTCAAGATGGATAGAATACTTACTCGGAGGGAGTTGGAATGAAGGATTATTTTGGTTTTGGATAATACTTGTGCCTTGTGCGAGGTGGAGGGGGAGACAACGGGCCACATAACAACGGGTTGTGGTGTGGCGGCGGTTATTTGGGAGCACATTAGTCGGGGTGTAATGTCCCTCCTATATTTGGTTTTTGGGTTTGCGACCTTTTAGAGCTTCACAAGACTGTCAACCTTAGAGATATAGAAAAACAGGTGTTTCACGAGATTATTATTGCTTGTTGGAGAATATGGAAAACGAGAAAAGAAAAGGTGTTTGATGGTAAGAGGTCAAAGTGGAAGATATAATTGGAGATATAAAAGTGTTGGGTTTTCTATGGTTCAAGTATAGGCCAAAACGTAGATCGATAGATTGGTCGAATTGGTGTAATTTTGACTTCATGTAGTTTGTTTCCATTCTTGCAGCTGCTCTCTTGGTTGTTGAGGCAGCAGTGTGTTGGTGACCTTGGTGTTTTGTGGGTGTTGGTTGTTTATAAAAAATTATAGTTCAAAAAAAAGTCTACTAATATTTATTTAACTTTCAATATATTATCTAGTCAAACTGGTTAAAAACACCCTAATGGTTTGTTTGGTATGGAATAATTGAATGAAGATGGAAATGGAATGGACTGGGTAATTGAATGGACAAAGGAATTAAATGGATTATTAACACTCCCTTGTTTTGTTTGGTTCACATGGGAATAAATCTATACTTCGTGTTGCTTCTAAGGCATGAAAAGATGAATGAATAAAATAAAATAAAATTGGTGGCGAGTGACGGTGATGGTGGTGGGTGGCAGTGGTGGATGGCAAGCGGTGATCGTCGTTGGTTGGTGGTGGCAGTCGGTAACTATGGTTTGTGGTGACACATGGTGTGGCGATGGCGAGTAATGATGGTGGTTGTTGACGGTAGTATTGATAGCAGGGCGGTGGTGGGTGTTGGCGATGGTGGTGATTGCTCGTAGTGGGTGGTTTGCGGTGGTGACGGGTGACATCAGTTGTGGTGGTTGATGGTGGTGGTTGGCGTGGGCGATGATTGGCGGTGGTGGTGGTTGCGACCGGTGATTGTGCCGGTGACACATGGTGCAGTGGGGCAGAGCGGTAGTGGTGATGGCGGGACGATGGTGTCCAGTGGTTAGTGGTGGTGGGTGGCGGCTGTAGTGGTGGTGAAAGGGTGGTGGAGGTGATGTAGGGTGAATGAGGAGATGAAATGAAAAAAAATCGGGGATGGATGGAATGGATTTGAGGTATTTTAGATGGAATGAGTCATTTCATTATATCAATCAACCAAAAACATTTTTTTCATTCCTTGACAACTATGCGGTTGATATCGCCGATATATCACCGATATATATCGGTTATCGGTCCCTTGGCGATATATAAATTAGAATATCAGTTCAGAATATCGGTACCGATAATATCAACGATATTGACCGATATTGGACTAATATTTGACCGATATATCACCGATATTCTCGATATCATTGTTTTAAGTCTTAATTATCAACGTTTAGTGTTTAATGCTAGTGTTTTAAGTCTTAATCAATTCTTACTTGCTACAATTGTTAGTGTTTTGCAATTTGTAAAATGTTAGTTTGTTATGGTACGAGACTATACTGAATTATTAGTGTTAAATTGCTATATATATGAATTTTACATGATATTAAAATTACCGATATCCCATCGATATCTCACTGCGATAAAAGATATCTTAGATATCGGTCATTGACCGATATCCGATATTTTTCCGCATTAACTGCTTAGCTTGACAATGGTCTATTTTATATTTTTATTCCACCTCTCATTTCTGCATGCTAAACGCAACCTAAGCTTTTTCCATCTCTCCAAAAATCGCCTATTGGCAAAAACCATTTCCTGCTACTTAGTCTTAGTCGCCATTGATTTTTGCCATAACCATAAATGGTTTCCGAGATCGTTCGAAGGCATGGATTCTAGGTTCGAAGTGAGGCGGAAATAAAAAGCAACGAGCAAACTCGTATATATGTGAAAGTGAAAACTCAAAACTGAAGTAAAATTAAATGATATCTTAAGGGGGAGTTGTACCTGTATTAATGTATGTCTTAATTAATATTAGGAACAATACTCTAAATATATAAGTTTTATCATTAATTAGTTACAAGACTCATTAAATCTATAAATATTCCCTTCATTACCATTACCATTACCATTACCATTACCATTACCGTTACCATAACCATATTCATCTCTCCCAACAAAGTCTTAAGAAGATGAAGACCTTTTCCGTGTTGCTACTCTTCCCTCTCCTTATCACCGTCGCATCGTCCACCAAGTCACCGGAAACTTCCCTTAACTACCATGATCAGTATTCCGCCACAATGACCACTATCAGCACAATCTCCAACCCTCGTCGGCTACTTCTTGTGCCACCACCACAGGCACAACACCGACAACTATCTTCACCAGAAGAAATTGATCCAACATACGGCGTGTCAAATCAGCTAGTCCCTTCCGGACCGAACCCGCTTCACAATTGAAATTTTCTAGTTCCCAACATATTGTATTCAAGATCCCCACGATACAATAAATGATTAAAACACTTCTACATAAGTTAAATATGTCTTTTCCTTGTTTTATAATTTAACATGAGTTTCTTGAAAACTATGTGTGATATTGTGCTGTTGGTGACTGTTTTTGCGAATTTTTCGACTTGTTTTGCAACCGACTTTGTTAGCGACGTGCTTGTTGTTTACAACTTGCTACCGATTTGCGACTGCATTATCGCAACGTTTTCGCTGCCGCTTGCCTTTTTGACCAAAATGTTTTTTTATATCTTTTTTTCAACCATTTTCTATTCTAAACCTGTTATAAAATTTAAAATTCATAAACTGTAAGCATTCCATTTCAGACATCTATATGTCCAGAATAATAATGTTAATTGTGAAAACGACACAGAAATGAAATTGGTGAAGAAACATTTAAGAGAAACCATAATTAAAATGTTGAGGATAATAAAAAAGATTTACAATTTCGTTTTGATACATGTATTTAATTCTTGTTGTAACGTCAGTAAAGTACTAAAGCATTACTCGTAATATTTTTTCATAAGCGCCCGGCAGGAGCATGTATAATAAAAGAAAACAATTTATATTATGATTCGTGAAGAACATATGATTACAATTGTGGTCTACGATGGGTATTTATACCCGCTGGAATTCTCCTTACAACAGTCGTGATGGTTTGTCAATTGTCAATACAACGCGACGCTTCAATTAGTTTCTAACTAATTATAACGATATACATAAACTTTACTAATCACAATTGTAACCTAACTTTGTTAACTGAAATTTCTATAGTTTGGTTTGTCCTTAAAACTTCAATTTTTTTATTAAAACAGGCAAAATATTGAGATATTCTTACAATCTTACGTGGTAAAACCTATATAGTAATTGAAGTTTGCTTAAAAGTAAAACAAATATTTTTAATAGGACATAACGTCAATTCACAAGCTATCAACCAAGATATGAAACATATAGGAAAATTACATCAATTCAAAAATCAACAATAATATAAAAACATGTAAAATAAAACATGCCGATTAAATAAAGGGAAAGAAACAATCTAATTATAAAATCATGGATCAATGCAATGGGAACTTGAAGCCTTCAATGGTGAATTGGGTTTGGTCCAGAAGAGACTAATCTTTTTGCAACTCCATATCTTGGATCGATTTCATCTTGCAACGACGACGGTTGTGGTAGAAGTAGCCGACGAGTATGGACCAAGTGCGACTTTAAGTAAGGATGATATATGTGCTTCGGGTTCAAGATGGTGGTGGCGGCGGTTTCCAACGAATTAGTGGAGGCAGCGGTGATAACAAGAGGGAAGAGTAACAATAGCAAGACAACAAATTTCTTGTAAAAGTTCACCATCTTCCTAACGCTTTAAGATTTCTTGAGAAAGATAATGTATGAATTGGTGAAGGTGAAAGGGGTATTTATAACCGGTGTTTGACCATAACTATGAGTCATATTCCTAGTATAATTGTAACACTAATTTAATGGATAATCCTAACTTTTTTTTAAAATAGTATTATTTTGATATATACAAACTAATTCATTTGTTTATTATACAGTTATAACTAATTTAAAATTATCGTATATTATTATATTATCTAAATGTTTTTGAAAACTAGATTGTCTAATACTGATAAAGTTAATTACGGAATAATATTAAAAGTGTACCGGGAAAAAAGTGTATAGGAAAGTTAAAATTTTATAAAAATCTTAGTTTTCTACCGTTGTATTTTTCGACCAAAAATTTCTTTGATAAAATGAACATGACATGTAAAGTATATACAACAAAACACAACAAATTCAACAATATTTTAAATCTCAAACATACATATAATGTACATTTAATTAATTTACACAAAAAAACCAGCTACAATTGCATTATATATACATAAGTTGGCAAGCCGGAGCAAATATGTATAATGTACACTCAAATATGTTAAATGTGTTGGCAATCATCAAAAACTTTCTTATTTTAACTTTTTAAAATTGTTATAAAACGGTTTTCCAAAAGTCTCAAATCCTGGCTTTTCAAAATGACTTTTTAAAAAAGCACATAAGCCAATAAGCATTTTTCAAACTCAATCTCAAACATGCCCTAAATGAGTTAATTTGTCAAACTATATGAAAGTGTTTATTTCAAACCAATATTTTTACCAGATTAAAACTTAAACTTATAAGCCTACTATTTTTATGAAATACATTGTTTTCAACAAGTTCAATTGTTACTACTTATTAGGGATGTAAATAAGTCAAGTCAGTGAGTCACTCGTAAAAATGAGTTGTCAGAAAGTTAAACATGCTACTTATTAGGGATGTAAATAAGTCAAGTCAGTGAGTCACTCGTAAAAATGAGTTGTCAGAAAGTTAAACATGGACTCCCCCCGCCCACAACCCCACCCACCCACCCACCGACCCTTTTTTTTTCAAAATGCCTAAACGCAACCACGTATATGGGTGTTTTCGATCAACTTTTGACATGCATGTTTTTACCACGTCAGTGTTGGGGCAAAAGGATTGGTGAATGGACCAATCATATGTCTTTCTTTATTTTATTTAATTAATTTAAACAATATTTAATCATTAAAAATGGGTTTCAACCACTAAACATGAAAACTATAAAAGCCCGTGTCTACGTGACGTTGATATGGCTGATGCCTGATGGCATGAAAAGGGACGATTTTAACCCTTCAGTGGCGCCAAGAGCAAAATCTCCAAACATAATTAGACTGAGTGTTGTGCTGTTATAGGGGGACCCCATGCCAGGTAAACTCGTTTAATGGCTCCAAGCCTCCAAGGGTAAAATCTCCTTGGAGAGCCATCTGAGTAACGTGGGGTGGGGGTGGGGGGTTGCGGGACCGCAACACTTGTTCTTAGCATTGATGGTCCAAAAAAGTCATTTTATTGAAGAGTTCCACTAAACAACTACAAGAAACTAAGAGACTCCTGCCTGTTGGCTCTCTACACAAAAATAACCACAAACATGAAATCATTGCAACACTAAAGCAAAAAAAAACATCACAAGATTATGAATAAACTAAACATTAATTTAAAGAAATCTTGAAATTTTAACATGTTTTCAAGAAAGCCAGCAAAATGTAATGGAAAGAAACTAAAAGATAGAAAAAAAAAATCAAGTTTAACCTTTCTAATTGATACCATGAGAAATATGCCAAAAAAAAAAAAAAACCAAGATAACATTTTTTTTTAACTTTTTACCGGGCTGGCTCGTTGACCCCTTTGACTCTAGTCCTCTTCTGGAGCAGGGAGATTAAGATCAATCATATCCGAACACGACGGGCCCTCGTGTTCCATACCTGCGAAATGATCGATTCCACCACGGTTAAGAAAATGAGACCTTTTGTGACCTCCTAAAGCTTGCCCTGACTTAAACATCCTAAAACAAATCGGGCACTCGTGCCCTTTGCTCTTTTTCGCCTTTATTTTGATATCATATTTCGCCTTTCGCGTAGGTGCAAATTCACCTTCTAAACCGTTTTCACCATTGTCGGTTTTCGACCCGAAAGTATTAGTATTATTCCTTTTGTGACATGGTCTATGCCCTCCAAGCCCTTGAAATGAAGTGAAAATCTTGTTACAATTTAAACATTCATACTTGTTTCTTTTCTTATTACTCGAACCATCGCGTTCCACCTCAGGGTTATACGATTCATCATCAAAACGCGTTCTCTTCCTTAACGATTCACGATACGCGATCTCGTTAAACAAGTCCCTTTTTATTTCAAGTTTTTCCTCATATGATAGTTTTGACTTCTTGTATCTATCATTTCTAAGCCATTCCTCGATCGAAAACGTGTCAGTTTCCGCAACTTTAGGTGTCTGATTCCCATTCTGATACTCAAAACTCTCAGCAGCATCTAAACCGGTTATTTTCTTACTGCATTTCGTGTCGGTTGCAGCCGACTTTATCTCCAAATCAGCAGAATTATTGTCTGACGTTTCCACAACCGAATTAACCGAATTAACACCGGCCCAGTTGCTCGAATCCTTGGATAACATCATCAAAACCATGGCTACCTCTTCTTGATCAAGCTCATCAATTTCAGAAACCGAAGACGACGCGTAATTATAATTTAACGAATACGGTTTCACCACAACTTTCATGTACCTTTTGGACTTGGATCTTGTGACACGCGTCGGGTCTTGACTCAACTCGGGCTCTTCAACATCCGAATAATTATAGCTCTCGGTAACCACCTTTTCGTCGTGATCAAGATTCTCACTTGTCCAAGAATGATCATAATCTTTAAAGTTTCGATCTTTATCCGAATGACAAGCCATATGACCACATAAAGCTTTTAAAGATTGAAACCCTTTGCCACATTGTTTACAAATCCTCTCATTTGGGAATGGGAAAGTTGACGAGTCGGCCGCTCTCCATGTCTTTTTCGGGTTCTCTCTTAACCCGTAAGAATTCAGATTCTCATTCCCATTCCCGTTGTCCATTCCATTCTCTTCTGACTCGGATGAGTTCGTGGCGGCTGCAGCCGCAGCAGCAATAACATGAGACCTCATGTGTCCTCCTAAAGACTTCCCACTTGGGTACTTCTTATCACAAAGCCTACAAACAAATCTTAGTTCATCTTGATCTTCTTCCATCAATACAAACCCGAAACTCGATTATTACCCCATCGAAACTGCAAGAATCAAACAGTGATACAGTACACAATTGATATGTATATATAAATATATGTATGTATGCATAGAATAGGAGTGCAAACGAGCCGAGTGGCTCTCAAGCTACTCGAGACCGGATAAAAAAAACAAGCTCTAAACGATCCGAGCCATACTGAGCCCAAGCCTCAAATAAAGCTCGTTTAGTTATTGAGCCTGAGCTCAAGCCTTATATGGGAAGATCGTTTAGGCTCGTCGAGCCTTACCGAGCCTAATATATTTTTTAAGTTTTTTACTCGTTTGGACTTCTGCGTATTAGTTTCACTGCACAGCCGAGCTCAATCCGAGCTTTGGCTCGTTTAAAGTTTTTTCTCAATATACATAAAAATAATTAAAAATGTATATCATCATCATCATCGTACTCAGTATATCCCACCAATAGCAAAGCTATGGTAGGGTCTGAGGAGGGTAAGATGTAGACAGCCTTACCTCTACCCCATAAGGATAAAGAGGCTGCTTCCGGTGAGACCCCCGGCTCGATAGTAGTTTTGCATCAAGCCTTGGACATAAGGCACATAGCACTCAATCATCGGGACACCGGCTGATCGGTGCATGTACCCTTGTCTACGTATTAGTTCGAGCTTGAGCTTGAAAAAACGATTCACGAGTCAAGCTTTAGCTTTAGAAAAAGAGCTTAAAACGAGCCAATGTAGATTTACTGTTCTTCTCAATATATATAAAAAAATATCAAAAGTGTTTATAAATTAATTAATAAATAATAAACGAGTCGAACCCGAGCTGAGCCTCAAATAAAGCTCGTTTAGTTATCGTGCCTGAACTTGATCCTTGTAAGGGAGGAACGTTTAGGCTCGCCAACTATTATATTTTTAAGTTTTAACTTGTTTGAACTTCTGTGTGTTAGTTTCACTGCACAGCCGAGCTCGATCCAAACTTAGGCCATATAAAGTTTTTCTCAAAATGTATAAAAATACTTAAAAATGCATATAAATTAATTGACACATAACAAACTAGCCGAGCTTGTGCTCGAAAAAACGATTCACGAGCCGAACTCGAGCTCTCGTGTTTAAGGTCCTGCACACGAGCTCAATCCAAGCCTAGGCTTGTTTAAAGTTTTTTCTCAAAATATAAAAAATAATTTATTATGCATATTAATAAATTAATATATAATAAACTAGACGAGCCTAATGCAAGCTTGAGCTTGAAAAAATGACTGACCAGCCAAGCCCAAGCTTTAGAAAAAAAGGTTGAAACGAGCCGAACTTGAGCCTAGTCGAGGTCGAATTTGGCTCGTCTACGTATTAGTTTAACTACACAGCTAAGCTCGATCCGAGCTTTGGATTGTTTAAGGTCCTGCACACAAGCTCGGTCCGAGCTTAGGCCCATTTACAGTTTTTCTCAAACTGTGTAAAAAATAATTAAAAATGAATATAAATTAATTAATAAACAATAAACGAGCCGAGCTTTAGAACCCAAGCTTTAGAAAAAAAATACGACTCAAATCCGAACTCAAATCCGAACTCAAGCTTTAGAAAAAGAGCTTGAAACGAGCCAAACTCAAGCTCTCATGTTTAAGGTACCGCACAAGAGCTCAATACAAGCTCAGTCTCATTTAAAGTTTTTCTCAAAAGATAATTAGAAATGTATTTAAATTAGTTAATTAATAATAATAAACTAGCCAAGCCTGATCCAAGCTTGAGCTTGAAAAGGCGACTCAATAACCAAGCTCTAGCTTTAGTCGATGTCAAGTTCGGCTCGTTTACACCCCTAGACTAAAAAAAAATAAAAAGAAAAAAGATGTACACACTTACTACATTTTCTGAAGCTTCTCTTGTAAGCAAGTTATCATCAATCATCTTCTGGAGACACAAAATCAAGAAACACAAAAAAAACTACAACAAGGGTTTGATTTGATTTGATTTGAATTAAATTATGGGAATTAAATAAATTAATTACCAAGTGAGAGATTTAATTGGTGAGTTCAAGATCAGACCCAAAAAGAAAGGAAATGAATTCCATAATTAAAAAAAACTGAAGAACAAATCAAAGATTAAAAACAGACTCTAAAGACTGTTTCCACTAGTTGTTGTATTTGTATGATGAGAATTACATGCATGAATGAATGTAAAAAGTACGTACTAAAAATAAGGTGTGTGGGCATGTGTAAACATGAGAGTTTATTTAGTTGTTTTCATCTCATGGTCAACATTTATTTTCCCATTAATTAATTAATTATATTTCTTTATCGTTAATTGTAAAATCGTGTCACATATCTGATTGGTTTAGACCTGTTAGGTGTGTGCTCGGGGATTACTCGATAAGTTTAAAAAGCTGGCAGGCTCGTCGTTACTTTTTGAAATACTTTTATTTTCTTAACATTTTAATGCTTACATACGGGACTGATTAATTAATAAGTTTTCCTAAACGTAAAAAAACTGAAAATCTTACGCTAAATCGTTTATAATTAATATTTTTTTTGTTATTTATAGGGCAAAAAAATGTCGGTATTGTTGACGTTTATCAAGTTCCCTCGTTATTTTATCATCATCATCATCATCGTACTCAGTATATCCCACCAACAGCAATGCTATGGTAGGGTCTGAGGAGGGTAAGATGTAGATACGTATAGCAATGTTATTTTATCATCATCATCATCATCATCGTACTCGTTATTTCCCTCGTTATTTTATAATGTTCATAATTGTATAAAAAATATTATTTTTAACTTAACTACAATGTTAATACATATAGAAAAATAATTAATTGTGTTGAAACTAGTATTAAATATATGTCATACAAATTTATTTAAGTTATTGCATCTCATATATGTTTTTTTTGGCATATCGTGTAATATGACATAAGTGATAAGACATTTATGTAATGTGATATATTACACATTCACACATATGTAATTATGGCATGTCATATATTTGTAATATGGCATATTACATGTATGTGATAGACCTGCACACAACAACACACAAATAAAGAACATTTGTAATAGGATTTTAAAGAAAACTTTTTAAAAAGTCACTTGAGTTTAATTTAGAATGAATTTGGTTTAAAAGGAAAACCAAATCGAACGTCTTGTTCAGTTTTACGGTTTTGCCTCGTTGGGACTTAACAAAAGTTATCATAAAGTAACCCTAAGTTAGATTGTGATGGTAGCAAGAATTAGAATGAGTCAAGTAAGAAGTTAAATATTATATATCAAGTGTGCAGCTGGATGATAATTCAAAAATCATTTACTTGTTTAGTAGCAAAACTAATATGTTTATTGAACGGAATATAGCATCCACATAAAAATATATTTGTTCTGAAATTGCACATAATTAATAAAGAATATTAAAATACATCCAAACTTAAATAAAAAATAACAAATACAAATACACATTACATTACCTTGTTTAGAACTGACTAAAAAAACGTAGAGCTATGCAATACATATACTTAGTTGCAACTTAAAATAATTCATTCTATATTATAACAATTTTAGCCCGCTTACTTTTGAATGGATTAATTCGAGTTACATTTAATCGAATTATTAGAAAAAAGTTTTTAGTATTAGATATGTATGCCTTTTTAAATGAAGGTTTAAACAAATCTTGTATGAATATTACATTAAAAAATAAAATTTGGAAAACCCGACCTCAAAGTGTGTTAAAAAAAGTCACAATCTCCAAAGAGGTTTATTTAATGAGTAAAAAAATTTTAGGAGCGATTTTATATTATCAACTTTAGTATACTAAATTTGGATTAAAGCACACGCTATTTTAATAAGTTTCAAAATTGATGGGTCGAGTTGATTTACAATCACTTTTTTCCAGTTATTTCATTTATAAATGAATAGTGCATCAAATTTTTTTATACAAACAAAATTCAACATATTTGTCAGATTTGAGATAAAAAGCGGTGTTTTTCAAACTGAGTCGGATTGACCGGACCGACCAGGCAAAAAATCGAAAAATAAAAATCTGGCGGTAATTCGCGAACCCGAAAGACCTACTTTGAAGCGGAAAAAACCAATCCGGATAAAATGAAATATTTTTAAAACTAGGCAACCATACATAATAATTCATACACCGACTAATGAAAAGTTTGATGACAAATGCATCTTAATGTAGTTGGCATCTTTATTGATTTCTTCCTTGAGTAACGTGAGATGAGAATAATATAATTTACTTTTAACTTTAAGGTGCCAAGTGGCACAAGATGGTCAAATTAAATGCCAAGTGACACAACCACATTTTTATTTATTATAATAGTAGATTGATTTAATTAATATACTCAATCACATAACTCGAAACCGGCCCACTGGACTCAACCCAACACCGTCTTGTACTCGAGAAGGAATTACATCCAACGGAACCTCTTCGGCTCCTAGATCCCATAGCTTCGTTTTAATATGATTGGCTTTCCTATTCAAAAGGGGGGTTGCGGCACAACTTGTTGTCCGCTTGTCTGCCACT
Source organism: Bidens hawaiensis (assembly GCF_021521415.1). Classification (NCBI taxonomy): domain Eukaryota; kingdom Viridiplantae; phylum Streptophyta; class Magnoliopsida; order Asterales; family Asteraceae; genus Bidens; species Bidens hawaiensis. The sequence continues at coordinate 251,085 of NW_027493339.1, read as the reverse complement.
TTATTGTAATCGTTTGGTATTTATAATGAATTTATTACTCTAATTTGATTTAGTATTCTCATAAAAAAAAGATACAAGCACATTTGCATGATTTGATAAACCTACATCTTTCCGAGGATGTGGTTGATGATAGGACTTCTTAGAGACGTGTGATTAAGATTAAGGACTTCTAGGAAGATGATATAGTTTTGTTTTAGAAATATGTCATACGGTCATAACATTACCTGCTTAGTATACTTTGTTTTTTATTACTATTATTGTTTATTTTTACTACAAATACTGCTATTTGTTATAGTTATTTTATCTACTTATCATCCTTTTTTTTTCGTTAGAACTAAATATTACACTTTTTCAATATTCTATTTTATACTTTATTTACTTTTCTACTATTATGTTGTTTGCTTTTGGAGCCAGTGGTCCCTTTGAAACAGCCTCTATATTTTCAGGGATATAGATAAAGTTTAATAATACTACTAATAGTTTTTTATATATAATTATATATAAGCACATTTGCAGCTAAATGTTGAGCATATAACTACTCCTACAACCCTACTTCATTTACTTACTACTTTTGCTATTTTAGTATTCTTTTCAAACCCAAAACAAATGAACAAATAAAAAAAATCAAATGCGATCGGAAACAAAACCTCTTATATTCAAATTCAAACTAAAAAAAAAATCAACTTTTTTTAACGGCAAAACAAACCGCTTAACCCTTACACTTACATTCTATAGGATTTAAACCATCCGCTTCTAGAACATAAAAGAGACACTTTACCCCTACATAAAAGAACGGTTAAATAAGTTTCAGGTTTGTTAAATTAAAAACATAATCTTTTTTAAATATCCAAAAAAAAGTCTAGAGATGAGCATAAACCATGACCCGCGAGACCTGTAACACCCTGACCGATGGCGGATTATACATCGTGGCGCTACGAATTGTTTCATTACTCGTGACACTATTTGGGTGTCAATATTTAATAAATACATTTCATTGCGCTATGCGCATAACACACCAAAAAGTAACATAAATCACATATCATAACCATAATATTCAAATACATAAATTTGTCTTGTTATATTTTAAACTAGGTCCAAAGTAAAAGAAAACATCCTACGTGTCCTCGAGTTTCCAAAAGCAGCTACAGCAAACCTGAACATGTGTTAAAATAAAACGTCAACACTTGCGTGTCGGTGAGAAATCAAGTTTAATAGATATAAATAGATAATAACAAAGCACTGCGCGCAACATGTGTATAACTGGTGTTCAACATAGTGTGTAAACAGATTGTGATCAAGCCTAAATAGATCATAGCTCATAGTTCATAGCGTGCTCCAAATCGAGCAAAAACAAATAATCATTCGTGTATGTGCAAAGAAACCAAGAAAAATCGTAACAATAGGTCTCCCTTGTTTATCTAATGGATCCACGAAAACTTCGGAATAGGCCGATCAAAGCGGTTAATGATCAACACATACAAATATACAACACTAGTAAACGTCCATAACACATGGGTTTTGCGCACAAAATTTCATAAACAAGTTTAAGACTCAAGTTGTACGAACACATGAACATCCCAAAACGTTAAAAATAAAAGGGGATTAGGTACGAGATTACTCACTTGTAAAGGGTGCGTTGAAAGATAATGCAAGAACCAACTTTTAAACAAGCGAAAGTTAACCTATAAATAAGAGGTTATTGGTTTAACGATTGGTTTTTATGTCTTGAATATATGCAAGTCGCTTAAACAAATTATTTAAAGAATAATTATATATTATATATTTACCGAGATTTCTGGGCAGAGAAGAAGAGAAGACGGATTGCAAAGAGGGGAGTGGAGGCGTCGCTGAAGATCTTCGGCTGATAGTAAGGGAGAAAGATTTTGGGGAGTGTTTAAGTGTTTGAGTGTAGTGTTTAATTATCCAAGAAACTAGTTTTATTTATAGGAAAACCCTAGGGAACACATCCCTTGTATTGGGGAAAAAGATCTTATCAAATCAAAGCAAAAGATATTAAAAGCAAAAGATATTAAAAGCAAAAGATATGGTGGCAGCTGCAGGGGATGGGGAAGGCTGACAGGTTACTGTTCATAGCATGGGAGGGGTCAGTCAAAGTACTGTTCAAGACATGGAAAAGAAGATTTTAAAAGATTATGCCAGTTACTTTTTCTGACAACCAAGAGGGTTGGTAAGCAAGCTGCGCCGAAAGTGACTTTTCGGACAGATGTCAGATCTGGCCTATTGTGCCCATACCTTGGCAGGTATAGCACAGAAGATAAGATATTTCAAAAGCATACAGGCTGGCTTAAATTGGAGAAAAGACTTGTGTCTAGCGCGAGAAGGCTTGAGTGCGCGAGGGCGAAGGCAGACAGAACAATCCTTAGCGTGCCGCGGGAAGAACTACAATCCTTTGCGCGCCGCGGGAAGAACTACAATCCTTTGCGCGCCGCGGGAAGAACTACAATCCTTTGCGCGCCTCGGGAAGAGTTCGTCTCGCGTATCGCAGGAACAGCTGGTCTTCACGCAGGCTTCCTTGTAAGGAGTCTGGCGCGTGGAGCTGCGCAGACATCCTTAGGCGGGAAGAACCAAAGGACAAGCAAAGAGTTAAGAGAAAAAGGGGTGGGACGGCGGAAAGGAATTATTATTATCATTATTATTATTAGTAATATATGTATAAAGATTATAATCAAATTTTAAATCTTAAAAATCGGATCCGAAAACGGGTACCTGGGTCGGGTCGGATTGGGCAGTTGTCACAGTCTTCCCTACTTTAAGAAATTTCGTCCCGAAATTTATCTCGAAGTAGGATGCGCAGAGAAAAGGTGCGGGTACTTGATCTTCATTTGATATTCCCTTTCCCAAGTGAACTCGGCTCCGCGCTTGGACTCCCAGCGAACTTTGACAATAGGGATGCGACTGCGCTTGGTTTGCTTCACCTCACGATCCATAATCTCAACAGGCTTCTCAACGAAATGCATAGACTCATCAACTTGAACTTCATTAAGTGGTATGTGGAGGTTCTCGTCAGCTAAACATTTCTTGAGATTGGATACATGGAACGTTGGATGCACATTGCTGAGTGCGGGCGGCAGGTCCAGTTTGTAGGCAACCTTTCCCACTCTCGCAAGAATCTTGAACGGACCAACATAACGAGGTGCAAGCTTACCTTTCTTCCCAAAGCGGACAACACCCTTCCAGGGCGACACTTTGAGGAGAACAAGATCACCAACTAGAAATTCGAGAGGCTTCCGCCTGCGATCTGCGTAACTCTTCTGCCGGCTTCTAGCAGTCAGCAGATGATCACGGACCTTGGCGATTTTATCGGTTGTCTCTTGAACTAGTTCGGGTCTTGTGATTTGAACTTCACCCACTTCGTTCCAACAAATCGGTGAGCGGCACTTTCGACCGTAAAGTGCTTCAAATGGGGCCATACCGATGCTGGAATGATAGCTGTTATTATAAGAGAACTCGATCAGAGGTAGGTGTGAATCCCAATTACCTCCAAAATCAAGAACACAAGATCGAAGCATATCCTCAAGGGTTTGGATGGTTCGCTCAGACTGTCCGTCAGTCTGAGGATGATATGCAGTACTCATGTCCAAACGAGTTCCTAACGCAGATTGGAGAGATTTCCAAAAGCGAGATATAAAACGGCCATCGCGATCGGATATTATGCTCAAGGGAGTACCATGACGGCAGACAATTTCTTTGACATAAAGATGCGCAAGTTGTTCAACACGGTAGGTTTCACGAATGGGCAGAAAGTGGGCAGACTTGGTCAATCGATCCACTATTACCCAAATGCTATCATGTTTGCTTGCGGTCAAGGGTAACTTGGTGATAAAGTCTATTGCTATACTTTCCCATTTCCACGTAGGAATTTCTGGTTGTTCGAGCAAACCAGATGGGCGTTGATGTTCAGCTTTTACCTTAGAACAAGTTAGGCATTTAGCTACGAACACAGCAATATCCTTTTTCATACCGGGCCACCAAAAAGTAAGGCGCAAATCTTTGTACATTTTGTCAGCACCAGGATGAATGGAATACCGAGTTTTGTGCGCTTCACTCAGTATGACAGTGCGAAGAATCTCATCATTGGGAATCCAGATGCGATTGAGATAACAGAGAGTTCCATTCAGGTTAGGGACTAGATGCGCTTCCGCACCACACGCTAACTCGGCGCGTAGGTTGCCTTTGCTGACCGATGCGCGCTGCGCGTCGCGAATGCGCGATTCAAGATTGCTTTGGATCGGCGCGAAGTGAAGCTGCGTGCGCGGCAAAATACAGTTGAGTTGACTGGGTTTGCGGCTGAGCGCATCGGCTACCACATTAGCCTTTCCAGGGTGATATCGGATCTCACAATCGTAATCGCTGATGAGTTCGTTCCATCGGCGTTGTCTCATGTTAAGTTCATTTTGATCAAAAATGTTCTGAAGGCTCTTATGGTCGGTGTAAATGATGCACTTAGTACCATAGAGGTAGTGTCTCCAGATTTTTAAGGCAAATACAACTGCGCCAAGTTCGAGGTCGTGAGTCGTATAATTCTTTTCATGAATTTTGAGTTGCCTTGACGCGTAAGCGATAACCTTGCCTCGTTGCATAAGTACACAACCGAGACCTTGGTTGGAGGCATCACAATAAACGACAAGGTCGTCAGTACCCTCTGGTAACGTTAGAACAGGAGCTTCGCACAACTTTCGCTTGAGCGTTTGAAAGGCTTCTTCTTGCTTCGAGCCCCAAATATACGGTTTGCCTTTGTGCGTTAATGCTGTTAAAGGCAAGGCGATTTTTGAGAAGTTCGAAATGAATCGCCGGTAATAACCAGCTAAGCCCAAAAAGGAACGGATTTCGGTAGGAGTGGTCGGTGTAATCCAGTGCTTGATTGCTTCAATTTTGGATGGGTCGACATGAATACCCATCTTGTTTACAACATGACCAAGAAACTGTACTTCGTCAGACCAAAACTCACACTTGGAGAGTTTGGCATAGAGTTGTTCGGTTCGAAGCTTTTGCAACACCAACAGAAGATGTTGTTCATGCTCGGCCTTGGTTTTGGAATATACCAGAACGTCATCGATAAACACGATCACGAATTGGTCCAAGAAAGACCTACACACCCGGTTCATTAGATCCATGAAGACAGCGGGTGCGTTGGTTAAACCGAAGGGCATGACCAAGAATTCAAAATGACCGTAGCGGGTTCGAAAGGCAGTTTTGGGAATATCTTCTTCGCGGATACGCAACTGGTGATAGCCAGAACGGAGATCGATTTTGGAGAAACAAGAGGCACCTTGGAGTTGGTCAAAGAGGTCGTCAATACGCGGTAAGGGGTACCGGTTCTTAATGGTGAGCTTGTTCAGCTCGCGGTAATCGATACACATGCGAAACGAACCGTCTTTCTTTTTAACGAACAAAACCGGAGCACCCCACGGCGAAGAGCTAGGGCGAATGAATCCTTTATCGGTCAACTCTTGAAGTTGACTTGCTAATTCTTGCATTTCAGCGGGTGCAAGTCGATAAGGAGATTTGGCTACTGGGGATGCACCAGGAACAAGATCAACACGAAACTCGACTTCCCGAGCGGGAGGTAAACCAGAAAGATCTTCGGGAAAGACTTCAGGAAAGTCACGCACGATGGGGATTTCATGAAGTTTCTTCTCTCCTTCATCGGGTTTGACCACATGAGCTAAGAACGCGACACATTTCTTTCGTAAAAGTCTTCGGGCTTCAGTGCATGACATAAGTTTAAGACCATTAGATGGTTTCTCGCCGTAGATATGAAGATCTTGACCATTTTCCCGAGGAATGCCAATCAATTTCTTGGCGCAGATTACTTCGGCGCGATTTTGCGAGAGCCAGTCCATACCAATAATAACATCAAAACTTCCAAGAGGCATGGGATTGAGGTTGATTAGAAAATCGTGTTCATTAAGGTTAAGCGTGCAATCTTTGATCACGGAGTTTATTATAATTGTTTCACCGTTAGCCATTTCAACTGTAAAGTTTTCGTTTAAATTTATTCGCGGTCGCGCAAGCTTTTGTTCAAATGCGCGAGAAATAAAACTCCTATCGGCGCCAGTATCAAAAAGTATAGATGCATATTGTCCGTTAAGTAAAAATGTACCATTAACCACGTCATTATTCGCTTGCGCTTGGTGCGCGGTTATATTAAAAGCTCGTCCGCGCGCCACTTGGTTTGAAATTTGGTTAACCGGATTAGCTTGCGTAATTTGTACTTGCAGTCTCGGGCACGCGTTCCGGAAATGACTGGGGTCACCGCAGTTATAGCACAACCTGGGTCGTGGATTATGGTATGTTGATTGTGGGTTTTGCGGGTAGGTTGGTGGTGTTTGCGCGATTAGGTTGGCGGGAAGGACTCTACAGTACTCAGCAGTGTGACCATTACGGCCACATCGGTTGCATTGTCGACACGGGGCTTGAGTTGGGTGATGAAGTTTACAGGTTGGGCAAAAGGGTTGGTTTCCTGTGTAAGGTTTCTTAGTTGACGGGGCAGGGAGCGCGGAATTGGTTAAGGCATAGTTATGGACTACAGGGGGTGTTGGGTAGGTTGACAGTGGGTTAGGAGCGTGTACTGGAGGTTGGTAGGCGGGTTGCTGGACAATGAGCGGGTTGGTAAGCGCGTAGGCTTGATGATTGGGTTTGTGCCTGCGTTTGAGGTTGTTACGGTTTGAGGGTTCTGGCTTGGTTTCTGTTGGTTCTGGGACAGTCTTGGTGAGTTTGGTCTTCTCGGCTCCCCGCAGGAACAGAGTTCCTGCCCTGACATGGTTGTTGCTGAGCACAGCGGCCAACTCGATGGCGTCAGAGAGGATTACTGGGTTCCTGGCCCATACAGAATCTTGAATTTCCATGGGGAGACCCCCAAGAAACTTTTCGATGGCGCGACGGGAAGGGGTAACTATGTGCTGGACAAGCAAACTTAGTTCGTGAAAGCGCGTAGCGTACTCGCGCGCTTCGCCACTGTACTGTTTCAAGTTCCAAAATTCCTCCTCAAGGCGCTTTACTTCGTTGGGAGGGCAGAATTCTCGAGTCAAAAGATCCTTGAATTCCTCCCAGAGCATGCTAGAAGCAGCCTCTGCGCCACGCGCGTGAGCTACTCCGTTCCACCATGTAAGCGCCCTTGATTCCAGGACACTTGAAGCGTATAAGGTTCGTCGGTCTGGAGGGCAATGGGTATGGAGGAAGGTGTTCTCAATTTTCTCGAGCCATTGGAGCATTACGGTGGCTCCTTCGAGCCCTGTGAATTTCGGAGGGTTACCCGCATTAAAGGACTTAATATTGTATCCGGAGGGGTTGGTATTATTTTGATTTAAGGCTTGGGCTATTGCGGCGGCCATTTCCTGGGAACGACGCTGCATACGTCTGCGCGAGGCTTCTCTCCTTTGATGACGGCGAGCTGATAGCGGAGGCATTCTATAAAAGTTTTAGTTTTTGTTAATATCTTGGTATGGGAAATCGTTTCAGCGCAAAGTATATCATTGTAAAGCTTGTTTCGCGGAGTTAAATGCTATCAAATTTTGAAGTAAAATATGAATTTAAATGCAAACTTAATACAGGTAATGAATTCGAATTGAAAATCGACAATTCATGCATCACCATGACTTTTCAAATCTTCAATTTAAAATATACGAGTAAATGAGTATTGGAGGTTGACAATTCATGTATCACCATGACTTTTCAAATCTTCAATTTAAAATATACGAGTAAATGAGTATTGGAGGTTGACAATTCATGTATCACCATGACTTTTCAAATCTTCAATTTTAGAACATAAAGTTAATGGGGATTGAAAATCAACTATTCATGTATCACCATGACTTTTCGGATTTTCAATGTTAAGTCCCAACAACAAACGAATATGTAAGTAAAGAAACGAATTAAAATTTAACAATAAAAATCGAAAGATCGCGGATAAAACATGAAATCAGGTGCTGCGTATGCGCAAGCATATTTTATAAATATCGAGTAATTAACAATTAGCGCGCAATCATGAGATTTTTCTCATGCGCGAGAAGGGACTCTTAGGTATTCTAGGTCGTTACGTCTAACCACCTAATCCTAAAGTCACGGAGCTCTAATACCAATCTGTAACACCCCGACCGATGGCGGATTATACATCGTGGCGCTACGAATTGTTTCATTACTCGTGACACTATTTGGGTGTCAATATTTAATAAATACATTTCATTGCGCATGCGCATAACACACCATAAAGTAACATAAATCACATATCATAACTCATAATATTCAAATACATAAATTTGTCTTGTTATATTTTAAACTAGGTCCAAAGTAAAAGAAAACATCCTACGTGTCCTCGAGTTTCCAAAAGCAGCTACAGCTAACCTGAACATGTGTTAAAATAAAACGTCAACACTTGCGTGTCGGTGAGAAATCAAGTTTAATAGATATAAATAGATAATAACAAAGCACTGCGCGCAACATGTGTATAACTGGTGTTCAACATAGTGTGTAAACAGATTGTGATCAAGCCTAAATAGATCATAGCTCATAGTTCATAGCGTGCTCCAAATCGAGCAAAAACAAATAATCATTCGTGTATGTGCAAAGAAACCAAGAAAAATCGTAACAATAGGTCTCCCTTGTTTATCTAATTGATCCACGAAAACTTCGGAATAGGCCGATCAAAGCGGTTAATGATCAACACATACAAATATACAACACTAGTAAACGTCCATAACACATGGGTTTTGCGCACAAAATTTCATAAACAAGTTTAAGACTCAAGTTGTACGAACACATGAACATCCCAAAACGTTAAAAATAAAAGGGGATTAGGTACGAGATTACTCACTTGTAAAGGGTGCGTTGAAAGATAATGCAAGAACCAACTTTTAAACAAGCGAAAGTTAACCTATAAATAAGAGGTTATTGGTTTAACGATTGGTTTTTATGTCTTGAATATATGCAAGTCGCTTAAACAAATTATTTAAAGAATAATTATATATTATATATTTACCGAGATTTCTGGGCAGAGAAGAAGAGAAGACGGATTGCAAAGAGGGGAGTGGAGGCGTCGCTGAAGATCTTCGGCTGAGAGTAAGGGAGAAAGATTTTGGGGAGTGTTTAAGTGTTTGAGTGTAGTGTTTAATTATCCAAGAAACTAGTTTTATTTATAGGAAAACCCTAGGGAACACATCCCTTGTATTGGGGAAAAAGATCTTATCAAATCAAAGCAAAAGATATTAAAAGCAAAAGATATTAAAAGCAAAAGATATGGTGGCAGCTGCAGGGGATGGGGAAGGCTGACAGGTTACTGTTCATAGCATGGGAGGGGTCAGTCAAAGTATTGTTCAAGACATGGAAAAGAAGATTTTAAAAGATTATGCCAGTTACTTTTTCTGACAACCAAGAGGGTTGGTAAGCAAGCTGCGCCGAAAGTGACTTTTCGAACAGATGTCTGATCTGGCCTACTGTGCCCATACCTTGGCAGGTATAGCACAGAAGATAAGATATTTCAAAAGCATACAGGCTGGCTTAAATTGGAGAAAAGACTTGTGTCTAGCGCGAGAAGGCTTGAGTGCGCGAGGGCGAAGGCAGACAGAACAATCCTTAGCGCGCCGCGGGAAGAACTACAATCCTTTGCGCGCCGCGGGAAGAACTACAATCCTTTGCGCGCCGCGGGAAGAGTTCGTCTCGCGTATCGCAGGAACAGCTGGTCTTCACGCAGGCTTCCTTGTAAGGAGTCTGGCGCGTGGAGCTGCGCAGACATCCTTAGGCGGGAAGAACCAAAGGACAAGCAAAGAGTTAAGAGAAAAAGGGGTGGGTCGGCGGAAAGGAATTATTATTATCATTATTATTATTAGTAATATATATATAAAGATTATAATCAAATTTTAAATCTTAAAAATCGGATCCGAAAACGGGTACCTGGGTCGGGTCGGATTGGGCAGTTGTCACAAGACCCAATACACCCGGATTTATAAGACCCAGTTATATTACAATAGGATCGGTCCCCAAGTCCTAAGAATACAAAAAATGAGGTTGGGGTGGGGTATGGCATGTAAGACCCAAGACACCCGGTACACTCGTTATTTACAACAACGTCGGTTATGGCACCTAAGAGTACCTTAATAATTTTTCAAATTTATAACAATCTGGAAGAGTTAGAATTCTAATCTTGTGTCAGGACGTACGGGATAAATGATAGTCTCAAGTAGACCTACATATAATACAGTTTCAAAGAAAAACTTGTGCTCTAGTATCTTACACTTTGTTCAATTATGTTCGTCAACTGTTCATTTAGAAGTTAAACAAAGAAACATAAACGAACACGAACACAAAATATGTGTTCGATTAAGTTTTCATGTTAGTGTTCGTTTAAAACTAAATGAAAGAACACGAACATACCCTTGTTCATGTCCGCTCGGTTCGTTTACAGGCCTAAACATTATATTTGCGGTCACATCACGTGTTCTTGAGTGTTCAAATTACTTAAAGGACCGATTGAGATTTTTAGTAGAACGGATGAAGTAGTTTTAATTAATTACATCAGAATTTATGAATTACACCTTAAAAAACAAACATTACACACGAGATTAATTAATGCTGTTGTGTCTTTTTTTAAAGATAACTCCATATCAATAAAACAAGGCATTCATATAATATAAATTCATTATAATTTTATAATAAACAAATGAATTAATTAGTACATATCTCAAATAACGATACTATAATTTTAATAAAATTTTTACTTTTGTATACACTTGTAAAGTTCTTCTGTAACTAACTTTATCACAAGATTATTTAGTTTTTCATAAACATTTACAAATTACAATAAATACAAAAATTTTAAATCAATTGCAATTGTATAATAAACAAACGAGTTAGTCTGTATATATCTAAAATAATAATTTTGAAATCAATTAGGATGATTAATTAAATTAGTTATACATTTATTATAGGAATATGACTCCTAGTTATAATCAAACACTTAGTTATAAATAGTTCTTTCACCATCACCAATTCACACCATCTTTCTCAAGAAATCTTAAAGAGTTAAGAAGATGACGAACTTTTGCAAGAAATTCGTTGTCTTGCTATTGTTACTCTTCCCTCTCGTTATCACCGTTGCCTCCACTAATTCGTTAGAAACCGCCGCCACCACCATCTTGAACCCGAAGCACATATAGCATCCTTACTTAAAGCCGCACTTGGCCCATACTCGTCGGCTACTTCTACCACAACCGTCATTGTCTCAAGATGAAATCGATCCAAGATATGGAGTTGCAAAAAGATTAGTCCCTTCTGGACCAAACCCAATTCACCACTGAAAGCTTCAAGTTCCCGTTGCGTTGATCTAGGATTTTATAATTAGATTGTTTCTTAATTTCCCTTTATTTAATCGTGATGTTTTATTTTACATGTTTTTATATTATTGTTGGTTTTTAGTTATTGGTATCAAGCTTGTGTATTGACATGATTTTCTTGAATAACATATGTTTCATATCTTGGTTGATAGCTTGTGAATTGACATTATGTCCGTAGCCTTTTTTGTTAAAAGATGTTATGAACGTAAATTAAGAATTGTTTCAATTTTTTATGTAGTTTTTGATGCAAAATACATGCATAAATGTAAATCTTCGACTCCTTCCTTAGTATTTGTCGTACATTACCTACAAAACCGTGTTAGACAAACTTGTTAATGTATTCTTAATGGTGTTGGATAATAGCAGTTGTTTTAAACGAAAAAAAATGGGAGTTCTTGTGGGATTTGACTGTTTGGTTGACATTTAAACAAATAATAACATCAATTGAACAATTTGGTCATAGATAGATAATACCTTATATTTTAGTATTTAAAAGTTAACAAGTTAAAAAATCACCAACAAGGCTATAAAAATTTTTCAGTAATTTTTCAATAACCAATGTCTCGCATTGCGCTACCAGTGTTTCAAAAACTTGTTTCTATTAGTCGGCTGGATGCTGGACTAACGGTTGGTACGTTTTAGACCAGTAAATTGGGCGAAGGAGTGGCGCCATTGAAACGGGCTGACCTGACATGGAGTGGCGCTCTCATAACACCACAGCACTCAGTCTAATTATGTTTGGTGAAAGGAGAGAATGTACCATTTTTCTACACGACTTAGGGCATCCGTAGTGAAGGGGCTAAAACGCCCCTTTTCATGCCATATTGATCCCACGTAGACATTTCGTTTTTCCATTTTTATACTTAGTGGTTGAAGCACATTGCAATAAGTAAATATTGTTTCAATTAATTAATTAAAAAAAGGACGACTTGATTGGTCTATTGACCAGCTCTTTTGCCCGAACGTCGACGTGGTAAAAACGTGCAAGCCAAAAGTTGATCGAAAACGCCCATATGCATAGTGCCATTTAGCCATTTTGAAGGAAGGGGGGGGGGGACATGCCAGTACGGACACCCTTATAATTTGGTATGCGAAAAGGTTCTACAAAGTATGGATTTGATCTTCACTTCTTAACTAATGATTCATCTAGTACACTACAAGTTAGTGCTTTAGTTAAGAGATTAGGTGAAGAAACACCAGTCGAACCCCGACAGATTACGAGTAACCTGAGGGTTAGATAGACGTTTCCCACGAGGGGTTAATTCCGGCAAGATGGTTCTTCCGATAACCTGCAAAACAGACACCGTGAGCTCGTCACTAAGAAAGGGGGGGTTCCTCCTTGTGACCACCCTCCGGCGTGAGAATCAGTCTATATTACTCTTTGAATATAAAAGTATATTATTAATACTAGAGCAGTTATCAGGTAAATTATACAAGATATTAGATGATGAAATGATAATACCATTTGATGTCTTTTATAGCCGAAGGTGGGTTTCCAAGGAGGTTTAGCCGGCCTACTACTCTGCCAACTGTGGCCTACACACGTGCTCTGCTGGTAATTGGTGGATAGGCAGCGGCTGACAGTGACCAGGCGTGCTGTTCACTTTTCCTTTTCCACCAACTACAGGCTAGGCACGTGATATGGCAGGAGTTGGTGAGCAGGCGGCGGCTATTGGTCACAGTGCTGTGGCGTGTTGTCTGCCATGCTGCTGTCAGTGAGCTGTCGTATCGTTGGTCAGATCTTTTGTCCATACCTCGTCAGGTATCACACAAAAGATCCTCCATTATTATACGGACTGGCTCATTTAGGCGGGAGTTTTCCCCCTCCCGCCTTTATGCGGGAATGTTCCCGGCTTTGCTCATTCCTTCTTCAGGTGACTACTGAATTATTACGAGTTTGAGCCTTATGCGTGTAGCCATGCTGCGCGGGTGGCCAGTCCCAAATGGCGGGTATCCGCACCTGCGGGAACAGGCGGATACTTGGAAACCATAGGGAGGCATTTCCTGCGGGACCAGCTTGCGTACCGCATGTGAGGTCGTCACAACTCTGAGCGTGGTGGGTCCTGCGGGTTTGGTAGGTCGCGGCGCAGACGTCCCTATGGTGAAGTCTGCGGGTTCAACTGCGCAGACGTCCGTTTAAGGAGTCTTGCGTGTTCAACTGCGCAGACGTCTCCTTTTAAGGAAGTCTTGCGGGTCCTAACCACCTCTGCTGGGACCTACCTCTTCAAGTCCCCCCAGTCCAATGTTCTTCTCATGAATGTTTAATAAAGTGAGGTGAACTTTTGGACTTAAGCTAGGGGTTTTTGAAAAGGGTTTAGTTTTATGGGTTTTCCGCGGGAAGTCTTACCCACGGGTTTCCCAATGTCACGCAGAATTTCCCAATGTTCTGCTTGATCTCTGGGATGATGCGGATAGGTCTGTAACCTCCCCGCAAGTCAGGAGCGTTTAGAACCTTTTGTGTAGATTCTCCATGAGGTCTTGGTGGTTTTGAACATAGTGATCAATCATGTTATAACCACCAATTCCATCCTGAAGTTTCAAACAATCTAGTTCTTGACGTTCCCGCTATGCGGGGATGTTAATCCCGTTTCTGCAAGCATGGCCCAGAAGATCCTTCTTGGTTTCAATTCCCATGGAGTGCTCGGTATGCGAAGGGTTTTGCCTTGACGCTGTACCCGCACTTCGTCTTATTAGTTACTTTACTCCCAAGGTATCCCTGGCGTTAAATCCCTGCAGGGCTAGGTGCGTGAAGGGTTTTGCCTTGACACTGTACCCGCGCCTGACTTATGGTTGCCGAGGTGTTCCTGGCGTTTAATCCCCTGCGGGCGCTAGGTATGTGAAGGGTTTTGCCTTAACACTGTACCCGCGCCCGACTTACAATTGGGTGCCGAGGTATGACTTTTTACGGGTGTTAGGTATGTGAAGGGTTTTGCCTTAGCACTGTACCTGTGCCCGTTTTGTAGTTGGGTGGAATGCCAAGATATTCTCGGCTTCACTTCCCTGTGGGTGCTAGGTATGTGAAGGGTTTTGCCTTAACACTGTACCCGCACCCGGCTTTATAGTCGGGTTTTTTCCGGTTTCCGTTCCCTACGGGTGCTAGGTATGTGAAGGGTTTTGCCTTAACACAGTACCCGCACCCGGCTTCATAATTGGGTTTTTCTGGTTTCCGTTCCCTGCGGGTGCTAGGTTTGTGAAGGGTTTTGCCTTAACACTGTACCCGCACCCGGCTTCATAATTGGGTTTTTCCGGTTTCCGTGCCCTGCGGGTGCTAGGTATGTGAAGGGTTTTGCCTTAACACTGTACCCGCACCCGACTTCATAGTTGGGTATTCTTGGCTTCTGTTCCCTGCGGGTGCTAGGTATGTGAAGGGTTTTGCCTTAACACTGTACCCGCAGCCGACTTACGGTCAACTGGATAGCCGGGGTAAGGGGTTTTTCCCGCTTACTTTTCGAATCTTTGGGATTTGCGCATGCATATTTAAATTTATTCTAGCGCTTTTTCCTCATATTCTAAATAGGTTAACCGTTCATCGCGTGGTTGTCAATAGATCTAGGTACCTTTCATGATTTATGCGGTTAAAACCTGCATTTTCATTCAGTAGGGTGACCGACATATAACTATGACTGACCTGCGTGAAGGTTTTCTATTCTTTGGGTTAATGCGGGTTTTGCCGCTTTCCCCATGCAGCGAGTCTGCGTGAAGGTTTACCAATTGTTGGGTTTATGCGGGTTTTACCGCTTTCCCCATGCAACGAGTCTGCGTGAAGGTTTACCAATTGTTGGGTTTATGCGGGTTTTACCGCTTTCCCCATGCAACGACTTTTGCACTTATGTACGCGGTGAAGACCGACATATCCGTGTGAACAGTTTATATATGAATGCAAAACCATTAACGTCGATGTTTTAAGGAGAATCATTTCCATTAAAAGCGGCTCTTGGTCGGTACAAACTTGGAATTGATCTACATGTAACATTTGCGTAATTGAGCTCCGTTCCATGTTCGTGGGACGGGGGTGCCATCGAGCCTTTCAAGCCGGTATGCGCCCTTTCCCAGAATTTCTTTGATAATGTACGGCCCTTCCCAGACTGGTGCCAGTTTTCCTGGGCGTTCTTGGTTTGAAGCCTCGTTGTTACGCAATATGTAGTCTCCTACATTGAAGTTGCATAGCTTCACCCGCGTGTTGTAGTACTTTTGCATTTGTCGTTTGTAGTTCTCTTCACGCGCTGCAGCTAAGTCTCTGCGCTCCTCGGTCAGCATAAGGTCTAACCGTCTCTCCGCGTCGTTGTCCTTTGGGTTTGGTAGGTCGCGGCGCAGACGTCCCTATGGTGAAGTCTGCGGGTTCAACTGCGCAGACGTCCGTTTAAGGAGTCTTGCGTGTTCAACTGCGCAGACGTCTCCTTTTAAGGAAGTTTTGCGGGTCCTAACCACCTCTGCTGGGACCTACCTCTTCATTTTTTCTAGGTTGATATGCTACTATTTTTTAACAGAAGAATATTAAACTTAATTAGGTGTCAATTTAAGATTACTTAAAAATAGCAAAGTGGGCTTGACGTGTTTAGTTTAAGAGAGCTCGAGCCTGCTTAAATTTCTAACAAGTCATTCTTATTCGGCTTATTTACCCCCTAATAAGTAGTAACACATGAACTTGTTGAAAACAAAGTATTTCATAAAAAAGGTGGGCTCATAATCAATCTGATACAATCTTTATTAACTTTTAATTAGTTATGAAACTGTCATCACATTAATCTTAATCATTAAATTGATTTGCTTGAAGACTCAAACTGTTTCCCACACTTTTTAGGCAAAAATCACTTTGTATTTTATCCGCCCTGCCAATAAATATAAACTCATATTTGGTTCAAGTTAAGTTTTGAGATACTATAGTTAGCAATAGTTTTATACTTTTATTGGAGTAAGAGAGTACCGATTCCTAGCTATTGGAAGTTAAAGGTGTTTGTAGGAGTCCATTGTGAAATGTATATTTTTGGTACGTTTTTAGAAATTAATTAACTAAATTATCATTATTTGATTCGTTTAACTCGATTCAATTTTTACATAACTCATATTGATCAGTCCATTTTTTTTGCCCCCTTGGCAAAAATATGGGATCCATCACTTATCCCGAACCTTAATTTACCCAAGTCGATGGACCCTTTTTTCCAATCAACCTTGACTTTGCCTGGTATAAAGACCGAGTCCCATTTGGAGAGTACTACTAAGCATACGAAAGTTTCAACTAGACTTGGAAGCAACCAAAGCGATCGACCCCTTCTCAAACAGAAAAAGACTCCAAAAATGTGAGGTTGAAGGTCGGCACAATTTCAAATACAATTTCAAAGTCAGCTCTTCCATAACCGAAATTCATGTTCCATCCTACTTATCCTCCATGATTCGTTAAGAGGATTATTGGTGCTTTTTTTGGGTGGTGGCGATTGATGTATTTTTGTTTTCATGTTGTTGTTTGTCTTTCTCCATATAGTCTTCTTGTAGCTTTTTTTTTTCCTTTTATTTTAGAACAACTTCGTTATAGTATCTTTGTTAGTTTTTTTTACTTTGTTAGCATATCTAAGTTGGTATGACAAAAAAGAACCTAGAAAGGTATACTCGAAACATCTGAGACACATATACCAAAACTTAATAGGTATTGGGTTGGGTATGAGATTAGTTTTCATATTTTCGCGGGTATGGGACCAATATGATTTTTAGCGTAATTATCTAGATATGGCAGGAAATAGGCCGGGAATTACCAACTTTGATATCGAAAATCTTTAACTGTTTATTTTAGGCAAATCGGATTTTAACAATCTCAACTAAATGTTATTGGTGGATAATAATCTCAACTGATTTTATTTCTACTAATGGTCCCAAATTTTAAAAAAAAATGGCTCTCAGTGATCCTCCATTATAAAAAAACTTAACGACATCAATTTTTTTTTCAAATTTCAAACGGATTTTTTAGGGCTTTTGATCCAAAGTATGATACGAGTCAATTGATAAAAAAAATTAGCTCGAAACGATGCTCAAAACGACTTAATTATTGTTAATCGGGTGTTCAAACACCCGATTTAAAGCACTAATCAAGCCGTTTTAAGCATCGTTTCAAGCTAATTTTTACATCAATCGACTCGTATCATACTTCTAATAAAAGCCCTTAAAAATCAATTCAAAATTCAAAAAAAAACTTAACGCCATCAAGTTTTTTTTTTAATATAGACCCATTGAAAGCACAAATAAAATAAACTCACTTATACGGAGTAATTATTATCAGTCATTTTACAAAACTCTAAAATAAATATCAAGGAAATCCAAAACCCCCATCTCGATGTCCACAACACAACCCCCTCACAATATTACAAACTTTGACTTAATAATAATAATAATAATAATAACAATAACCACCAATTTACTCCCAAACAGTTCAATGGATCATCATCATCATCATCATCATCATCATCAAACTCGTTAACAATCACTCAACCGATTCACCTAACTCATCATCATCATACTCTATAACCGATTGATTGACTCAACGATGCAGTTACACAACAACCGATTATTACTATGCTTTCTATATCTAGGTTTAGGTTTAGGTTTTGCAGTCCAATTCACGGCTTCATTCAAGCTGCCGTTCGCAGTCAACGACGTCTTACCGGTTCTACCGCGTCAGGTTTCGTGGCCGGTGATGAATAGCTTCGGTAAGGCTGTGGACTTGCTGCCGTCGTTCGTCGGTACGGTTTCGCCGAGTAATGGATCGGTTCGGTGGACCGGTGCGTGTTTCGACGGGAATGAAGCGAGGATGGAGTTTACGGAAGGCGATGAGAGAGGATTAGGCGGTGGAATCATCTATTTGAAGGTGTATATATATATATATATATATAGTTTGTTTATTGTGTTATAAATTGATATATAGACATGGAGAATGATTGATTATGTTGTATAAGCTCTGATGTAAGTGTTAAAATTAAGTGTTTAAGTTCGTGTCTAAATAGGATAAACACTTGTTAATAGGCGTGTAATTGGTGTAATCGGACCGAACTTTGAATAATTGTTTGTTTATGTTTATTAGTCAAGTAGATGAGCGAGGTTTAGGCAGTGGATTCATCTATTTGAAGGTTTATTATGGTTCATACTTTCATTGACTGTTAAATTATATATATATATATATATATATATATGTTTGATGTAGTTTGTTTATTGTGTTATAAGTTGATATAGGACATGGAGAATGATTGATTATGATGTATAGGCTCTTATTTAAGTGTTAAAATTAAACACTTGTTAATAGGCGTGTAATCGGACCGAACGTCGAATAAATTTTTGTTTATGTTCGTTACTCAAGGAGATGAGTGAGGTTTAGGCAGTGGATTCATCTATTTGAAGGTTTATTATGTTTGATTAACTGTTAGATTTCATAATATATGTTTGATATAGTTTGTTTATAGTGTTATAAGTAGATATAGACATTGAGAATGATTGATTATGTTGTATAGGCTCTTATTTAAGTGTTAGAATTAAGTGACAATTTCTGAAACAAGACGACGACACGGAGCTAACACGTTTAAGACCTGTTTAAGTTCGTGTCTAAATAGGTTAAACACTTGTTAATAGTTCGTGGTTTAGGCGGTGGAATCATCTGTTTGAAGGTTTATTATGTTTGACTGACTGCTAGTTTGTTTGTTTATTATAAGTGACCTAATTGGAACATATATGAAACCTGATGACTGTTTAGTAGTGGTTGATAATTTTTTTTAACACGACATCTAAGCAGTTAATGCGGAAAAATATCGATATTTGAGATATCGGTTATCGCGGTGAGATATCAGTGGGATACCGGTAATTTTAATATCATGCAGAATTTATATATATAGCACTTTAACACTGACAATTCAGTATACCATTAACAAATTATCCTTTTGCAACTTGCAAATTAAAACACTACAATTGTAGCAAGTAGGATCTGATTAAGATTCAAAACACCAACATTAAACACTAAAAGTTGAAAAATTAAGACTTAAAACATTGATATCGGGAATGTCGGTCAATATCACCGATATTATCGGTACCAATATTATTCTGACCGATAACTGAGATACCACCGCGATTGACTGCATAGCACAACACAAGTTTTTCGTGTCTTAAAACAGGTTGACACGCTCAAGACCTTTTTGTAATTCGTGTCTAAATAGGCGTGTAATTGTGGTTTAGGCGGTGGAATGATCTATATGAAGGTTTGTGTGTGTGATTAACTGTAAATTTATATATATATGTTTGATATTGTTTGTTTCCTGTTAATTATGTGGTGAAAACTGACATGGACCTGTTAACACGACATAAGTTTTTTGCCTCTTAAAACAGGTTGACATGTTTAAGACCTGTTTAAATTTGTGTCTAAATAGGCATGTAATCGTGGTTTAGGCGGGTGGCATCATCTATTTGAAGTTTTCTATGTGTGATTGACTGTTAATTTTTTTTATATATGTTTGATTCAGTTTGTTTGCTTTTAATTATGTGGTGAAAATTGATATGAACGTGGAGAACCATTGATTATGTTGTATACTTGTATAAGCTTTTATATAAGTGTTGAAATTAAGTGACCTAGTTGGAACATATATGAAACCTGATGACTATTTAGTAGGGGTGTGCACGGTTTGTTTCGGTTATTCGCCTAAACGGAAACCGGAACTGAAGTCATTGGTTAATCTGTTTTATTAACCTATTGGTTTTGGTTAACTGGCTCAGTTTATTTGATTACGCTGTCAGTTTTTGTTTGGTTAATTTTGGTTAATAACTAAAACCGAACTTGGGCTAAAATTTTTGTCTAGAAATACATGAAATGGTTTATATGTTTGATTCAGTTTGTTTGCTTTTAATTCTGTGTTAAAATTTGATATAGATATGGAGAATGATTGATTATGTATTTATGTTATATAAGTGTTAAAATTAAGTGACAAATTCTGACACAAGACTACGACACGGAGCTAAGCAGGTCGACACATTTAAGACTTGTTTAAGTTCGAGTCCAAATAGGTTAAACACTTGTTAATAGGCGTGTAATCGGACCGAACGTTGAATAGTTGTTCGTTTATGTTCATTGCTCAAGGAGATGAACGAGGTTTAGGCAGTGGAATCATCTATTTGAAGGTCTATTATGTTTGATTGAGTTTCTTTGCTTTTAATTATGTGGTGAAAATTGATATAAACATGGAGAATGATTAATTATGTTTTATAAGTTTTTATGAATGTTAAAAACTTAAAATTACGTGACCTAATTGGAACATATATGAAACAGATGACTGTTTAGTAGTGGCTGACAATTTCTAACATGGATCTGTTAACATGAAACGAGTCAACTACAAGCGGCTAAACAAGTTTAGATTTGGGCTTCACAGGTTTTGTGTCGTACAATAGGCTGACATGATTAAGACCTGTTTAAGTTGTGTCTAAATAGGTTAAACACTTGTTAATAGGCGCGTAATTGAGTCAAATGTTGAATAGTTGTTTGTTTATGTTCAGTTACCGAAAATTCTAGTTGAGTATAGTCCTGATTGCGTTGATTTTGAGCTTCTTTTTTTTGTTCTACAGACTTCTAAAGCCAACAGTTACACATGCATGGATCTCTATGTCTTTGCTACACCTTACAGGATTACATGGGATTACTACTTCATATCACGTGAACATACTTTAGACTTGAAGTCATGGGAAGAACCTGCAGAGTTGGAATATGTATGCTATGATCCACATTAAATTTGTTATCTTTTTATGAACCTGGTGTATATGATTCCACAATCAACATTTATGATCTCGAATAATTTATATTCAGGTAAAACAACACGGTGTTTCTGTATTTCTAATGCCATCTGGAATGCTAGGAACATTGCTATCATTGGTAGATGTTGCACCTCTATTTTCCAACACCAAATATGGTCAAAATGCAAACCTTGCTTTCTTAAAGAACCACATGGGTGCTACTTTTGAGACACGACCTAAACCATGGCGTGCAACCATTGATCCAAAGGATGTTCATTCGGGTGATTTCTTGGCTGTTTCAAAGATCCGTGGGCGATGGGGCGGGTTTGAAACATTGGAGAAATGGGTCACGGGTGCATTTGCGGGTCATACAGCCGTTTGTATGAAAGATGAGTTTGGAAATCTTTGGGTTGGTGAATCAGGTCACGAGAATGAAAAGGTAAAATAATTAGTGTGTTTGTTAAATATGCTCATACAAACATTGAGTTTTTATTGTGTAAGTGTAGGGTGAAGAAATAATAGTGGTGATTCCGTGGGATGAATGGTGGGATTTAGCACTTAAAGACGAATCTAACCCACAAATAGCATTGTTACCTTTACATCCTGATATACGTGCAAAGTGGAATAACACTGCAGCATGGGAATATTCTCTAAGCATGTCCGGAAAGCCTTACGGTTATCATAACATGATTTTTAGTTGGATTGACACTATTGGCGACAATTATCCGCCACCTATTGATGCTCACTTGGTATGCTTACTTTTTGCAGAAACTTGTTAAATTTATCGTATACAAATGTTAGTTTTCTATATAATGTTCGGTTTTGAGCACCTATTACCGTTTTAAGTATAAAATATACTGCAGGTTATTTCTGTCATGTCTATGTGGACTAGAATGCAGCCAGCATATGCTGCCAATATGTGGAATGAAGCCCTAAATATGCGTCTTGGGATCGAGGTAGACGTTCATTCTTGAAGTTAATATTTCACTTTTTTAAGGTTGCAATAGTTTCTAGGTGACAATTTCAACCTATTTACTCAAAATTGTGTCGATTTTTGCTTCTATTTTATTTAATCTAAAAAAATGTGTCAGATAGATGTAAGACAGTTTTTAGCTAAAACATGAACGGGTCAGTTGGGTTAATTTTATTCAGTCATTTGGATAACTAATAATTATGTTTTATAATTAGAAGTAACATGATGACGCGTACTGGAAACTGACCCTTTTCGACCCTAACCGTTGTAGGCTTGTAAACGAACCGAACGTTTAGTGAGCTGTTCGGCGAGAAATTATGTTTGTTTATTTAATAAACGAAAGAACATGAATAGAAAACTTTGTTCATTTAGTTAAACAAACGAACATGAACATTTGTCTCGGTCATTCATGAACATTTGTGTATGTTTGTGAACATTAGTTTGCATTCCTTCATTTTAATTTGTTTATGTCTCTTTGCATTCATCTAGTCTGGTTTTAATATCTTATGATTGGTTTTAGCTTAGTTTTGTTTGTTCACTTATGTACGCTCGTTTACGTTTATGAATCATTCGTTTATACCGTTAACGAATGATCATAAACGAGCACAAACTCATTCATTTCTTAATGAACGAACACAAACAAGAACACCCTTTTTATTTAATTGTTCGTTTTGGCCGTTTGTTAGGTTAAAGCCAAACGTCCAAACACAAACATGCTCCGTTCGTGTTTGCTCGGTTTGTATACAGGCCTTGAAATCGAGTTTGACTCATTACCTAACCTGTCTTTCCCGTTCATCTTATCACCTCTACTTTCAGGGGCTCGACTTGTATGGAATTTTAGAAGAGACCGAAAGACGAGGTATATCTTTCGATGAACTGCTGACGATTCCTGAGAATGATGATTGGGTTTATAGTGATGGCAAGTCTACAACTTGTGTTGCCTTTATTCTTCAAATGTACAAAGCTGCTGGAGTTTTTGGCCCGGTTGCAGATTCTATTCAAGTAACCGAGTTCACTGTAAGAATCTCTGTCTTAAGCTCCATAACTCAAACCTCTCAAGGGCAATCTCGTAATTTTTCAAATTCATACCGGTATAAATTAGAGGTGGCAGTTTTAACACTTGTCAACCCAAACGAGTCAAATTTGGGTTGTGTTTTTTTACATCTCTAACGGTTGGAAATCGCATAAAGTCTATTTACTCAAAGAATTATATTTTTGGTACTAATATAGCTATTTAATCATATTTAAAACATTTATTAGTTGTAGTTTTTTTTAAATTGGACAAAGAAAGTTCTTTCTGGTCATCCAAACTGCATTTTGACCCGTACAAAAAAAGTCTAACTTATTTCGACTTGCACTTTTAACATTATCTACACCGTTAATTATGACATATTTCTAATTGAGAAGTTGGAATTAATTTGAAATTTGGAATTTAAAATGAGTTTATTTGATCTCTAAAGATAACAAGTTATGAATAAATATATATTATTCTTTAATACGTTAAAATTGATTTTGCGTAGTTCTATATGTTTAAAAATTCTCCAATTTTCGTAATAATATATTATCCCTTTCAAAACGCTAAGATTATCGTATTTATCCATTTCACACTTATTAAATAAAAGTCAGTTAATCGTAACATCTTTTAACACACACAAACATGTCCGTTTTAGACCGCAGCCTCATGACAACACTTGCGTTGGTGTTTTACAGATTCGTGATGCTTATATGCTCAAAATCTTTGAAAATAACCAAACCCGACTACCGAATTGGTGCAACAATGGTGACGATAAGCTTCCATTTTGCCAAATTCTCGGTAAGTATCGTATGGAACTACCTCTATACAACACATTAGAGCCGTATTCCAACATGAACGAAAACTGCCCGTCTCTCCCTCCAACTTACGAGAGGCCTATGCATTGCTGAAGTAAGTTCTAATATCTCGATTTGTCACGAATATTAAATACGTTTAAAGTTTCGTATTATGTTGTTTTGCTACGTTTATCTACACGCTCATGGTATATAAGACGGTTGTACGTGTAAGCACTAATTTCCTCTATGTGTAACTGCCAAATTGTTATTGTCGGTACGTTATTTGTGTATATGCTTATTTATAGTTCTCCATATCTTGTTTAGTTGATGTTTTTTTATCGGTGGTGATAAAAGCGTTGTCGGTTCCGTTCAGTGGCAAATAATAAAAAATAATAAATACGGGTCATGCTTATAATACGTAACTATGAAATATAGATTAAAGAGTTGGTTTGTATAGTTGCAAAACCGAAAATTCGAGGTGTGTATAATTTGGATATTAAACCAGTAAAGCTAGCTAATGTCTTTCGGTTCTGATTAGGGGTGAGCGTGAGCCAGGTTTTGCCCGTCAAACCTGTGAGGCGTATTAAACCAGAACCGATTATACATGTTTAGAACTTAATAGACTCTGTTCCTGGGTCTTATAAATACCAAAAAAAAAAGGTCTGGATCGGATCCGGGGTTAGAAACTGCATAAACCGGTTCCAATACCAACAAAAGGTTCTTAAACCTGAGAGTCCTGAATTGAGTATTAACAGTAGGGTCGAATCCTTGTATAGTCTTTTAGCGGTAACCAGGGTCGGTTCGTTTTGACTGGTAATAGGAGTTTGATCACCCCTAGTCTGATGGTTTAGTCGGTTTTAATTAGGGATGCAAACGAGCCTGAGTTTTTCTAGGCTCGAGCTCAGCTTGTTTAATTTACACAGAGCTCGAGCTCGCTCGGCTCATTTCGAGCTCTATTTTCAAAGCTCGGCTCGTGAGTAGATTTTTAAGCTCGAGCTTGGCTCGTTTACTATTTATCAATTATTTTTTTATATAATTATATTATTTTTATACTTTTTTTTCTGTTATAAATTTATGTATAAAATAATACATATTATTTTTATTTATTTGTCATAACTTATATATTTTATTTAATAACTATTAATATATTTTAAAGAATTATATAAATGAAAGGCTCGTGAGCCGGCTCAAGATCGATAAGTGAAGCAGCTCGGCTCAGTTATTAAACGAGTTTACTTTTAGGCTCGGGCTCGATTAAGCTTGGTTTGATCGAGTTTTTTAATGAGTCGATCTCGAGTAACTCGCAAGCAGCTTAGCTTGTTTGCACCCCTCGTTTTAATTATTTTTAACACCATCAATTAATAGTGGAATATTTATTAAAAACCTCAATAAAAAAATCAATATAAAAAAATAAAAAAAAAATTAATAGAATATGAATTTGAAGCGAAAATCTAGAAGGTTTACAAGTTCTATGTAATACTAATATCATATGTATGAAAATTTCAAGGGAAGAATCTTCTTTTCTTTATTGCAAGTGTGGTACTTGTTTAAGACACGGGTCAAATAAAAGACCTCTAATTGCAAAAGTTTTTAGTCAAATTTGCATATGTTTTTATACAATTACACGTTTAGTTACGTGATCTAATGGTAGGAGGTTTGGGTTCTCTAGTGAA
Organism: Bidens hawaiensis; assembly: GCF_021521415.1. NCBI lineage: Eukaryota > Viridiplantae > Streptophyta > Magnoliopsida > Asterales > Asteraceae > Bidens > Bidens hawaiensis. The sequence continues at coordinate 225,535 of NW_027493339.1, read as the reverse complement.
GATTTAAGTTTGATATTTATTTATATCACTTTTAATAGATTATGACAATGAAAGGTTTAAGCTAGGCCTTGTGCAAGGTTGCCAGTTCAAATCCCGAGCCTACCTGAGATTCCGTTCCACCGTTTCTTATGCCACAAAGTTCTGCTTTTGTGAAGGCACAAGGACTGTCAAGTGGCAGCCGTCGTTATGGTTTCCCAGGGAACGCCAAGTCAACTCTGAAGCCAACATGGGCCCGGTTAAGACAATATAGTCTGGCCAGAGTGGGGCAACAGGGTTTTCCTAATTTGGAGAGTGTGGTTGCCTAAATACAAGAAAGTTGTCGTTCTAAAAAAGCGGTTGCGTGTTTGATATTTAAATTAAGAGTTAAACACTTGAATGTATAATAATATGGAACTAGATTTAACACCCACGTCGGAGCACTGCCACCACAACACGATCGTCGCCTACGGTTCGTAAATTGAAGCCGGTAACAACTGGAGATGATGGCCACAATCAGCGGAAATCAAGAGGTCATCGGTGGAGAAAAAAGAAACTTGTGAAAAGATGGAGTGATTGAATAAAAGCATAAACAAAAACATGCTATCAAAATAACCAATAAAAAGGTGTCAACATTAACACTTTACTGAGTTATACCACACGCTTCAAAACTTGTCGGGTAGTACATTCACAATTGAATAATTATATTTATAAATTACATAATTACTCTACTTGATATGTTTGTGATGTATGACATAGTACAGCCTAAGTACACAAAAAGTCTTTGTTGCGTGGTAAACAATTAAACATCAAAACAAGGTGTTAATAAAAATAATGTTCACACTACCAACGACTCATATATATATATATATATATATATATATATATATATATTTGGAAATATTAAACAAATTAAATAGTTGGTGAACAAAAGTCAAGATATTGATATTGAAACTAGATGGCCGTTTCTACAGTTAAGTATGAACATGTCAAATTATATAAATTAATAACTTTTGATTAAATAAATTAAAATGTCTATTTCTATAAGTTTAAGAACGTCTCTGCCATTGAATTCGTCTCCCTATTAAAACCGGCTGAATTAATCCAAAATCAATATGATGTCATGGTCATCTAATAAATTAAAAATATAAAAAAGAATTAACACGACGAAAATGTATTGTGGTAAGTTTAAACATCCGAATTGAAGCATCGTTTCGTCATTTGGAACACCGTTTTAAGGTAAATTTTACATCTATCTACTTGTATGATCATATCCGTCTTCCGATCAAAAGCTCTAAAACATCAGTTTGAAATTCGGACAAAACTTAACTACGTTAAGTTTTTTATTAACGGAGGTCCAATGAAAACAATTAGTATGAAAGGTGAGACCGGTGCCCTTTTGTTATCTTTTAGTGTCGTGATAATTTCAGAGTTCATGTTTATGCGACCTTACGGCCGACAATGTTATTCTTTCTTCTATGATAAACGTTCGGAGCATAATTGTGTTCTGCCTTGTATGGCTTTATTCTACTCTCCTTCTCACCTACACTCGTCTAGAGTTTAGATCATTAGCCATTTTGACTACGACTTTTAGAAATACATGCGTAAATATATGAAATGAAGATAGAAATACATAAAATTGAAATATAACTCTATGAAATTATGGTATAAAACATGAAATACATTAAATAGAAATATGAAAGTTAGAAATATATATGGTTTAGGTAATTTTGGTTAACCGAAATAACCACTATTCAGGTATTTTCGGTTTCATTCGGTTTTCAATTTGTTTCGCTAACAGTTTGGTTCTTGCTCACCCGTAACTCCATAAGTCTCATGCTAATCATTTTCAATCTGTTTTTGAAAACATTCTTTTCTCTCTCAAATAAGAGCATTCTCAGCTCGTTCCCTATAAATATGTGAGTGAGTTTTGTAATTGTATGGTATGTTATTAATAATTGTGAGTAGAGCAGAGAAAAATTTTATATGAGAAAGTTCATTTGGGTTACACTGCTCGTCCTGTATAATTTTTAATATTTTTTTAAAAGTGGTTTTGATTGTATGTGAAAGATATTTAATGATAAATGTATAAAAAGTTATTATTTAATTGAATATGAGAGAGTAAAACGTAGCAATTTTTAGTGCTTTAAGAGCATTCATAGCTCATTCCCTACCATAAAAACATAATTACACTAAAAATCACTACATTTATTTTCTTTTTTTTCAACTAAATAATATTGTTTAATACATTTATCATTATCATTTCTCCCTCCTCCATTCACAACCACTTCCCGTCCTCTTCTCTACTCATAAACACTTAAAAAACCATACCATATAATTTATAAAAAGTCACTCGCATAACTATAAAAACATACTGATAACATGCTTAAAACAACACAAAACACAAGATATTAATATATTATTATTATTATTATTATTATTCATATTTACCTTTTCTTCAACTAAATAATATTCAAATCCAAGTTGACAAATGACAATATTCCCACAATAATCATCCACCCATGCACCCTTTCCTACCTCTTTCTTCCTTCCTTCCAACCTCTTTTTGACAATTTCATCTTCAAACTCCATAAATCCAAATCTTCATAAATACAAATCCTCATTCCATTTCACATATTCATACTCAAAACATCAAAAAAAAAAAATGAACACCAAATTACCTCTTATTATTATTATTATTACATTCACTCTCTCTATATCTATATTCACATCTTCAATATCAGCCTTCCTTAACTTCTTCCCAAACATATCCTCAATCCCACCAGCATTCCTCCCCAACTCCACCAAAGGCGCGTGGGATGGCTTCAATAATCTTTCTGGATGCCGCTCGGGTCAAACCGTAGCAGGCATCTCAAAACTCAAAAACTACTTCCATTACTTCGGATATCTTAACAACATTAACCAAACTGGCAACTTCACTGATGACTTCGATGACTCGCTTGAATCCGCAGTCAAAAACTATCAAAGAAACTTCAATCTTAACACTACTGGAACACTGGATGATGAGACAATGAAACAAATACTAAAACCAAGATGTGGAGTTGCGGATATTGTTAACGGATCGAGTATATGAATTCGGGTAAATTCACACCCTTTGGGAAGTATTCGGTTGCACATTACTCGTTTTTCCCTGCGTGGCGCCCCTCGCAGCGTGAGTTGACTTACGCGTTTGACCCGCGGAATCAACTTTCGGACAACGTTAAGCGCGTGTTCGCTAACGCGTTGGCACGTTGGTCGGAGTGGACCCCGTTGACGTTTAGGAACATTAGTAGTTATAACGCCGCGGATCTGAAGATCGGGTTTTACTCCAGGGATCATGGAGACGGTACGTATTTGAGTAAAACGATTAATTTAGGAATAAACTCTCCGAATTATATATGTATTTTTGGGTTTAGAACTTTTAAATATAGCTCATATATTTTTGGTAACACATATTAGAGTAGAGGTATTCAGACCGGTTTAAAACCCAAAAACGGTTTAGTTTGGTTAACAAAAGTCAAAACCGGTTTCGGTGCGGGTTGAAACCGGTTTCGGTTCAGGTTTTGATCGGTTTCGGTTCGGTTAACTGGTTTGGAATCGGTTTCGATAGAGAAAATTAAAAAACGGTTTCGAACCTACGGTTTCAATCGGTTCCAAACCAGTTTCTACATAATCGGTTTCAAACCGGTTCGATTTTCGGGTCAGTTCGTTTAACCGATTCTTTTGCCCACCTCTATATTATAGGGCTATTCAAAAAGTTCATGTCTCGCTCGACAAATACTCGAATCTAAACGAACTGACCCAGCTCGATTTGAGCTCGAGTCAGGGTTGGCTTGGTTCGTGGCTCAGTCTTGACTCGGCTCACTGGTTCGTTTATATATTATTATTTGTAAAAAAATTAAAGAATAAAAAAGTTCATGAGCTCGAGGTCGGCTCAAGCTTTAAACGAATCGAGCTTGAGCTAGCTTAATTCTTAACTCGATAAAGTTAATATGCCGATCTAGAGTCAGCTCATTTAAGTTTGAGCTCGCCCTGGCTTAATTCCTAACCCTTATATTTCCAATTATATATTTTAATATTAATTTCTAATATTCAGGTGAATCGTTCGACGGAGTGTTGGGAACATTAGCTCACGCGTTTGCGCCTCCCGCTGGACTAATGCATATGGACAGCGCGGAGACGTGGATTATCAACGACGTGTTCGCTGGGTCAGCGTCCGCAATGGACCTGGAGTCCGTGGCGGTGCATGAGATCGGACACTTGTTAGGTCTCGGCCACTCGTCGGTGGAAGAAGCGGTTATGTTTCCAACAATATCTTCCGGTGTACGGAAGGTTGAGCTGGCAAGAGATGACGTGGACGGCATTCAGCAGTTGTACGGTATAAATCCGGATAATAATAGTACAATTGGACCAACGTTTGGTGAGAGGGAAATGAGCGGTGTGACACGTGGAAGTGGACCGTTGGGTTTGGTTGGGTTATTATTATTGGCCTTTGGATTAATGTTTTAGAGGGTTATTAATTATATTATTTTTTTGTTTATTGTAAATAATTAAATATTAAGAATCTTTTTGGATTATTATTATTATTTTGTATTATTGAGAGGTGGTGGTGGTGGTGGTGGTGGTGGTGGATATATTCTTTTTTGTGTTATGATATTTTGTTACATGAAATGATATTTTTGGTAGTTTTGATGCATAAAAAAATGATTTGGCTACAAATGATATTTGTTTTCAACGGTCCGTGACTAACGGAATGTTAACGTTGTTAGCAGCACGCTGGATGTTTGTTAATAAGCCTCAAAACGTGAACGGACAACTATGTGTTTAAATTTCAAAATTTCGATCGCAAAATGATAATTTTGCATCTTGCGATGACGACGTCCGTTATCTTCATTAATCTTAACTTACACCCACCAAATAAAAATACATCTTAAATGTTTTTATTTTTTGGTTAACAAATGTCTTCTTTACCTGTCTCAAAAATTAAAATCATGAGACATGACATGACTAGATATGAAATATAAATTGCTTAATGGGCTCAAGCCCACAGAAAAAATTGGCAGCCCAGCCCATGAGTTCAGCCCATATTTATTTATACTCTATATCCCAAACAAGAAACAATTTGAGTAGCAAGGAAGAAGCAGAGCACTGTCTTCAACAGCCAAAGGCTGCCTAAATGGATTCAGCTGAACCTGAGCCGAAAAGTCGAAAACAAATCATATCAGCCCAAAAACCAAATAAAAAATAAATATATTCTATATTCGTTATGCACATACTTATGGTAATAACGCGTTAAAAAGATATACACATTTTGTGATATCAGATGTACATATACAGTAAAACCTCTATAATTTCATAATGTTGGGACCGAGATATTTTATTAATTTAGCGAGATATTATTATGTCGATAGATAAATAAATAATTTATTAATTTAAAGAGGTTTTTACGTATGACCATTCAATTTCCAAGTGCAATGTACATTCACAAATTAATTTAATTTGTCAAGTTTATTGTTTTTTAATAAGAAATTAATTGAACCGATCACTCGGAAAGAAGCATTGCAAGCAGCAACTCTTCACAACGTTTTGTTGCAATACGAGAAGACAATGCCCCGACAGATTTGAAGTTCAACAAAAAACAAGTGACTATAGATTCATTTTTTACTGGACAATTTTACAATTTGAAATCTTTTAGTAATTATTAATTTATAGTTTCGTTGGGACCGATATATATACACTGGGATTTCAAAAAAAGTTACTAGCTTATTATTTTATCCATTGGGGTTCAATTTTGCACTGGTACTAAAGTTGGGACCGGACAAATTACTAATTTTATCGAGGTTATTAATTTATAGAGGTTTTACTGTACTAAGAATATAAAATATAGAAAACAAATATTTATAAAACACAAGTATAATGATAATAGTGAACTTACAGGAACTGTGAGTGGAGTACCGGTAACAGAGGTTATACAGTTAGCTGCAAGACGACAAGCTTCTTCACAATAATCAGAAAAAATAGTTGGAACTTCTATTTCTCTTATCAACTCCTGATATTGCAATTCAAACGAGTCAAGACTGAGTCAAACGGTTAGAAGTATACAAACTTGAACTTCATATACATAAAAGACATACGATAGTCGGTAACCAGCTTTTGTAAGCAGCAATACCGGCATTTGGAGCAATGATCAAATCAGGAAGAAATTCCTGTTCATGAAGAAAAGAATGCAATTTTAAACGCATAGAGTAAAATACTAGTGATTTATGAAAATAATAATAATAATAATATATACCTTGGTGAGTTCTTGATAACGGTCATTATAATAGCCTGAATGAAACCTTAACGTAATCTTTGAAGAATCATCGGTACTTTTAGGAGTTTTACAACTGCAGTTTGCCTCCATGCAATGTGCATAGCTACTAAGACTGATTGTCTCACCGTCCCTATATACCAGCTGCCACGTCAGATGTCACATTCAAAGATTGGTTAAGTGGAAAGAACATTATTTATAACTTATAAATTGAAAAATAAAAATGATATGTTTTTAAAGATTTATAGTTGGAGTAACTGTTAAATGCCACATCAGATGTATGGCATTTACACGTACACTAAATGACAAATAAGATGCTACGCCACGTCAGCAATATTTGGAAAAACGATAAAAGTATGATATGCTACCGTTTAACCTTTGACCAGATCAATGATTTAAAAAATCAGGAATAATCTGACGCTGACGTGTAATTTGAGGGAAAACGGTTAAAGTATGATATGAAATGTACACTAAAATTAAGTTTCTTACTAACATATTAACATATGATGCTGACCCGTCATGTGGAACTGCGGGCCCCACGAAATCTATATACACTCGACTCCAGGAAGAAGAGCATGCAACTCCCCAAAGACAGCAGTTTGATAAAGTTCTCGCTCTGGACCTTTATATAGACAGTTCATTTAAGTGAAATGAAGAATCAAGCTCTAAAAGTAAAAAATAAATAAATAAAAGAAAAATGCTAGTGGAATAATACCTAGGTAGTGTATGCAAAGTTCATCTGTAGTTTCAGTGGTCAACTGTTTACCAAAAGCAAGTTGAATGGCTTGATATATGGTCAATGGCTGGAATAAAGTCTAAGTATTAATGATAGTTATCATATCACAAAAGATGACTAAATAGCTAGATATAACCATATAGGCATATTATTCTACAAAATTATATTTTTATTATTCATAGGAAGTAATAGTAGTTTAGTACCCAGTGAAGAAGTAGAGCAACTGAAGAATCTAAAGAGATGCCTCGCCATTCATAATATTCACTCCAACTGCATAACTGTTTCTTTAATATAGACAAAGGCCCTGTATGTTGAGTTTGTGTATTGTAGCTTTAAGAAGCAATTGTAACTGATTTAAAAACTATAATAATTGAGAAACTATAAAATTACCTCTACAAGGGCATAATCTATTTGGAAGACTCCATCCCTTATCAGACCTTCCAATAAAATGAATAAAACAGTGATAATAATAATAATAATAATAATAATCAAAATGTTGATATTGCAATTATATTGATTAAACTTCAAGAATATAAAAGAGTGCAATAGAAACCACAAATCATCCAACGACAAATCTGAAGATCCGCAACTGCATTCACAGATCCAGATTCCTGCACGGTGGATTCCAAGTTTATCCAATAATGAACATCTGGTCTCCATCTTTTCACACACCTGCAACAATTCAATCAAATAAATTAATTAAAATCATCCAAATAAGCTCCATTAATCAAGAGAACACTTTTGACTTTTGAGGTCAAAGATTTAACTTTTACAAACTAAGATAGATTCAAGTTGTGTACTAAATTTACAACAATATAATTAGAGGTGCAAATGAGCCGAGCCACTTGCGAGCTACTCGAGATCGATAAAAAAAAGCTCAAAACGAGCCGAGCCTTATCTAGCTCGAGCCGAGCCTGAGCCTCAAATTAAGTTCGTTTAGTTATCGAGTCCAAGCTTGAGCCTTGTATTAGAAGATCGTTTAGGCTAGTCAAACCTTGTGTTTTTTTAAGTTTTAACGCTTTTGGACTTCTATGTACTAACTTCACACTACAATGCCGAGCATTGGCCCGTTTAACGTTTTATAATAATATACAAAAATTAAAATGTAGTTAATTATTAAATAATAAACGAGCCGAGCTCGAGCTTTAAAAAAGGAGCTCGAAACTAGCTGAGCTCGAGCTCAAGCTCTTGTAATGTAAGTCAAAAGTCAAAACGAGTTGAGCTGGAGCCTAGTCGAGCTTGGCTCGTTTGCACCCTTAATTATAATTCTAACAATCTTCAAGAAATTGCATACTTCATATCAATCTTGTATTAGAAAATTGGACCAATTGGCCTTATGATCAAACTATATAACACGATTACCTGGTAAGTAGCTTCCCGGGAAAAAGTAAAAGGGAAGTCATTTAGCAGCTTAACACAACTCATTTGTTGTTTTAGTCTTCCACATTCTTCTTTATGAACACTCCAATGTGATATCTTAAACCAAATTATTACAAACACAATTAGTTAATAATGTTCATGGATATCTGAAATTTTCGGATAGTTGATAACTTGATATCACTAGATGTATAAACGAGCCGAACCCAAACTCGAATAGGCTCGAGCTCGGCTCGTTTTGACTTACGAGAGCTCGAGCTTAGCTTGCGAGTTGTTTTTTTCAAGCTTGGGCTCAGCTCGTTTAATATTTATTAATTAATATATATATGTTTTTAAATATTTTTATATATTTTGAGAAAAACCTTAACACAAGCCTACGCTCAGATTGAGCTCGTGTAGTACCTTAACGAGCCAAAGCTCGTTTGTGCAGTGTAAAATTAGTGCATAAAGTCCAAAAAAGGTAAAACATAAAGATAAATAAGGCTCGTTAACAGTCGACAAGCCAACAGCCTTCCCATACAAGACTCGAGCTCATGCACGATAACTAAACGAGCTTTATTTGATACTCGGGATACGCTCGAGCTTGAAAAAGGTTCTACTTGTTTCAAGCTTTTTATCAATCCGAGCTCAAGCAGCTCGCTTGTTTGCGCCCCTAGTTATCACTATCCGAATCCGTAACCAAAATTTCGGATCAGGATATCCTAATTCTAAAAAAAGTACATTTATTATTTATTAATTTTTAAAAACATATTTAAGAGTTAAAAAAAATAAACTTATTTTGGATATCCTAAATTTATTATTCATATTTATCATGAAATATATATATTTTTTTTGGATATCCAAATATTCAGATTTAAAAAAATAAACTTGTTTTGGATATCCTAAATTTATTATTCATACTTATTATTCATCATAATTAAGAAATATATATTTGTTGTATATGATTATCTAGGGTTTGTATTGAGGTTTAAGCAGCTGAAGATATATAATAACGAATTGTGTGAGTGTTTTAATAATAATAATAATAATAATAATAATAATAATAATAATATAGAAAACCTGATGACCGGCTGAGCAGTAGAATACGGCACCACAACCGTCGCACCGGCGATTGGCTCCGCCGGAGCACCGCCGTGAACTTCCCGTCGCGGCACACTCCATAAATATTATTATTATTTACAAACTCGTTATTAAATTATTATTGAGTAAATATTTAAGATATTAAGCAGCAGTTAATTTTGTTAAGAGTGTGCGGTTTGGTGTGGTTTTCTTTTAAAACTAAAACTTTAGTTTTAGGAGTTTTGAAACCCTTCACTTTCGGTTTTTTTTGTGTTGGTTTTCGGTTTTCATTTTGGTTTCGGTTTTTTCGGGTTTTGCCATTTAAGTTTGAAAAGTTTAGGACGATAAAAAAGTTGGCAAAAAACAAGTACTTTAGGTATAAATAATTTTGTTAATTGTAAAATAATAGACTATTATTCATTTGATAAAAAAAATATATTGGAGATACATATTTATTAAATTCTTATAAATCACTTAATATAATATATAAAAAAAACAAAAATTTAGGAATTCGGTTCGGTTCGGTTTTTTCGGTTGAACCGATAGTGCGGTTTCTACAAAAACATAAAACCAAACCGTTGTTTTTTTGTTTCGGTTTTTCAATTTCAAATTAATTTTTTCGGTTTGTTGCACACCCCTAATTTGGGTCACTAACTAACAATCTATGTTACATTTGATTATCTCTATTTCCCGAGTAGGAATTGTAGGGTGTTAGATGACACTTCTCAAAATGAAAGTCTGTCCTGGAACCTCACATAATTATGACACGTGACGCAACCAGTTACTTATTTATTATGTATAGATTTTAAACCAATCTATTTTTAACATTTAGGTTTATGGATTTTGAAAATTACTTTATTAGGGCGGAGGGAGCGCAGGCTAGCACTACCCGTCGTCCCACCAATCACCACCTCAACCATTGTAGTTGAACCGATCTTAACCCAAACCCACTGGTACCACATTACCCGCCCAACCCTGCCTCTCTCTCTTGCACGCACAAACATGTTTTCTCAACTCCCCAGTCCCCCGGGTTATATCACCCGCAAAAGCTACTCAGAAAGAAGTTTTGAAGGAGTGGCAGCGTTGTTACAACCTACTCCCACCCCCTCCATTGAATTTTGTCTTTGTATTTTCTCGATTAACTTTTCCATTTATATATTTATGACGATTCTATTAACATTAATAATAAACATCCAACCAGACAAGTATAAGTATTTCAACACAAATACGCCCTTGTTCGATATTGAGAAAAGAACATAGGCTAATTCCTTTTGTTATATTCATTTCTTGCCTACCTCTTTGCTTGCAACATAATGCTATCCTTGGATTCCATATTCCATACTTCTAAGGGCGCTTTTGTTTCACGAACTTTTTTAAAGGATTTAGAATTGGAATAGGAATTGGAATTGGAATGAAATGTTTGAGAATCCCTATCATGTGTTTGGTTGGTTAATATGTATTGGAATTGGAATCTTCTTCATTATTGGGTTTTTTTTTTTTTTAAGAACGAGGGCAAAGGCGGAAACGCTTTAGTTTTTTTACATTTTTCGTTTTTGATTTATATTTTGAGTTATGATTTTTTTTATTAATTTTTTTGAATTTTTTTAGAGAGGTTTTTATTGTTAATAAGAAAATCCTTAACAATCCTTTCAAATAGGTGGGATTTTAAAATCCCATGAAATGTGAGATTTGATGGGATTTAGTTTCTATTCCCATTCTTTCATTTAATGAAACGAACATATCAATTCATGGGATTTAAAATCTCATTCCTTAAAATTCCTTACAAATTCTTAAAAAGAACAAGCCCTAAATGTTGGCATTGGAGGTATCTCCTCATGTTTATCTAACAATGAAAGCAATGTTTATGAACACAAGTACATTAGAATATATTCTCTTCCATTAGAAAATGTCATTTGCCACCATGTGATGCAACCCATAGAAATATTCAAATTAATTCATCTTTATAAAATATTGTTAACTAACAATAAACAAAAGATGTAAATAAATAAGATGTAGAGAATATATGTTATCAATGTATTAGCTTAAGAGCAACTAGGCCACATGAACTTTGACCATTCTTGGATTCGATGTTTTCTTCATTTCTTTATACTATTTTTTTTATTGTCATTTTATTGTAAAAGTACAACTTATGAATATAAGTACAAAACAAATAAATGAAGGCATATACATTATATATTATATATATAGATAAATATTAAATGTTGGTGCCACAACTCCTTTTATGAAATCAACTATTTTAGTATTTGTGATTTTAGTTTCATTATTGAAATAAGTTTGTTTGTGATGGTGTGTTGGCTAAGGTGTGCTTTGCTAACTTTCTTTGTTTAAGGTTGCCTGGTTTAAATCTTTAGTGGTTGTTTGTATACATGAATTTTTTTTTAACTATTTATTTTTTTAAATTTTGTTGGGTGTGACATTATATTTTTGAAAGGCCTTTTAACTTAGATCTTTTTTAAAGGTTTTTAATTTGAGAAAATTGAGTTTTAGATTTAGTTTCGGTATTGTGACGAATTTAAGTGACGCCAACTAAAAATGCAACGCCTCATCGCCGCAACACTAGTGTTATTGTTTATTTAGTTTTGTTACTGTAACAAATCTAGCCAATAACGGAACTATTTTTTATGTTTACTTCTGGTATGATAACGAACCTAATCTTTACCAACCTAATGTATGTCGACTCGCCACAACGCCGCGTTTGTTTGTTTTTTAAATATGCCTATTTTTTGACATTATTTTTTGGGTTTAGTTCCACTGTTGTGGCGAACCTATAGATACCGACCGTATTTTTGTCACAACGCTTGTAATTTGCCAACCAAATGAACGTCATTTTACTTATATTATTTTTTGTATCATAAGCTATACGTTTACTAATTTATTTTTCTATCAGATACCGATTGTATATGGGCCGCTTTCATCATAAGTTATACGTGTGCTGACACTATTTTGGGCGTTCACATAATTTTTTGATTTAGTGTACGTGTCGTGACATACTTAACTGATACCAACCGAATATGCGTCAAGCCGTCGTCGCAACGCGACGGGTTCTAAACCTGGTTTTTTTTAAGTATAAAAGATTGTGGAAACGTAGGATAAATGCAAAATATTATTAGGAGAACGTATAGATTTCAGGGATTAGGTGTGCATGTACTTTTAGGTGTAGGGTGTTTGGGACCTGAAAATGCTTTAGTTTTTCATTTATACGGCTTTTTGTGTGCCTTATGGTCTTTTTATCTTCTGTTACTCTCGCTACTGACAATTTTGACGTGTTGTTTATGTGTATGTGTATGTGTATGTGTATGTGTATGTGCTATGTGTATGTTTTTGAGTGTTGGTTGCATGTGTTTTTTCTTACTTCATCTTTGTTATGTGTGTCCTTAGAGCCCAAGGGGGGGGGGGGGGGGTGTCTTGTCATGACCAATCTATCATATAGAAGAGATGTAAGGTTTACCTCCATTTAAACCCTCCCTAAACTCTATTCAATATATAAATTCTCACCTTTTTTTTCCTTAAAACTTTTGAATTTGATTATGTAATGTTAGTATACATTTATATGCATTAAGAAGTTTACCAAGACAATAACAGTAGTTGAAATAATTACTCTTGAAGGGGAAGAAAAGACTTTGAAAAAGTGATTAAAGGTGAAAACCACTTCCAATGGCTAAGCAAAGGGGTGTTTGACACATTCATCTTCCCATTACCTTTGCCTTTAAATCATCACTTATCAAAATTAACCAATCATAAACCTATACAACAACTCCCACAAAATTTCACAGCCCATAATAGTGTGAAATTAAATTCTCATTTTTGATAAATCATCATCAAATATTTTTTTATTTTCTTTTGAACTTTATCAACTATTTTATCTTGCTTTAAAAATTCTAACTTATATTTCTAAATAATATGCATTATACAATGTAAGTTTGAGGGACACAATGACATAGGGTTCTTCCTGAGACGCCCCTTTCACCCTAAGCGCATCCGTAGTAGAGAGGCTAAAAACATCATTTTTTTTTTGTTACGTCAATGTCACATGGAGTGTATGTAGGTTTTTTTCATTTTTTAAGTGTATTGGTTAAAACCTTTGTAATAATTGACGCCGTTGCTAAAAGACGTGGAGTTTTCTTTGTCAAAAACGCCCAAGGCATAGTAGTGTTTGGGCGTCGTAGATGGTTTTGGGGCGTTAGCGAAGCGCACTATGGATTCCCTAATTTCTTTAAAAACACTAGTTTAAAGTTTTCAATTAACTGCTAGACACAGTTTTCCAATAGACAACATTTATTTTACATATATTCAATTATGGAAATGATATTAATGGTACCAAAACACATGAACCTCTATTTAATTGTCATTAACCACCTAACTTATATTCTCATAAATATATTAGATTTTCTTATTTATTATTCTGAAATATTTTGGTGCTACATGTTAAAAATTCCAATCAATTGTCATAAGCAAACCTCCAAACCAAACCCCATAAACTATCATCATGTAATTAATTGAGAAACAAATTAAATATAATAATACATTTTAAAATTTAAATAGTATTTTACTTTATATGTTGCATGTTAAAAGTTACCATTTTCTGTACTTTGTAAGGTATGTTACTATAGTTTAATCAAAGGGGTTACGAGTATCTATTCGATTTTCAGTTTGTTCGGGTCATCAAGTTAGATTTTAATTCTCCGGTTAATTCCTTTCGACTTTGTTATTTTTATTTGGCATGATTACAAATGCGATACGTAAACTTACAATGAAACTTCTTGAAAGCGGGAAATAAGTGAGAATCAAGTGTAAACCTATAACAAATTATACGAGTCAATTCACTACCGACCAGTTTGTCATAATATTATTAAAACTCTAGGTAAAAATAATAAACCATTAAACAATTGAATACCATATCATAACATTACAAAGATGAAATGAATCACAAGAACAAATCAATTTTTTCTATTTATATCACTAAACATCTCTACCAATATGTCATCTTTGAATCACCAAATCCTCCAAAAATAAAAAAACTTAAAAATAAAACCAAAAAATAAAAAATAAAAAAACTTTTCCTTAACCAAATAATCCGAATCGAATCCAAATAATATTCTAAAAAACTACGACTAATTGAAAAAAATCCAACGGTTGAGATCTCTTCCTATACAGATCATACACCTTCCAAATATGATCCAACGGACACGGTCTCTTCTCATCAAACCGCACCCACGGCTTCCCTTTCCCACTCCAATGCAACAAACTAACCGGACCCGGATGCAACGACCGACAACTCCCCTTCACATTATCCCCACCGAGCCCATGTTGATTCCACCGATGATCAATCGCCTCAATATCTCCCGCAAACACCAACAAAAACGGCGGCAACGATCCCAACTCGTAAATCCGCTTCTTCCGTTGAATCTCCATCCAATTCTCGATTTTTCTACGGTAATTCCCCTGACGAAACCTACTTAAGTCCATCACCATCACGCCCGTGTTAAAATAACACGGGCGTGCTCTGATTCCCGTTCTGGTCCCCGTTCTAGTCCCACTACCCGACATAAATGTTTGATTTAAACTCGGGTCGGACCAGAATGCGTCAGTAAAGTAATTAGTAAAATTCGCGTGACAATATTCCGGGGCTCCGATAACCCGGTTATTATTTAATTTTATATTCCATAGTTTTATAACATCATCCACCAATACAACATCACTATCCAAATATATAACCCGTTTCACATTCGGGTCAAGTATATCGCCTAAATAGTTCCGGGCGTAATTCAACGGGTTCTCCAACGCGACCCGGACTGACGTGGATATTAAGTTGATGACGTCATCTTCCCGGTAGATATAAACTTTGAAACTTAACGACGTAAACGTGTTTCTAACCAATCGCGTGAGGACACGTGGACTCGCCGGATCAAACTCTGCGGCGATGAAGTGGAAGAAGATGTTCTCCGGACACGAGGCGTGGCGGAGGACGGAGTGTACGGCGGCGATTGAGCCACGTAGGTACTCGGAGTCCAACGTCATTGCCACGTGTACGGAGGCGGAGGTACGGCAGCTTGCGGCGTTGAGGTACTCCGGCGACTCGGTGAACTGGAAGAACTTGTCGCCGGAGATGACGTCATCGGTGGCCGGAAAAGAGCGGATGCCGATGGAGAGTAGCGGGAGAGATAACAAGAGGATAATGTTGAGAGGATTGATCGGAGATGACGTCATCTTGCCGGTGAAGATGACGGTTATTGGATGGTTTTAAGAGTTAGGGTTATGGTTAGGGTTTCATCTCCGGCGAGAAGTTGGTCAAACGGTCAACGGTGACTGTGTGTGTGTTCGTTTATAATGAGATATATTGAGATATAGAGAGAGATATGTGTCTATTTATATATGTACATATGGATTGGGTCAAGTTATACGAAAGACAACAAAAATGAGAAGTGTGAGAAGCATAAATAATTGACATGCGTCAAGTGTGGATCAAAAGGAAAAAGGTACAGAGGTAATTGTACATATTTTCTCTCTCCACATGCATGGCACATGTTAATACCCCATCATTTTAGAACGCCTATAACTTTTTCGTATGATATTTTTTTAAAAAAAAGTTCATCACAATAACAATCGTTTTTTATCTTTAATATGAGTATGATTTTGTTATATAAAATTTAAAACAAAAATTACGTCATTGTGTCTTTTCGTACACCATTGTGTCTTTTTTCGCCATTGTGTCTTTTCGCACACCATTGTGTTTTTCGCACACCATTGTGTCTTTTCGCTTATCATTGTGTCTTTTTTCATCATTGTGTCTTTTCGCACACCATTGTGTCTTTTCGCTTATCATTGTGTCTTTTCGCGCACAATTGTGTCTTTTCGTTTATCATTGTGTCTTTTTCGTCATTGTGTCTTTTCGCACACCATTGTGTCTTTTCGTACACCATTGTGTATTTTCGTTTATCATTCTGTCTTTTTTCGTCATTGTGTCTTTTCGTACACCATTGTGTCTTTTCGCTTATCATTGTGTCTTTTTTCGTCATTGTGTCTTTTCGCACACCGTTGTGTCTTTTCGCTTATCATTGTGCCTTTTTTCGTCATTGTGTCTTTTCACACACCTTTGTGTCTTTTCGCTTATTATTGTGTCTTTTTTCGTCATTGTGTCTTTCAACTCATCATTATGTTTTTAAATATTAATAACACCGTTGTGTAATAATTATATGTAAAAATAAAGATAAAATAACAACAAATTATCTAATACATAAAACACAATGATTAATACATGTTACACAATAACTTGAAATATAACACAATGATGAATACGTATAACACAATGACCTAAAAAGTAAGACACAATGGTGAATACGTATAACACAATGGCTTAAAACATAAGACACAATGGTGAATACGTATAACACAATGACTTGAAACATAAAACACAATAGAAACAAACATATTACACAATGACACAATGGCCTAAAAGTTATGGAAATTTTAAAATGATGGGGAAATTTACACGTGCACTGCATGTGGAGAGAAAAAGTCAACAAAGGTGTGTTATTACCTTCATGCCCTCTCCATCAATTTTTATTTATTAAATTAATCTCAACCATTCAAATATAAGATTAATGGACTAGATTCCTTCTCACCCTTCTCATTTTTATTGTCATTTGTATTTTAACTTTACCCCATATGGATATATATATATATATATATATATATATATATATATATATAAGATTGATTTCTTTTGAGAACCGCTTTGAGCTTTAAGAACTCGAAAGAACTCAACGTAAAAAATTTTTTTTTGGATTTTTTTTACACATGTGTAATACGTAAGCGTAAATAATGTACAAAAAATTACCGTAATTTTTACACACCGAATCGACTTATTACGCATGTGTAACTAACATTTAAACTTATGTAATTATCAAAAATACTTATTCTCTCTCCTGATTCATTATTTAATCAAATTTAATCTCAGCCACATATTCAAACTCAATTAATTAAATTTGTGGTCCGAAATTGAGTTTTTAAAGTTCTTACAACTCATCAAGTTCACAAAATATCCCTCCCATATAAATATATATATATATATATATGTGTGTGTGTGTGTATATATATATATATGTGTATATATATATATATATATATACAGGTGAGAGTGTATGTATGTATAGCTTGCTGGCAAGAAAAGATGATACGATGGGGATGGTTTAGGACTCAGTGGCGACGAGTAGGGATGTTCAAAAAGTTTGCGGCTCACAGCTCGTTCGAAAATATCTTGAAAAAGCTCGGCTCGAAAACGCTCGATTCTAAATGAGCTTGGCTTGACTCAGCTCGATTTCCAAACAAGCCAAGATTGAGCCAGGAGTCAGCTCGGCTCGTTGTTCGGTCTTGGCTCGACTCGTGATCCCGGCTCGTCTGCTCGTTTATATTAAACTCTAAAAATATCTATATATAATAACTTCATACCAAAAAAAATAAATAAAAATTATTTATATATTATATCACTTGATATCTAAAACTTTATAAAAAATAATTAAAATAAAATATATAAAATTATAAATTATCTATTTTATTTATTTTATGACATATTTATGTTAGTGTTATAATATAGTCTTTTATCTATCAAATTTATAAAATATAAAATGAAAATAAAAAATAAAAAAAAATAAATGAGCTCGGCTCGAGTTTTAAACGAGCCAAGCTTAAGCTTGATTTTCAGCTCGATAAAGACAACGAACCGAACTCGATTAAGTTCGAGCTCGAGCACACTCTGGCTCGACTCGACTCGGCTCGTTTACAATCCTAGTGGCGGCTGGGATTAATATTTTTTTAAACGGTCATCACTTATTTTTTCACCGACTCACTTGAACTATTTTCAATCCTCGAGAATGAAACTGTTAGGTGCTAAGCTGACACGAATTCGAAGGGAAGTTTGTACACTCTATAGGTCCCAATCAAGAGACCGATCTTTGAAGGAAATCCGACATTGTTTGTCATTAGTGAGATCTGAACGGAAGAACTCTTCCTTTATAACTTTTAAATAAAGTATTTGGTGTCTCGTTATTAATTAACAAATGTTAGAAAAGTAATTGTAGAATATTTATAAATGATAAATGAACACCGAATGATGCAAAAATTAAATACTTTTGGTAATTTATAACTTTTTTGCTTGTTATGAATAAAAAATGGATTTGGGTAAATATGGTTAGCTAAAATAAACAAATGATTAATTAGCAATTGATTGAGAAGTTGTTGTAGAAGAAATATTAAATTTTAAATATTTTTGTCAACTTTTGCTTACCATTAAAAAATAAATAGTTAGTTATAATCTGTTACATTAAATGTTTATCGTCGTCGCCGTCTTCACCATCATCACCCTACCACCACAACTGCCACTATTCCAGAAAGGATAACTTTAAAAAATGTTTAAAGTATTAGAGTTTAAGTTTAAGTCAATTATTTAAGTTTATCGAGTTGTTTAAACTTTAGTCATTAAGTTTATCTTTTTATTATGATAGTTTATAAGAGTTTAAACTTTAAAATCATAAGGTTTATCTTAATAATTTGTGGATGGTCTTATTTTCAGTTTGGTTAAATGAATAAGGAGTCGATCAATTGCTATTGATCAACGTTGTGTTGTTCTTTTGATTATGGTTTCTAACAATCATCAACTCCTAACCACCGTCGTTGTCGCATTACCATTTTTTTATATTTTGTTAAATTTTACTTACTTTGAGGCAATAATATTTTGTCGTTTTTTTTAATCATCGCATGTTTCGTATCTACCAAACAAAATAAGGTTATTATTTATTACATTTATATATCAGCGAAATAAGATGATAGAATGATAATGATTCATTAGACATTTCATTATCTATTCATTTTCATTCACTCACTAATTTCATTACCTCATACAAAATTAACTATAGTTTACTATTTAAAGTTGAAAGTTTCGTCTTAAAATCCAAATGATGTAAATTAAACAAAAAATTATAAAGTTATATATAATAAAAAAAATAAAATTATTGCAAATATCATCTCAATGTATGAAAGGTGATATTGGGACACCGAACCCTTAGTTTAAACACCATTTCATCAGGGTCTATACAACGAGTTGAATAGACTTCAGGGGCACGTCAATGGTACTCCTCACAATGTGACTCGTATAAACGCATAATTTGGCGTGTTGTCCGTGATTCTTGGGTGATGTCACGTGAAGGTAATATTGACATATATAAGATTTCACCGACAGTTATATGTTGGGATATAAGATTCTTTCGAAACTATTTGACAAATTTAGTATTCTACATATAAATAGGACTATAAGTTTATAAATTTTATCCATCTTCATTTCTCTGATTATCTCTATAAGTTTAGTCATCTATAAAATTTAAACGAATTAAGTTATCCTATATGACTCGTATATAGACTATATATATATGATCTTAGTGTTTATCTAAACATAAATCAATGCTCTAGTAAAATTGTATTGTATTATAATATTGACTTACAACTCTTTAGGGTTGAAGTTCTTTGCTTTTTAAAGCTATGATTAAATGATATAAATTACATTTAATTTTATAAAGAACAAAAAAGGACAAAAGCAAAACCCAGCTGTGGAATATAATGGTGGCAGATGTGTACAAAGCAAAAATTAAAGTGTTTTTTATTTATTTAATAATAATTAAATTAAAATAAAAAAACATGCATAAATTTGCTATTGTCAGCGGGCTGGTGCACCACTCACCCTATCACATGCCACGTGGCCCACCACCTCCTCTGTTTTCCGACATGGCTTATGTATTTATCTATCCACTTTAAATTCTGTGAACCTGCTCTTAGTATATACACTAACAAAAATATTATAAAAAAAGAATCCCGTTTAGAGCATCCGCAACAATAAAAATTCAAACCGTTGAATCAATTATGTCTACGTCACGTTTTAAACATTCTTTAAATACTCATATTTTCTTCTACAACAACAAACTTTTACATACCAATTAAAAAAATACGTCTGCGTACATGAAAGTGATGCGACCCTATAACCAGAGGCGGACCCACATAGTTTTGATCGGGGTCACGGGACACCAATATTTTTTAAAAACTATTTAGATGCGATATATTAAATTTTGTAAGAACCCCATAAAATTAGTACTTGAAACCCATACTATTAATGCTGAATTGATCTAGTGAAAAGTCCTTTGTTTTTCCTTTGAGCCTTTGAGAGGTTGGAGGTTCAAGGCTCACAATATTCTGTTTTTGTAGCTTTTTATATATCCTATTCAATATTAGTTATTTAGTTAGGATATTTATGTATGTGTATTATAATGAATCATTTATTTGTATTAGAGTTAGTTTTTCATGTTTTGGTCATGTATGTAAGACCATATATATAGCTTACGTTTATGTTTTCAGGTATGAATAAAAATGAATTAAAAGTCTATGTTCAGTCTAGTTTATAATATAGATTCTTTCTACTTACTTGTTTCCAATGACACAATATTTTTATGTTTTGTTATGTTCCTCTCCTCGACTTTACCCGGATAACGACCGACCTGAAAATTTTATAAATCGAAAAAAATTGGGTCTCCATTGGTAAAAATACCGAGTCCGCCATTGCTATAGCCCATCACCTCCAGTATGCCTCTTGTTTGCAGATACAAACGTGCCACAAACATGATCTCACAAACTTGCTCCACAGGGGCAAGGTTTGTGGTTGGCATGATTTCGAGAGACAGACTTGGTCACCTAGACACGTGTTGTGCGCGCTCTAGTTGTTAACATGTATACGAACATCACTAACATATTATGTACACCGATAACATGTCATGCAACGTGTATGACATTATTTAACATTTTAACAATATCATACACAAGTCGTATAACCTTATACGGACCATTTGATATGCATAAATGTATATATAAACACGTATAAGATGTTATATGAGTTGTTATACAAACTTTTATGACTTTACAAAAACTGATTAACGTGACAGAAGTGTATTGTTATAAATGTCATACGAGTCGTATCCATACAATACGTATGTCATGTTAGTGTACATATTTGGAGGTGGTGTATGTATAACACCACTCTTTTTAAATGGAACCGTACTACATAAACTTTTAAACTTATAAAAAATGGGCAATTTCATATAATAGTAACCAAGTTTCAAAAGTGTTCCAATTAGGTCACTCAACTTTAAAAAGTGTTTAAATTAGGTCACTCAACTTTCATATTTTATTAAATTAAAGGTTTTAACTAGGGGTGTGCACAAAACCAAAAAAACCGAACCGAAACCAATAAAACTGAAAAAACCGAACCGAAAAAACCAAACCTAAATAGAAACCGGTGGTTCGGTTTTGAACTTTAGAAAAAACCGAAATATTGGTTTTGGTACGGTTTTGTATTTTGTTAAAAACCGAAAAAACCGAACCGAACCGAAATAACTATAACATCTTAACCATATATAATCATTAAAACAAAATCTACCGATGGATATTTGTTTAATTTTAACATATTGTTAATATAAATATATTTGGTTTGCAAGTATGATTAAAAACCAATAATAGGTACTTTCGGTTTTGATTTTGAATTTTAATTTCAAATATGTCTTTTATTATCTTTTAATATTTTAGGTGTAAACATTCAATTTTCTAGTAATCATTAGTTTAAAGAAAAAGAATGGCATGCTCGATTCAATATCTTGGGTCAAGTTTTTTTTGCCCAAAAAGTTTTTGCTCGACTAGCAAAACCGAAAAAACCGCATTCAAAACCGAACCGAACCCAAAAACCGAAAACCGAAAAAACCGAAACCGAATGGTTTTAAAAAATCATAAAACCGAAAGTTTGGTTTTTGGTTCGGTTTTAGTCAAGAACCGCACCACGCACACCCCTAGTTTTAACATGTTTTTTTAACGCTTTTAATTTTTGTTTCACATAGAAAATCTTTTTATCTTTTTTTTATGTTGACGTTGAGTGGCGGTGTAGATATTATTTTTTATTTTTGAATTTTAATATAATTAACGTTTTTTAATTTTTTAAAAATATAACTACCTATATTGCAAATTGCGACCACCACATCTTATCCTCCATTTATTTCTTAACAAACAAAAAAAAACGGTGAGACTCGATTTGAAGATTTAGTGACCTGATTTGAGAAAAATATGCATGAGTGACCTAATTAGAACACTTTTAAAGTTGGTTACTATTTTATGAGATATTCCCTATAAACAACTACATAATTTTATTTATATGTTTTTTCTTACATTGATGTTATAAAGAGAGGAATAATTTGTTGTTATATGAACATAATTAAATAATGATCATGTTCCATGTTTGTTCATTTTTCCACTTTACAACTTGGATAGTGCAACTGTGTTAAATACCTTTGATTTTGTAATTATTAATAATAATAATTACAGTTGTATGAATTTAGATTTGGAGTTGAAATAATAAGGCAGTTTTGAACCTTTTTTTTTTGAATTCTGATTTATCTCCTATTTGTGATGTAAAATTCTGTATACACTTTATCATTATTTATTTATTTATTTCGATAATTGATGATAATTATATACTAGTATCTAGATATGTTGAGTCGTGCTTGTTTCATTTCATAGAGATTATTTTTTAAACTCAAACTCTACTTGTTTATTAACTAGGCTATACAAAATATTAATTTCAATGTTTTGTGTCGCTCCTTTATCCGGAAGACAAGGGAAGCTCTCGCCACATGGCGCTCCTCCTTGTCTCGCTTTTCTCTTTCCGGATGGTGTCATTCTTATAGATGGTTTACGTATTTTTACCAAACTAGGATGATTATTCATTAACTCACGCATTCTCGTGCTGCTCCTCACCATATTAGCTTTCACCCTAGCTTCGTACCCAAACATCTTATATGCTTGCTCCCTACCTCACCCATTACATCTCACCTTAGAGGGGACGGAGTGGAGTCTAGATTTTCTCAAAAATATTCAGTCCCGACTTTGAATATCACCCCCTCTGTTTTCTCCTGTTCATTTTTGTACGTTTTATTATATTTTTGGTACTTTTTTGATCGGGGGTTTGAAGAGACAAAGGACAACTCCGTCTACTCTTATCCGATATTTAATTTTCACATTAATACACACATGATAACTTATGCTACTTATAATTTTGTAAAATCATAAAATATATTATTTAATTATTTTTTGCGTAGTTTTCTATATAATTATACTAGGCTAGTGACCCGTGTAAAACACGGGTTGAACAAAGGAAATCTACATTAACACGGGTTTGGATCAAATACAAATGTAATTAACATTCTAAACGTGAGAATCAAATAGAGTAATTATATATACAAGTAGAGTAATTATATAATTACTCTATGATAAAATTAATATCTAATCGTATTAGGATTTTTAATTATATAACATAAGATCCATATATTTACCAAAATTCTCACTGTCGCTCATAATTTTGCCAACCAGAATCCTTTATTCTTTACCATTGCAAAGAATTACCAGGCTTTAAATATCGACATGATCTAGTTCGAGATGTGCTTTACGACGTCCTTAAGCGGGCCGGGATCTCGGCAAAAAAGGAAGCCCCGGTGAACTTCTTAACCGACCCTTTAGATGGGAGATCAACCCTACGACCCGCTGACATTCTTGTCTTTGGATGGGAAAAAGGGAAGCACGCGTGCGTTGATTTGACAGGTGTGTCCCCCCTCGTTGGGCTACGGGGCCATGGGTTTGTGGTGGGTCATGCGATAAACAAGGCAGAGGCGGGTAAAGTAGCTAAGCACGAGAAAGCTTGCCTTGAGAATCAGCACGTGTTCATACCGTTTGCTTTTGACACCTTTGGCGCTCTTGGCCCTGACGCGGTTCAGTTCCTTAAGCGGGTTCAGCAGGTGGTCAGCAGTAACTCCGCCCATGCTAAAGGGAACGTTGTATTTAGTAGGGTAAGGTTTGCTATTCAGAAGGGGGTAGCGGCGCAGCTTGTTGCCCGTCTATCTGCCGTTAGTCTGTAATTGTCCCGATGTAAACATCATCTATTAATAATTAACCAATGAACATTGACCAATTAAGTTGATTTAAAAATTAGGTTCTTGATAAATTTTATTAAAATTAATGTGCTCATACATTTAATAATTTGAATTTTGAGTAATGTGATTACAAAAACCGATTAATCAATTGGTCATGTTGGTTGGGATCAACCGACCAAAACAAAATGAGGTTCAATTTTGACCGTTTATGCTAAAAGAGATTGTTTTTAGCTTAAAAATGTGAGTTTTGTTTTTGTTTGTTTTTTTTAAGATAAAGATAATAAGGTTTTAAAAGCAAGATGATTGTATACTTGCTAAATTTTGCCCATTGTTGCTGGCACAAAGGGTGTGTTGGGATGATTATTTTTCATCACCGAGCCTCATTGCTTGCTCATCATGTAACTATGGTTGTAAAAATATCATAAAATCTAAATACTCATTGATATTTATTCAGTTAAGTAACTCTCATCCAGTTTAATTATCGCATTAATTGGGGCTTCATGATTGCATGCTTGCTAGTACCCGTATATGACCACACTATAAAAGATTTATATGTAGATAATTTAGTTTTCCATTTATATGTAGGATTCAGAGGTCAAATATGACAAATTAAGGACCTCTGAACCAATTAAATTATTCAACACTGTGGTGTGAACATACATTGCAACTTTTAGTAACATTTAATAAAGTTCAAGTATTAATCTAATTGTTTTGTGTGTGGACCATTTTTTTTAAATAAAACCCACACTCAATTGCTTAGTTAAATGCAACTTTTAGTAATATTTAATAAAGTTCAAGTAACAATTAAGGACTGTTGCATTGTTTGGTATTTGATTCAAAGCATTTTGTAGCTTGTTTAGTATAGCTGTCACAATGATAACGGTGATTATCAAATTACAAAACAAAATAAAGATTTAGATTGGAATTTGGGAATGTTGTTTATTATCTTAACAAAACAATTATAAGGTATACTATACATCCGCAAAAGCCCTGATATAATTGTTAAGCTTACAATTAAATAACTAAAATTCTGACTTCATCCGTCTGTTTACAAATAAAGACGATTGTGCTAAATTTGGTGAAAGTGTGAAACACTCTTTGCATTACAGTATCACACTACTAGTCAAAAAGTTGCGCGCGTCTGTGCGGAAAAGTGCTCATCTTTATACAACACGATTGCAAACAGTCGATTTTTTTACTACTTTTACATATAATTGAGCTATTTTGATTGAAACTATGATGTATAAATAACTTTTAAAGCATTATTTTGAAACCTAAACTTCACGCATGTTGTCACTTGCCTCGGCTCCGGGGTACATATCACCTTGGACTTCCTCACGCTTTTCAAAAGACGGTTATAGTTTTAAATTTTTTTAAGCTAATTATTATAGTTATATACTTATATTATTGACAAAATTATTATGTGACTTAAACTAATTTAAAAACCAAAAGTAGAAAGAAATATCAAGTGTTTGTTGAAAGAAATGGCTGGTGAATTTATGTAACATCTGGTTTTGTCTAATAATATTATGAAGGAGTTCTGCAAAGCGTTTCCAAGATTTACTCAAGCAGAGAAAGAGTGTCTTCATCGACTGTATATTCAGGTCACCCTTTACAACCATTTCTACTTATTTCAAGTACCTTCCTCTTTGCTGGTCATATAACTCAGATTTTTGGTTATTAATATAACAGGTTATTGTGTCTGTGCATCAGAATATTGAGGTAAAAGTGCTTCTGTTCATCAAATGCTCATTATGTTCTTGGTCGATTTTGTTATAATATTTGTATGTTTATTATTAACATATACATTGAGGGTAAATTAAAAAAAAAAAAAATAGTTCTTTCATGAAACTATGATATAATCATATAATGGTTAAAAAAACTAGAAGAATATTGGGCAATGAAAGTAATATATTTTTCTTATAGCTATGTGAATTTTCGGTTTGTTCAAAGCCTTATACCTTGTATTGCTTGCCATTTTACAGGATGAGTTTGAAGCTTTGTGTGAGGAGATCAAGGTATTTTTTTTACAAATGCAACTTCATTTTTGTTAGAAAATATAACTATAAAACAATAAGAAAGCCACTTTGGGCTGTAAAAGTATGTGTAGGAGATAGACCTGCAGGTTGTTTAGTTGCTTGGAATAGTTTACTAGTTTACTATCACTATAAATAGCATAGGTATTGTAACATTTAGATTTGTGAAATACAAACATATTTTTTTCCGGTTATGCAGTTATAGCGGTTCAAGATATAGGTTATCACGGTGGGGTATCAGTCATTTTAATATCATGCAGAATTTATATATATATACATGTATAAAACGTAAACACATATAATATTAATAGTATTATCAGAAGTCAAAACTTAAAAGTGTCAATATTTGAAACATGATCTAATCGTAAGCTATGAAATCTTCCTCCGAGTCCACATCAACCAAGGCATGCGAAATATCGGTCAATATTGCCGATGATATCGGAACTGCTATTCTGAATCGCTATTTTGCAAGGGACCGATAACTGCTATCCCACCGCAATTAACTGCATAGCTCCCTGATTTAATGCATATAAGACTGTACAATATCTTTTAAATCTTGTCATATGCATATAAAGTTTATCACTGTTTTGTGTTATAAATAGCAGAGCTATGAGATTGTGTATGTATTATTATATTTGAGTTGATGCAGGTTGGAGACACTCTTGGTAGGGTAGAGGAACTTGTGGAAGAACAAACCCTGGATCCTCTATATCCGGATAAGTACGCGTCTCATATTTTCAATCATAATAAATGTTCGCTGCTGCTTAGTTACTTACATACTTATCTTCATTCTCAAGGCATGTAAACGAACCGAATGAACACAAAAAAGGACATATTTTTGTTCGTTTATTTAACTTTTTACGAACATGAACACTTAATCGGACAAATATTTGTGTTCACGTTCGTTTGTTTAAAAAATGAACATGTTCGTGTTTGTTTATGTTCGTTCATTAGAATCTAAATGAGCAGTTCAAGTTCACGAACATAAACAAACATAATTGAACAAAGATAAACGACCATAAATGAATATACGTAAACGAATGCAAAGCAACATTTATGAACACAAAAAAAATATAAAACATATTAGGGCTATATAAGTTGTACAATGCAAATAATATTATATAGTTTTCTATTAATATGTAAACGGACATAAATGATTGAACATAAATGAACGAACGAAACATGTGTTCATGTTCGTTCGTTTAATTAAATGAACACAAACTTTTTGTTCATGTTCGTTCGTTTATTAAACGAATGGACATAATCAAACTTCACGCCAAACAGTTTACGAACAATTCATTGAATCATTCATATGATACATTTGTTTTCAGGACAAACTTGAATGATGTCGCACACGTTCTATCCACGTTAAAGGAACAGGAGATCCAAAGTCTTACAACTTTGCTCCATGACGTATGCTTCAACTCCTTAGTTCATCTGCATTCATATTTTTATGGTTTCAATTACATAATATCTCTTCTCAAAAAACAAATGAAATCTTTTTGCATATTGTTGTTGTTTAAGGCATTATATTTATATCTGGTTTTGATGTGTTTTCAGTCAGAAGCACAGAACGAGTTACTGAGACGTCGCGTTGAACTCTTACGCAAGGAAATACAAGATTCTTCAGGTATTTTTCACTTTGTCTTGCTTAAAGTTACTAGATTCAAACCCAAATGGTGGTTTTGCGCTAACAGCAAACAAACGTCCATGTAGTACCTTAAACGAGCCAAAGTCCGGCCCAAGCTCGGCTCTTTTTTTCCTTTTTAAGTAATTTATATTTGTTTTTAATTATTTTTATATATTTTGAGAAAATCGTAAATGAGGCTAAGCTCAGTTCGAGCTCGGGCGTGGTGTGAATTTAATGCATAGAAATACAAAACATGTAAAACTTAAAATTACGCAAAGCTTGTTAAGGTCTGATGAGCCTAAATGTGTTTCACATACAAGGCTTGAGCTTGAAAAAGCTCGGCCCGAACTTGGCTCATTTTTTTTCTTTTTTAAGTAATTTATATATGTTTTTAATTATGTTAATATATTTTGAGGAAACCGTAAATGAGCCTAAGCTCAGCTCGAGCTCGAGCGTGGTGTGAATTTAATGCATAGAAGTACAAAATAGGTAAAACTTAAAATTACGCAAAGCTTGTTAAGGTCTGATGAGCCTAAATGAGTTTCACATACAAGGCTTGAGCTTCAAAAAGCTCGGCCCGAACTCGGCTCATTTTTTTCTTTTTTAAGTAATTTATATATGATTTTAATTATGTTAAATTGTTAATATATTTTGAGAAAACCGTAAATGAGCCTAAGCTTGACTCAAGCTCAGGCATGGTGTGAATTTAATGCATAGAAGTACAAAATTGGTAAAACTTAAAATTACGCAAAGCTCACTAAGGTCTGATGAGCCTAAATGAGTTTCACGTACAAGGCTTGAGCTCGAAAAAGCTCGGCCCGAACTCGACTCGTTTTTTCCTTTTTAAGTAATTTATATATGTTTTTAATTATGTCAATATATTTTGAGAAAACCGTAAATGAGCCTAAGCTAGGCTCGAGCTCGGGTGTGGTGTGAATTTAATGCATAAAAGTACAAAATTGGTAAAACTTAAAATTACGGAAAGCTCGTTAAGGTCCGACGAGCCTAAACGAGCTTCACATTCAAGGCTCGAGCTCGAAAAAGCTCGGCTTGGTTCGAACTTTTTATCGATCCGAGCTCGAGTAGCTCGCAAGCAGCTTGGCTCGTTTGCATGGTCCTACATAAGACAAGTGGATATGTAACATATTTTTTCTTTGTTCCAGGATGATGAATAATTGAACAAGAGGGAATATTATTGTACTATAGTGTGTCTTGTCATCTTATTTGTCTAGTATACATTCCATCAAGTTATACTATTATATATCTTTGTTACACTACACGTCATGCTTGCTATTGCTTTATTTTGTTTTTGCCCAAGCCCAGTTTAAAATGGTCTTCAAATTAGGCCCACTACCCTATTATGGAGGTGCACAAAATACTCGGTTCTGAACTTGATTCGGAACTGGTTCTTACCCGTACCTGAACCGCATGTACGACATGGTATTGGGTTTCTCCCAAGACCTGTACCCGTAACCAGTTCCACCTTTACCCGGTCAAACCCCGACCCCTGGTCAAATACCTTGCTATACTTGGAACTGGTTCCTACTCGTCTGGTTTTGACTTTTGTTGACCATACTCTAAACTGGTTCCTACCCCCGGTTCCGGTTCCGTTTCCTACCTGACCCGGTTTTCACTTTTGTTGATCATACCTTAAACCGGTTCCTACCCCCGGTTCCGCTTCCTAAAAATAGCTTGGGTCTCTTTGATTTGTCATCCTCTATACGCACTATGGAAATTTTTACATTTAGTTATAGGTGTGGCCCTGCTACACATGACCTTACAAAGCTTGTTTTGGACTTGCATTTGTTGCTAGGGTTGAATAATAACCGAACTAAACCAAAAATCAACGAAACCAAACTTAAGTTAACCGATAACCAGAAACCTGTTATTTTTTGTACCTCGACGACCAAACCAAACTATTCATATTTCATGTAATTCTATCTTTTATACTCCATTTCAGGTTTTTCATGTTTTATAGTTTATACTACCATTTCATGTCATATACCTTAATTTCAAATATTATGGCTCTATTTCATGTATATCTAAACAGGAAACTTTAGTCCAAATTAGATTTTGGTTATTCAACGAAATTAACCGAACCAATTAACCACCGAAACCGATTGTTTAATTTGAATGAGGCCAATAACTGAAACATGCACTCCTCTAACTGTTAGTGGTACTGAAAATTGTAATTCTTGAAAACAACAAGGAGGCAACAAGAATGTGATAAACGCTCACAATACTCATCAGTTTTCTATTGGAAGCACCTCTTGACAGAAGGACTGACCTATAAAAAAAAACACTGGGACTCATTTGTGTCATTTTAGGTTTGTGAGGCTCAAACATCACCCACCCAGAAGCCACAAAAACACAAATAGGAATTCCCTCAAATATATTTATAAAGAAAACACACCGTGAGTTTGTTTGTATGGTTTCATGGTTTAAAACCGAACACCCATGAACTTTTTATTTTTTTCTACGGTATGACAGGGTGGTCTGTTCCCGGGTCCTCCCCACGCCCTTGAAGGAATGATACTAGCTATGACGTCACAACAGTCGAAACCCTCTGACGTAACGCAAACAACTTAAAACCCCGTTTTAACTCGAATTCAATCCAATGAATACAATAAGAATAAAATATCCATTTCCCGATAAAATATCATTAAAAATTGGCTACAAGATTTTATTGTTGAATATATAGATATAGATATAGATATAATCATAATAATAATATATACAGGTGGGACCTGTTTAAAGCTTATCCTTAGGTCCGTGATCAGAGTTTAATCATCAAACTCCAAGCCTCCATCTGTTGTTCATCTGCAGGTTCGTTTATTGCTTCGTTATATTCAATATATACATACATACATACACACACATATATACACATAATAATATTATTATTATTATTATTACTTACACGCTTCTTCTTTATATTCATATATTCATTCTCTTCTTCACCCACCCAATTCAATTCAATTCAATTCAATTCAATCATAATAATCTGATCATCTTTAATTTAATTTATGTTATTATTATATTTCAAGAAATTGGAAAACGATCGTTGATGATTCTTGTTTCTTTAGGTTTGTTTATCGAATACCCTTTTCATTTCTGGTTAATTTGAATCAACCCATTTGATTTTTGCTTGATGGGTATTATAGTGATGATGAATTGGTGATGGTGATTAAATAATTAATTTAATTTAATTAATTTATCTTATGTAACTGTTTGTATTTCTTGTTTATGCTATGATAATTTCAATTTTAAAAAAATTAATTTTGATTTAAAAAGGTTGAATTTTTTTTAGTAAAGTTGCAATTTTGACTTTTGTTGACCTCAATTCATATCTGTTAAATTTCAATCCACTATTTTGATTCTTTTGCTTTGCTTGATGATTGTTTTAGTTAATTTGATGTGTGTGTAATTTTATTTGTATTTTTAGTGATGGTTGTGTGATGATGTCATGATGATGAATTGATGATGATGGTGCTTATATTTCTTGATCATGTTGTTTAATTTCAGATTTAAAAAAAAAATTATTTTGTGAAATTAGGGTTCTTCATTAAATACTAAATTGGAAACAAGTTTGAATTTTCACTAATGATTTTTTAGCAAAGTTTCATAAAATTAAGGTTTTTAATTTGCTGTGATTAATCAAATAGGTAATACTGTAAAAATTGGAGAAAACTGTCAATTTTGACTTAAAAGTTTGCTTTTTTTGGTAAAGTTTCAATTTTGACTCATAAAGTTTAATTTTTTTAGGAAAGTTGTAATTTTGACTTAAAAGGCTGTTTCTTTTTAATTTGGGTATTTTAGTGATGAAGTTGATGATGATGGTGATTAACTGACTTGTTCATGTTCTTTAGTTTCAGATTAAAAATAAAACAAAACTTGTTTTATGAAATTAGGTTTCTTCATTTGCTGGATGCTGTTGTCAGTGATAGACTGGAGAAAACTGTCAATTTTGACTTAAAAGTGTGAATCTTTTTTTTTTTTTAATATTTTACAATTTTGACTTTTGTTTTGACTCTAATTCATCTGCAGATGTGTTTATTTTCCAGAGATTTCAAGAAAAATTTCTTGTTATCTTTACAATCTGATTAGTTAATTTATTGTGATTGGTGTAAAGTTATCAAACAAACTTTAATCTAAGCATCTGAATTATGATTAGTTTATCCTAATTGATAATATTAAGTCACAATAATTACTTTAATTTCAGACTCTTTTTTTTCTTTTCAATATATGTTATATGAAATTAGGGATCTTTGTATAGTTAATACTAAAATATTTAATTTTTTTTTTGAAGTTGCAATTTTGACTTTTGTTTGAGCTTAATTCATGTATAGATGTGTGTATATTCCAGAATTCTAACAAAGATGGAAACTTTCTTGTTATTACACAATCTGATCACTTAATTTATTATGATTGGTGTTAAGTTATCAATCTTTAACTTGATCCCAGTTAGTAATTTTTATGTCAGAATTGTCACTTTAAAGTGTTCTTTTACTTACATGCTTACTTATTAGAAACCATTTTATTTCACAGGTTAATGAAATGGACTCAAATGCTGAATAACCTACATAACTTCTAGCAGCTTTTAAGGTTAAATTACCATGGGAGGATCTTGTTCTAGAAAGTGGGACCCGCAACCCGACGAGGAGAATGTACAGAGAGTCGTTTCTAGAAGGTTCTCGAAAAGCGGAAGCTCAAAATGGCTTGGAACGTCGTTGTCCCGAACAAGTGTAGATAATACAAAAGGAACCGCGTTATGCCCGTCTCTCATGGAACTATGCATTTATAAAATTTCTGAAGTATGTTATCTTTTTTTTTTTGGGTATATTTGTTTTTATTGGTCTCAACAATCTCTTTTTTGGTCGCTGTCGGTCCCAGCTAATGAATTGGGTCCCAACTAACTAACGAATTGGCTGCTGACGGTCCCAACTTTTAACGTATTTGTTCCCAACGGTTTGTGACTAACGGAATCCTAACACCATTAGTTGCAGGCCATTGCAGGCCACTGGAAAAATGTTTTTGTCGGAAAAGTCACATTTTTTCCAGAATCACCACCCGAACACCGACACCACCACCACCACTTGATCCCAGCAACCATTTCCGACGATGGTTCTAGGGTTCCAGCGACCTCAATAATTAGGGTTTTTACTGTAAAAAAGTTCCTAAAGGCCCGATACAAAGTTACAAAGATGTTTGGGAAAAAAATGTTGAGTTTTCTGGGAAATAAATGTGAGTTTTCCGGCCAAAAACGTGTATTCAGCGACCTGCAACTAACGGCGTTAGGATTCCGTTAGTCGCGGACCAACAAATACGTTAAAATTTGGGACTGTCAGCAGCCAATTCGTTAGTTGGGACCGACAGCGACCAAAAGACGATACTTGGGATTAATAAAAACCAATATATCTTTTTTTTTCATAATTTTTTTAATAAATTGATCTATGTAATAAACACTAAAGTTTGTAACTTTATGTGTTAAACAGGAAATTGATCAGTATGGGACCTTTTCAATGCTTCCAAGAGATATTAGTCAGCAGATTTTTAACGAATTGGTTTGTTCTCAACGCTTAACCGAAGCATATCTCAAAGCTTTTGAAGATTGTTATCTGCAGGTATCTCTCGAATAAAGAATAGAAATTTGTAAAAAAATGATGACGTGGATGATGCCACGTCATCTTTTTTGCGCGAATGGGTGCCACGTCAGCTGTTTTAAACACAATTGGCATTCTGCGGGTTCGTGGGAATTGTCAACCTAACACGAGCCATATTTTTATTGGTCAAAAAAATTCCTAACCTGAACGCACTTCTGCACTTCCGAGCACGACTAGTTTGTCTAATCGTGTCAAATGGGTTGGCGGGTGGTAACCAAGTTGTAAACGTGTTGATCAAGTTGGGTGGGTTTTAAAAATTGGGTTAAAAACGGGTCCTAAACGGGTTAGCGGGTACGACCTGCTTAACTAAACAGGTTGGTGAGCCAACCTGTTTAACTAAATGGGTTGACCCGCTAACTCGTTTAGTACCTGTTTTTAACCCATTTTTTTACAACCCATTAACTCGATTAGCACGTTTACGGCTTGGTTGTCACTCACCAATCTGTTTGACACGCTTTCTAGAAAATAACTAGCATAATGGTATTTGTAATTTAGAAATTTTTTAAAATTTACTCAATGATATTTTTGCAGGATTTAAATTTAGCCGAATATCCGGGCGTTGATGATGCATGGATGGATGTTATTTGTTCTCAGGGATCATCTTTACTAACTGCAGATATTTCTGGTTCAGATGTTACAGATTCCGGGTTATTAAATATTAAAGACTGCAACAACATTGAGGCCTTAAATTTGAATTTTTGTGACAAGATTTCAGATGCCGGGCTTGGCTGCATTAGTGGTATTTTTTTCGCGCTCAAGATTAAAAAAATATTGAACCTTTATTTATTGAATGTTTTGTAGTCTTATCTTGGTTTACTATTATTAATTTATTTCGTAATAATTTTTAATTACAGGTTTTTCAAACTTGACAAATTTGAGTTTGAAGAGGAACAATAATATTACCGCGAAAGGAATGAGTTCGCTTTCGGGTTTGGTAAGTTTGTCAAAGCTGGACTTGGAAAGATGTACAGGGATACATGGCGGTCTAGTTCATTTGAAAGGTATTTTTTGTTAAAACTTATAATTATAATTTTAATTTTGTTCGTCGTATCAAAAACTTTTTTGGTTTCTTGTAATTTGAAAGTGGATGTTGATTAAAACTTTTATCCGTATTCCAATAAGATACGGAAAAATAAAGAAGCATTCGTATGTTGTTGATTTTATCTGATGTATATAATGTAACAAGGGTATTTTGGGTATATTAATATTTGGCAGGTTTAAAAAAACTCGAATCACTTAATATCAACTGTTGTAATTGCATTACTGATGCAGATATGAAGCCTCTGTCAGGTAATTCAGTAATTGTTCTTTACCATATTATGATTTTGATTATTCATAATTTATTCTTATAAATTTTGTAATGAACTTGAAAGAATTTAAATATCATCTTGTATGCAAATAATTTTTGTTTTATGTTTCAGATCTTACAAGCTTAAAAGAATTACAAATTTCATGCAGCAAGGTCACAGATAACGGTGTCACCTTCTTGAAAGGTCAATCAAGTTTCGATTTTAAACCGGACATATTTTATTTTCCGTTATATAATGATGAATATAAATTATTATGTATTTGTTTTTCAGGCTTAAACAAGCTTTCATTGCTGAATATGGAACGCTGCCCTATAACCGCAGCATGCTTGGATTCACTTTCAGGTTAATTATATGAAATTATTACATTTGTTTTGTGTTTAATTCATTTTACCACTGGATAATTGAATCTCTAAATTGATTTTTTTTTTGGTAATAATTATTCAGATCTTGGTTCTCTGCTTTATCTGAATGTAAGCAGATCTGGTCTCACTGATGATGGATGTGAAAAGTTTTCAAGTAAGCCTTTTTACCGATGTGTTTTTTTTTTTTATTAAATAAAGTTTTTTAGTTACATAATTACAGAAAATAAATAAATGAATATATGTTGCAGAGCTCAAGTCTTTGAAAGTACTCAATCTGGGATTCAATGATATATCAGATGCTGTTTTGGCACACTTGAAAGGTGATATATCGTTACACACGCCCCGATATGTACACGTATATGCCCACATATATATATACACACACACAATACATATATCTTATACAATGATACACACATACATATATACTGCGCATGTACAATACAAATATACACATACAAATATGCATACGTATATACACACATAGAGATGCACACATGCATATATACTACGTATATCTACATACATACAAATATGCATACGTATATACACACACAGGGATACACAAGTATGTACACATACATACAACATACTACGCATGTATACACATACAAATATGCATACGTATATACACACACAGACACACACATACATATACAAACACACAATAGGCACACACATACATATATACTACTATATACATTATAGACATACATACATAGATACACACGTAGAGATACAGATACATATACATATACAAATATGCATACGTATATGCATACGTATATACACCCATAGAGATACACACATACATATACAAACACACAGAGACACATAGTCACATACATATATACACACATAGAGATACATATACATATATTCATATATACTGATACATGTAATATATACTCATATATGGTTATGTACAGATACATATAATATATACTCATTTTGTATGTATGCAGTTCTAAAAGATTTGGAAAGCTTGAATCTTGATTCATGTAGAATTGGAGATGATGGATTGGTTCATTTAGCAGGTTATTCTTTCATTAAATTATATTTCTTTTACTGTGTTGGAAAAGTCAGTAACTTACTAAATTTTAATAATAATTACCGGTTTACAGGTCTTAATAATTTAAAATGTTTGGAGTTATCCGATACAGAAGTAGGAAACAGCGGTCTTCGTCATATTTCCGGTTAACACATATTCCTATGCATAATTATGCATACATCTTATTTGACCGGTCGAACTAAGATTAAGATATTGTTTTGACTTTTCAGGTTTAGTGAATCTTGAAAGCTTGAATCTTTCATTCACTGTAATTACCGACGGCGGTTTACGAAACTTGGCTAAATTAACATGTCTTAAATCACTTAATTTGGATGTTCGTCAAATAACCGATGCGGGTCTCGCAGCTCTTGCAGGTATGCTTCATTGACCGAGTCAAACTGGTTGGGTTTGGTTGACCTTGAATAACCTTTGTTCAATTTTTTTTTTCACAATTATAATAATCTATATTTTTGAGATTTTATTGGTTTTATGACTATATGCGCGTATAATATGTAATGTTTAGCTATATTTATTCCCCTTACTCATAAAGGGTCTTACGGTCGGTACTAACTAAAGAAAAAGAGTCTTCTTTCTAAGAGTAGGCGTGGAGAGCTTTTTGCGGGGAAACTTGCAAGTACAGTTTGGGGGGAGACGGGCGTCGACCCAACCTTATGAGTATTCGGACTATAACAGTTCCGATGAACAGTCACTCACTTTTGACAGTTATACGACTCCAGAAGATGATCTAGAATTGGGTCAATTACGTTTATTAGAAGTTGACAATCGAGTGGTTGTACCAGCCAAAAGTCATCTACGTATTATTGTAACAGGACCCTTTGATTGACCATAGATGCGAACCGACCGACCGCTACCTAAGAGAAGATAAGTAGTTCTTCTATCGTTCAAGGGCAAGGGGAGAACAGGTAGCGGCTTGCCTAGATCTCGTATTTCCCACGTAGTCCGTCGAAAAAACCAACGATTCTCCTCTCAAAGTAATAGAGAGATCCTTTTCTTTTTCCGGTATGTAGCTCCGCGAACAAGGAGCGCATCATCAGAGCAGGGCGAAAACGAACATTGGATCATGGCCCTTTTCTTCTTTCTTTTGCTGCTGATCTCACATCGAGAGCAGCCCCTTCGTGTTCAGGATGATCGGATGAGAGATCTTCTGCCGACTCCGATAAATCGGTCAAGCGGGAGGCTACCCTCGACTTACCTCTCTCTAGAAAAACCCCCTCCCCAGAGGAGAGCATAAGCTCCAGGATGAGTATGTCCTGGATTACCGGATTCATTCTCGTCCTGATCCACCATGAAATTTTTTTCGAAAGAAAAATGATAGGAGCCCTAACTAAATATATGATAATATTATGTGCAACATATATATTAATTAAAAAATATAATATTTATGTGAATAATAGGCTTGTTTAGACTCTATACTATAATAATGATGTATAATAAATATTTGAATTCCTGTTATATGCAGGTTTGACCGAGTTGACTCATTTGGATCTGTTCTGTGCAAAGATAACGGATACTGGAACGAAATATATACGCAGTATGCTTACATTTTAATCTCTTAATAATTTATTTTTTACAGAACAAGATTATTATGTTATATTAATATTAATTTGTGATTTTTGTTTTTGTGTAGATTTTAAAAACTTAAGATCCTTAGAAATTTGTGGTGGCGGATTAACTGATGCTGGTGTGAAGAATATTAAAGATCTTAAATCTTTGGTGCTTTTGAATCTTTCACAGAACCACCACCTTACCGATATATCTCTGGAATTTATTTCTGGTAATTTTTTTCACTTTACAGTATATATTTAACTGCAAGAAATATTTGTTTTAACAACTGATTCTATATGCGTAAGTTGCTGACGTGGCACATGTTGATGCCACGCAAGCGCTGCATTAATCTAATAACTTATTTACGGGTTTTAAAAGGGTTTTTTATATTTGTATTTTGATTTAAATCATCAAGTTATATGTCATGTGTGGCATATACATATAAAACTAAAATGGCAAATAAGATGTCGCATAAAGATACTCTCCCGGTTTTGTAGGGATTTGCATAGGTTGGTTTGTATCGGTTTTGGGCTAAAATTGAGATTTTGGCTGTAAAAATTCTCTGGTTTTAGTCTTTTCGGCTTTACCATGGGTTTCGTTTGATTTCGGCTTTTTTTGGGGGGGGGGGGGGGGGGGTGGTTTGAAAATTTTGGGCTGAAAAAAAAAAGTATTAGGGTCTAAAATATTTTTTTGTTAATTAATAATTTATTAGTTTTTACACATTTGGACATAATGTTTTTGGGCTACACAATTTACTGATTTCTTATATATTACTTAAAACTGGTTTTTTGTTTACGGTTATGTTATTTCTCTCGTCTCGGTTTTGTTCAGTTCGGTTTTTGCTCATAGCAAAACCGGAAACAAATCTTTTTGAAAAACATAACACCAAACTGTCGGGGTTTTTTTTTTTTTTTTTTTCCGGTTATTTCGGTTTTGTGCACATCGCTAACGAGTTGAAGTTGCATTTTTTTTATGCAATTTAGCCCTTATTCCTTTAATTAATAAAATACACGCGTACATACTCTAAAACAACTATGGTTCGATTTAAAACTGCAGAATTGTCACAGCTGGTCTCTTTAAACGTGTCGAGTTCTCGAGTATCAAACACAGGATTACAGCATTTATCAAAATTAAAGAACTTGAAGTCACTAAGTTTGGAATCAACTAAAGTAACCGCAAACGATATAAAGAAGCTCCACGAGTCGCATCTCCCGGACTTGGTGACATATCGACCCGAGTAAACGACGTCGGTTTGGGTTTATGATTTGTTGACCTGTAAATAATCGTGTTTGTGTTATGGGTTTGAATGTTTGGTAATGTGAAGCTTCTTATAGCCATTAAAAGATGGTGGAAGTTGTAATGTAAATAAATGGCATCCTGACCTCTATACATTCATCTCTTTTTTTAAAGGAGTTTGTAAATATATTAATATTATGTTTTGTTTATAAAACTTATTAAATGGTTCGTATTGCTCTTTGACAAACCATAAACCTATACGGTCGTATAGAAGACATTTGTAGGAAAATTCAGACTATGGACCATATGTTTTTCAGTATGTTTTGGTTAAATATTTTTTTGTTTGCTTAATCATTGATTTATTACTGTGTATGAACTATTATAAAGTGTAATATAATATAATCTTAAACGAATGTTCTTGGGATACAACTACAAATTACTTAGTCAAACTAATATAAAAGACAATTTATTATATTTTAAAATATTATATCATTCAACTTTTTAATATAAAACATAATTCTTATTCTATATAGGTGAAACAACACATGAAAAGGTCGAAAAAGAGAACGAAATGAAAAGATCGAAAAAGAGAACATAAATTGTTGAAAGTTAGATAATATATTAAAAAAAAAAAATCTTTATACGGCTGTATAGACCTATACGACCCGTATAAGGCTATACGAGGCACTATAAACTATGGCCAATAACATCAGACACAAACGGACACAATTCAGGTGCTATACGACCGTATAGCCCTATACGAGGCGTATAGAAAAAAAATGGTGTGTGAGGATCACAATCGGTGTGGGAGGATTCTAAGCCTTTTCGGTTTTGGGTTCAACAGGTACGAAAACCAGAAATTTCGGTGAAATCAGTTTTGGAGTTTTAAAACCTTTTCAGATTTTTTGGGTACAAAAGACCTTCTGGTCGGTTTGCTATCGTTATTTTCGGTGTTGCCATTTGTGCTTGAAAAAGACGCCCTCTTCAAATGATGTAGTGGTTTTAACATTTAAAAGTACGGTTGAGTGACATAGAAGTGTACACGGGCTGGTTTGGTTCACTTACTAGCTTCAAAATGAATAACTGATTAGTCTTTGGTTAAGTAATTTTTTGCTTAATAATACATGGAATGCAATGAATCCATAAATACAAGAAATGAAGTTAAAAACTACATGAAATAAATAAAGATATGAATAAATGAAATTAAAAACTACATGGAACAAATAAAGGTATGAATACATGAAATTGGTAGTATAATTATATGGAATACATGAAATAAAAAGCTAGAAAACATGAATGTTTGGTTTGGTTAATTCGATTTCATGTTATTTTTGTTTGCTTTTTGTTAATGTTTCGATTATTACTCACCCCTAAAGTGACATTTCAAGTCTACCCATTCCCTACATATTGTCTTAAATTCCCAATTCTACCCTAGGCCCACTTTCAGAAAGAGTGTTTCGATTATATGTAAATGAGATACCGCTCAACGCTTATATTCGAAGAACAAAGATCTATAGACAGTATAAGAAACAATACAAAACTACCATTTTCGTTTTCTATCTACATAAAGTTCCATAACCAAGTTTAATTGAGAATTTACTAATAAAAATCACCGTTACATCATAGTAGCCACAACTCCTAACCAGTGGTATGTAAAAGAGTACTACGTTCCTGTCGCCACGCACGCCACCCGCCAACACGCCACCAAAATGAAAGGGTTTAACCTTTTTTAAGTGAATTGCCACCCGAACTCGGATAAATCATCAATTAACAATATACTAATTCATTCAAGCATCATCCGCCTAGTATCTAAGTTAACAAGAATCATAATTTGCATATATTCTCTTCTTGACGTACACAATCTAATCTATAGATATACTTAATGTTTTGGTCTTTAGCAATCTTACTCCTTTGACCGTTTACGCACCATAAAGTCTTCGGTGTCTAAAACATAGGTTATCTGCCACAAACAATACACAAGAAAAAAAAACATAAATATATTCCGAGGTAAGAGTGTTAAAAGAGTCATTTAATTTTCTTAAACACAAAATATAAACAAGATTTTATCATTTTTTTTCATGATATTAGCAAACAAGTTAAAATTAGCTGCGAGATAGAAACCAACTTGCAATTTATTATCATGTTCGAGTAATCACACTAGGTGCCACATATGTCACCCCAAAAATGACATGCATATTCGCGGGTTAACGTGGACACAACCCGTTTGACACAAAAGTTTTTTGTTCTATTATCTTTTTTTCTTTCATAAATCAATACTTTAATTCAGAATTACAAAAATTCCAAATTTATACAAAACAATGACATTTTTAAAATAATAAAATCTTATGTTGATTCCTTCTTTTTGTTTTCAATTTTGCCTTTAGATACCCAACCAATTTAATTTATTACATAAAACATATGTTAAAGAAAAGAAATGTGTTAAACGGGTTGACCCACAAACGCACGGGTTTTGACCTGAACTTGACTCAATTAGCTAAACAGGTTCACGGGAGTGACCCGAACCCATTTATACCAAACCGAAAGATACAAGTTCCGTGTTTACGTTCTGGTCATATCACAAATTCACACAATATAGACTGACAAATTCCTTTGTATTTGTATGGACCGATCAAAACAAAAGTTATAACAATTACTAAAAATCAATGTTTATAAACCAAGGTGTTAGAAGATTTGACCTTGGTTTGAACCCGTTAGCAGGTACCATCTTCTTTCTCGGCAAAATGCAAATCATCAAACTGTATGATTGTGGCCAAAGATTTGATTTCTTATCATCCTGTAGGTAATGCAACAATTTGTGTTATATACAATAGCAATCATGTTTAAAACATAAACTTAAAAAGAAAATGCATTCCAAAATGGATTCGAAACCACAAACAAAAAGAACTCACGATTAACAATGATGGTTCATTACAAACGGTGCTTCGCCGCCAAGAGTAACCATGAACTTTTACCCAAGCCAAGTACTTCAGTTGATATATTCTAATTTGAGGTGTTTTTCCCTCAATCCGTAGCTGGCTATACACTCAATTTGTTTACATCTATAAGAAACCTTACATGCTTTATACCCATTACAACTTGTTTACAACTAGCAGATGACTTGTCCTAGCCAATCAGAGTGTGACACGTTGCAACTCATGCAATCATAGAGTGGCACGTTGCACCGTTTACTCATGACCTGTCATAGCCAATCGAAGTTTGACAAATTGCAACTCGTGCAATCACTGCGTGACACGTTGCACATTTTTGTCACAGTGACACATTTATTTCCACTTGTGTCTAGATTTTCCACCTTGACATTTATTAACTTCACCATATCGCTACCGTTATGATTAGCTTGATAAACAATGGTCCTAACAAAATCTCTCTAAATTAATTTATTGACTTAAATTCTAACATCTTATATTTATCGTAGAACCCTCACTTCATATCAAGTCATCATTAAACCATGTATGTAATATACAAAAGTAGAAATGAAAAAAAAATTAAATAGTAAATAAATTGACAAAAGAAGCAAATGAAATGTACATTGTTCATCACAAACCTTCATATATTCATTTATCGTAAATGATCCAGATGTCGTGGTCCAATAAAATTTAAAGTAATTATGATCTTTTAATTACCTATACGAACACAGGTAAGCAAGGTCATCTTCATATAGAATTGGTGGAAAGTGATTAGTTTATAAACTAAGTTAACTAAATACTTAAGCAAAATGTATAATCTTTAAATTATTTTTATAATAAAGCAAGGAACTTGATTATGATTAAAATTTATATAAAGAAAATGTAACCCCTCCGGATTTCCGGTTCAATGATCCACCAAAACCTTTTTAAGTAGGTAGATCCCACAAATATGTAGATACGTTCATGTAAATGGTTAACTCAAGTGATAACTAAACACAAGTTTTTAATATGAACTCGTGCAATCTAATTACCAAATTATAAATGCCACCTACTCCTCACAGTTACAAAACCGCTCATGATGGAGGAAAACAAATGCGAAGGATAAAAGATTGACAAATGAAACATCATCATTCATAATTATCGTACTCAGTATATCCCACCAATAGCAAAGCTATGGTAGAGTCAGAGGAGGGTAAGATGTAGACAGTCTTACCTTTACCATTTAGGAATAGGAATAGAGAGGCTGTTTCCGGTGAGACCCTCGGCTCGACAGTAGTTTTGCATCAAGCCTTGGACATAAGCCACATAACACTCAACCATCGCCTTGTCTATCGGCTATCAACGTCACCACATGATGCATGATTAACATTCCGTCACTTCACTTTTAACGTTATGTTCACGAGATTAGTAAAATAACGTCAAAATTAGTGCAATTTCACTTTCGCCCACCCGAGGGTTCACACATATATACAAATGAAGCATAAACAATTCATTTAAATAAATCAAACCACAAGTATTTTTCAAATAAAGAATAACAATCCAATAAACTAAAATAAACAGTGTTCACATAAACGAACTATCCACACGGAGGTGATTACAAAAAGATTCAGTCACTCATAATAATAACAGATAAATTAATAACACTATTACAACTTTTCATTAAAACTAAATAACTAAGATTTTCATTAGAAAATGGTCCAAGTTATAATATTTTTTGCAACCATTTATAATTGTTATATATAGCTCAAAACTCTTTAGTCTTTTGTTTTGCTTTACATTTCCAAGTGTTCTTCTGCAAATATGTCAAAACAAATTATTTCAATTCTCATGAATAAAACTCCATTTGATTTTAAAAATATTTATCAGCTAATTAAAAAAAAGATGATGGTTAGAAAAGGCTAGCTAAGCAACACTAAAACAAAATTACATGAAAGAAGAGGGTTTTGAAACTACTTGTTCTACGAAATAGTAATGTTTTTGTTTCTAGTAACTAGGGG
Source organism: Bidens hawaiensis (assembly GCF_021521415.1). Classification (NCBI taxonomy): domain Eukaryota; kingdom Viridiplantae; phylum Streptophyta; class Magnoliopsida; order Asterales; family Asteraceae; genus Bidens; species Bidens hawaiensis. Next base: position 181,276 of record NW_027493339.1, on the reverse strand, counting down.
TGTGCGTGATGCGGTTCGGTGCGGTTTTAGGCTAAAACCAAACCGAAAACTTCGGTTTTTGGAGTTTTTGAAACGTGCGGTTTCGGTTTTCCTTTTGGTTTCGGTTCGGTTTTTTCGGTTTTTGCCATTTGACCTTGAAAATTTTTAGGCCGAAAAAAAAGTTGGCAAAAGATAATGAATTTATGTATAAATAATTTTATTAATTGTAAAATAATAGACTATTATACATTTGATAAAAAAAATATTGGAGTTACATATTTATTAAATTCTTATAAATTACTTAATATAAAATATAAAAAAACAAAAAAAGTAGGAATTCGGTCGGTTCGGTTTTTTCGGTTTTTTTACATGCAAAACCAAAACCGAACCGTTAGTGAGGTTTTTACAAAAACATAAAACCAACCGTCGTTTTTTGTGTCGGTTTGGATTTTTCAGTTTTTTCGGTTTCGTATCGGTTTTTTCGGTTTATTGCACACCCCTACTAGTAACAATCCATAAAAATGAAAAACGGACAATCAAATAAAAAATGAACTTCATATTCAATCATTTCCAAATCACCCACCACATTATACGAATATTTCTTACACCACATTTTCCTTCTTCAAATGATTACACTGCTCGAGCCAATTTTGTATCACCTTCAGTTGCATTGTGGAAGTAACTAAAATATGAAGTTATTTACGAAATGAGATCCAAGCCTTTTCCACAACAACACACGAGATGTAACATCCGAATTTCACTAAAATAGTAACAAGAAAATTATTATTTGTTGTGTATGAACCCCGGGTTTTGTTAAAGTACAAACCAATGCCCACATGAGGTATTTTTGACATGCTTATTTTCAAACGGATCAATTTGAGTAGTTCAGAAATTGTAGTTAACTAGTTTTTTGTGTAATTTTTTGTATTTCTTTTGTGTATCAAGGTTCATAACAATATTTAAATAGCCATAAACACTTGAAACGCTTATTAAATAGCTAGCCGTAAACACTTGAGACATAAGAGATTTTCGCCCCAAAAGACATTTTCAAACAAATTACAATACAAACAAAAAGCTTTAAAAATGTAAACACAAAGTTGTATATTAAGAATATTGACATGTGTGCTTTCCTGGAGCTTAAGTTTTCTCACTTGTTTTCAACTTTCTTCTAACATTGTTATCTTCTTTATTCTGCACCTGGCTACTCACATGAGACTGCAAGACCAGATGTAACCAAACCTGATTCTTTTATGCACAAAAGGCATACAAAAAAAGAAGCCTAAAAACCAACCAAATGAGCTGCAAGCCAAAGTGGCATAATAAATGTTACATAACACAAAATAAGGGTCCAAAAATGCAAGTAAAATCACTTCAGATGCCACTCAATATTTATGGAAACAATCACATAACGCATACTAAAAGCTTGATGCTAAGTAAAAACAAATGGCTAATTTGTTAGGCTTCATACACAGATACAATAACATACACTTCAATGCTAAAACCACATGTCACCCATGTAAAGAACAAATGAAGCAGACCAAACCTCACATTCAGCTAACTTTATGCATCCATGTAAAATTCATATGCCACAAAAGCACATAATGAAACGCCATATATACTTCAAATGCAACAAAATTTTTTTGAAAACAATCACTCAAGTCACACTTAACATTTTAAAAGCTAAAAAGTAAAAACAAACATCGGATCAATTAGGTCTCATACACACAAATAATATCACACACTTCAATTAGGGATGAGCAAATTTGGTATATCAAATAGTGAATGATGAATAACTATCTACAATGCATGTCAACTAACTATTACGCAGCGGACACTCACCATAGCAAATCAACACTACCCACCGAATTACAGAATGTCGCACCAAATTATAGAAAAGACGAACCAACAACCACCTTCATAATCTAACTTTTCTAATGAATCGGTATCGAAGGTATTTTCCCTTTTAATAAACTTCAAAGTTGGGATAACTTTCAACCCATTAGACATGCATCAATTTAGTTAATTTCTTTAGGAGAATCCACGCTTACATATTACATACATATTCACACGCATACAGACCAAAGAAATTGGACGTACCTGTCGTTTCTCAAGTGTGTCTGATTATAACGGGATGGTAGATGCGGTGATTACACGATATACCATTTTTGTTGCAAAGGGTACAAATAATGAAGCACAAAACCTCCCGAAAATGTAAATATATAAATAAGTGAACGGGTAAGTACTTTTCATGCCTCTTTTCAAAATACTAGTACAAGGAAACAAGTCTATGTTATTATTTGTAAAGTTTTATGTTTTTATCCTTTGTATTACGGAGGAGGTTGTTTATTATTATTTATTTATTTTTTAAAATTTTATTTTTTTATTGTATGAAAGTTAATAATATACTTATGGTTTGATGATAAATTATTTCACAAATAAATGAGATGTTATAACCCGGTTTAAAAGCTATGTGAGTTTGATGAGACATAAAACCCGTTTATTTTTTACAATAAAATTGGTTTTTAATTATAAATAATATATATCTTGTAGCGTTAATGCTGGCGACTTCTGATTGGGCGGTGCTCCACAAACTTTTATTTACGATTGTTACCGGGTTCGATTTACGAAACCTAGGTGATGATCATATGGTGGTGGCAGTGCTCCGGTGTGGGCAAGTGATTGTTGTTAAATCTACAGTTTCTGATGCCGATTGTTACCGGATTCGATCTATGAAACCGAACTTAAGGCCGTGATGAATACACGTTATTTGACTAACAATCGGGTTTAAACTTGGCTTTGCATACACGTAGGATGGCAATTGGGTAATCCATTTTGCAACCTATCTTGAGTCGTGTTTCTGTAACGATGTTTTTATATTTGTCAAACGGGTCTGAGCCTTAAATCGTATTCTAATATCTATAATTTATCAAGATTATTGCATTTCAGAGTTGTTACTATCTCTAATTCTTTTGCAACCTATCTTGGACTTATGCATTTGGTTCATCAATTCTGCATCAATGACTTTAGGCATATTTTAGATAAGTATTAGATATTCTTTATGTAAAACTATGTATGTAATTGTTATGACTAACATTGCTTATTACTTCTATTGAGTGTTTCTAGACGATTGATAGCTGTGAATATTTTTTAGAATCGATTGAAGGCGATGCTGTTCTTTTGATCCTACCATGAAGTCCAACAGTAGCGATGATCGCATTTTTGAGGTTCAGGCTGCTACCGGAGTTTCCTTGGTGGTGTAGGCCAGCGAATGGACTTTCAGAAATAATCAGTTAAGAGTTTTATGTATGTTTAGCCATTTTTAGATTACTGCAAATGTTAATGTAATTTTGGGTATTTTTTGCAACAACATTAACATTCATGCTGAAATTGCTAGCATTGGCTTTACAATAGGTGAAAGTTATTATGTTGTTTATGATTGTAATAATATATGTGCTGTTATTATAAAATACAAACAGTGCAGTGATTAGATGGAAATTTCTTTGTTATTCAGGATTACAACATAGTGTTTTGACTACAAAAGTCAAAATATAATCTAATTATGTAATTCTTAATGCAGACACTAGAGTAACTAACATGCTGCTTCATGCTTCAATACGCCATCTAAAGGAGTTCCATGGGAATAGGTTGGCCCTCTTAAGCCATTGGTACAAACGGACTTTCAGTTGTTTGGGTTTGGAACACATTTTGTCTGAATGGTATGTGGGTAACGAGGGTAAATTTTGCAACTTCAATGTGTATCATTTAACCGCTAACAAACAAAAGCAATACCTCACATTTACTTGCTCGCGCCGCGAAGCACGGGTACACCCACTAGTTAAAGTATTAAACTATTTATAGAAATAAACAAAGTATTTGCGGGGCCGGTGAGCCGAAGCTTTTATCAATTCATTGCCCAACCCAACCCCAACCCCACTCAATCGGTTTCAGAACGTTCGCCTTAACAGTTGTACTATGGCTTTGTTTTCTCTCTGTTCTACTTCGGTTGGGCTTTCGGAATTTGTTTGATCAGCGATTTCTTGATCATCTTCATCAAACAGTTTGATGCTAAATGTATGCATGTTAATTTTCACGTTTACATGTATGCATGATCCTAGATATATCGAGGAATCATTGCTGTTTTGGATATTCAAATTCCTTATGTTTTGCATTGAAAACTACATAAAAAATTGTAACAATTATTAATTTACGTTCACTACATTTTTTAACAACAAAGGCTATAAACCAAGATATGAAACATATGTTATTCAAGAAAATCATGTCAATACACAAACTTGATACCAATAACTAAAAATCAACAATAAGATAAAAACATGTAAATAAAACATCACGATTAAATAAAGGGAAAGAAACAAATTAATTATAAAATCTTGGATCAATGCAACGGGAACTTGAAGCTTTCAGTGGTGAATTGGGTTTGGTCCAGAAGGGACTAATCTTTTTGCAACGGCATATCTTGGATCGATTTCTTCTTCTGGCAACAACGACGGTTGTGGTAGAAGTAGGCGACGAGTATAGACCAAGTGCGACTTTAAGTAAGGATGATATATGTGCTTCGGGTTCAAGATGGTGGTGGTGGCAGTGGTGATAACAAGAGGTAAGAGTAACAACAACACGACAACTAACTTTTTGTAAAAGTTCATCATTTCTTAACTCTTTAAATTTCTTGAGAAAAAATGGTATGTGAATTGGTGTTGATGAAAGGAGTATTTATAACTAAGAGTTTGATCATAACTAGAGTCATATTCCTATAATAAATGTATTACTAATTAATGGATCATCGTAATTGTTTTTAAATATTAGTATTTTAGATATATACAAGACTAATTCGTTTGTTTATTATACAATTATAATTGATTTAAAATTTTCGTATTTTATTGTAAATTGTAAATGTTTCTGAAAAACAAAATAATCTTGCGTTAAAAGTTAGTTACAGAAGGAACTTTAAAAGTGTATACAAAAGTCAAAAGTTTTATTAAAATTATAGTATTGTTATTTGAGATATATACTCATTAATTTATTTGTTTATTATAAAATTATAATGAATTTAAATTATATGATGATTTAAAAGCATAATTTAATAAGAATTTCACAACTTTCATCATATAAAACGAGCTTAATTTCCTTATCAATGAATGAAATGTTTTCAGGTTTTACCATAATTTTTCTCATAAATCAAAAAATTTAGATAAAGAAAATGTAACCCTTCCGGATTTCCGGTTCAATGATCCACCAAAACCTTTTAAAGTATGTAGATCCCACAAATATATAAATAGAGTCTTGTAAATGGTTAACTCAAGTGATAATTAAACACAAATTTTAGTACGAACTTGTCCAATCTAATTACCAAATTATAAATACCACCTACCCCTCATAGTTACCAACCCAATCATGATGCTGGGAAAGGAATGCAAAGGATAAAAGATGGACAAATGAAACATAAACAATTCATTTAAATAAATCAAACCACAACTATTTTTTAGATAAAGATAAAAAAACTAATAAACTAAAATAAGCAGGGTTCACATAAACGAACCATCCACACGGAGGTGATTACAAAAGATTTAGTCACTCATAATAATAAAGAAATTAATAACACTATTACAACTTTTCATTAAAATTAAATAATTAAGATTCGCAGTAGAAAACTCCATGGTCTAAATTATAATACTTTTTGCAGCCACTTATGATTTTATTTATAGTTCAAAACTCTTTGGTCTTTAGTTTTGCTTTTAATTCTTAACTGTTCTTCTACAAATATGTCAAAACATATTATTTCAATTCTCGTGAATAAAACACCATCTGATATATTTTATTTAACAACTAATTTTATATAAAAAGATGATTGTTAGAAAAAGCTAACTAAATAACACTAAAGCAAAATCACATGAAAGAAGAGGGTTTTGAAACTACCCGGTTTACGAAATACTAATGTTTTTGTTTCTAGTAACAATCCATAAAATTAAAATGGACAATTGTATAACAAAATGAACTTCATATTCAAATCATTTCCAAATCACCCAGCACATTATACAAATATTCCTTACACCACATTTTCCTTCTTCTTCGAGTAATTACAATGGCCGAGCCAAATTTTGTATCGTATCTGATTACATTGTGAAAGTAACTAAAATATAAAGTTGTTTACGAAACCAAGTCTTTTCCACAACAACACACGAGATGTAACATCCGAATTTCACTAAAATAGTAATAAAAAATTATTATAATGTTTGATTTAAGTTTATTGTTTATTTTAAAAAATAAATATTGTTAAAGAGCATAGACTTGAAATTTATTGGGCTTGAAGGATGAGTATCATCTTAAGGTTCACGGGCTAAGGGTATAACGCAGTTTATCTTGCATTCAATCCCAATCCCATTTGATATATGAACGTCCGCCATGGCTTGCATCAATGCTAAGTTTTCATCTTCGCAAGCATATCTTCTATTATTTCTGCATAGATAAAGTTAAAGCAAGTTAGTAACAAATTAAAGCATACACTACGACAACTACTAGATTTGCACACATATGTTAAAGGAAAGATATCCGTTAAACGGGTCGACCCACAAACCCACCGGTTTTGACCTGAACATGACCCAATTAGCTAAACGGGTTCACGAGAGCGACCCGAACCCATTTATACCAAACAGAAAGATGCAAATTTCGTGTTACGTTCTTGTCGTATCACAAATTCACACAATATAGACTAACAATTCCTTTGTATTTGTATGGATCGGTCAAAACAAAAGTTATACAATTACTAAAAATCAATGTTTATAACCAAGGTGTTAGAATATTTGACCTTGGTTTGAACCCCTAGCAGGCATACCATCTTCTTTCTCGACAAAATGCAAATCATCAAACGTGTGATTGTGGCCAAAGATTTGACTTCTTATCATCATGTAGGTAATGCAGCAATTTGTGTTATAAACAATAGCAATCATGTTTAAAACATAAATTTAAAAAGAAAAATGCATTCCAAAATGGATTCGAAACCACAGACAAAAAGAACTCACTATTAACAATGATGGTTTATTACAAACGATGCTTCGCCACCAAGAGTAACCATGAACTTTTACCAAGCCAAATACTTCAATTGATATATTCTAATTTGAGGTGTTTTTGCCTCAATGCGTAGCTGGCTAGACACTCGATTTGTTTACATCTATAAGAAACCTTACATGCTTTATACCCATAACAGACTGTTTACAACTAGCCGATGACTTGTCATAGCCAATCAAAGTGTGACACGTTGCAACTCATGCAATCTTAGAGTGCACATTGCACCGTTTACTCATAACCTGTCATAGCTAATCAAAGTTTGCCACATTGCAACTCGTGCAATCATAACGTGCCACGTGCACCTTTTTGTCACAATGACACATTAATTTCCACTTGTCCAGATTTTCCATCTTGACTTTTATTAACTTCACCATATCGCTTGTAACACCCCAACCCGGAACAGGCTGACGTGTCACCATTACAGATATCATAAACCAAACATAATCCATTTAAAAGAAAGAAATAGAATCCAAGGACAGCCAACGAGTTTTAAACAACCAAATTAATTCCTAAGTCAAATTTTATTTAATCTTAAAATAAACGAAATAAATAAAAGTCTTTATTCCCGAACTTCATTTTACATCACTGATTTCCCTTATTTCCCGGATTTCCTGTGAACAAATAAGAAAACACAGACAAAGAAAACACGGCTGAGCCAAAAATTCCCCAGTAACGGATAGAACAATAGTACATGTGAAGACGAACTTACGAAAAAGTAACAAAATAGAACTGACACTAGACCATAACTGAACTAGCTGAAACTAATACAGATACTAAATATAATACTAATACGAATGCCGATTAACCCAATATACTAAATAACAGAATCAGATATAAAACAATAATAATAATAATAACCATATACAGAAACAGAAACAGATGCAGAAATATATATCAAACTACACGACAATAATATATCCATAAAATAAGTCGTGTACACATAATCACCCAGAGCCAGAAACAGAAACAGATGGGTACACAGTTAGCTAAGCTATGCACCAATGAGATGGCACGTGTGGCGTACACGCGTTGTTCCATCCCCAGAAATTAGAAGTCAGAAATCAGAATTCAGAACAGAACTAGGATCGATCCATACGCCCCTAAGTGGCCCTAATACTTCACAAGTACTAGTTAGAGACGCCGTGAACTTTAATTACGCACTGTCACGACAAGTGTCATGTCGTTGACGCCCCAACGACAAGTCAGAAATTGCTCGGGTAACAGAGTACAAAACTAAAACATATAACTAAAATATATTATATAAAATAACTGAACTCAAAATATAACTGACGTGTAACAAAAATCCGTAATACAAAGTAACGGAATAGAGTTTATATTATAAGTAAACGAAAACAGAAACCGTAACGAAGTAACAGAATATAATTTATACTATGAGTGACAGAAACCAGAAACCGTACTACGAAGTAACGGAATATAACTAATACTATGAGTGAAAGAAACCAGAAACCGTACTACGAAGTAACGGAATATAATAATACTAAGAGTAACAAAAACAGAAACCGTACTATGAAGTAACAAGAAACAGAATCCGTACCTTAATCAAAAGTGAAAACCAAGGTAAAGTCAACGTTGTCCGCCAATTGTATGAGAACCTATGGTTTAGTTTCTTGTAAGATTAATTTACATAACTTAATTTATCATGTTGGTGATTTGCTAACTTGCGGATTCCCGGCGACTAAACATATAAGATTCTTAATTGATTATTTAGTTAGTTAAGGATTCGGTTGACTCTTTTATTCAAAGTATTACATTACTTGGTTCTATTAAGAATAATAAACATGTATCTTTACTTGTTAAATTATTTACAAACATTATCTTTAAATATATTAAATATAATTATACATGCATGCGTACTGTAATGAACCATAAGGATAAATTAAATGAAATAAACTTCAATATGTTTCAATTCTTCCCCGACTACTACTGTTCGGTTTCGCAGTCAAACAACAAATAGCAAGAAAGCCAAGGGCTGGTGAAAAGATCCATTAACGAATGGTCACAAAAGAAACCGGTACTAAAACGTTAAAACGAAATCACACGATCCAAATAAACGTGCTTGATTTCACCGAAAACGTTATTGCTTGTATCTTATTGTTATTTATAGAAATCTGATTTCAAGTTAGGTGTTCTTGTTGGGTTTGTGAAAAGAATATATATAGTTAAACGAATCGTGTACCTCAAGTTACGCTTCATTCTTGTGATAATATGACTAGATTTAATAATTCAAATTATATAAGTTTTTGCCGGAAGACTCGTTAGGAAGATGCAGTGGGATTTTAATTCAGGTTTTGGTATATGGCGAAACTCGTCGTCCTACTTTGTTTCATAATTAATTTAATATTTACAAAACAAACCTTTATGTTTAGTATTTAATTTAAATAACTCCTAAACTTAATTAGTGTTTCATCTGCTTAACGAGATATTAACACTTCTAATAATTGACCACAAAAATTCGACGGTTATTACTTTATTATTTTATTGTTTCAATTTTTCGTATATTACATCGCTACCGTTATTATTAGCTTTATAAACAATGGTCCTAACAAAATCTCTCTAAATTAATTTATTGACTTAAATTCTAACATCCTATTTTTATCATAGAACCCTCCATTCAATATCAAGCCATCATTAAACCATGTGTAATTGTGTATAACATACATAAAGTAGAAATGGAAAAAAATCAAATAGTAAATAAATTGATGGAAGAAGCAAATGAAATGTACACTACATATAACCTTAGTAAAGAAATTAATAACATTATTAAAACTTTTCATCAAAACTCTTTAGCCTTTTGTTTTGCTTTTCATTCTCAGGTGTTCTTCTGCAGATATGTCAAAACATATTATTTCAATTCTCATGAATAAAACACCATTTGATTTAATTTTTTAACAACTAATTTTATATAAAAAGAAAAATTGACGCTCGAATAAAAAATGAACTTTATCTTCAAATCATTTCCAAATCACCCATCACATTATACAAATATTCCGTATACCACATTTCCTTCTTCTTCGAATAATTACACTACTCGAGCCAATTTTGTATCATATCTGGTTACATTGTGGAAGTAACTAAAATATGAAGTTATTTAAAAAACGAGATCCAAGCCTTTTCCACAACAACACACGAGATGTAACATCCGAATTTTACTGTAGTAATAAGAAAATTATTATTATGCTTGATTGAAGTTTGTTGTTTATTTTAAATAATAAATATTGTTAAGGAGCATAGACTTGAAATTTGATGGGCTTAAAGGATGAGCACGAGCTTAAGGTCCATGGATGAGGGTATAAATACGCTGAAACGCTCCCTAAATCCCCAACACACCCATGTTCCCATCTTTCACCAACACCTCAAAACGCACGCATAAACTCTTAAAACACCAAATACCGGTTTAACTCAAAATCAAGAACGGACTTCACAAAGGCGTAGATCAGTACTAGATTAAAAGAAAACTTGAAAGGCTTAACATAAAAAACATGATCTAGAAAGCCAGGTTTTTGGATATAGACTCAATAAGGTACGTTTTTGTTATAAAGGTAGTACATTGATGTCAGTTTGATTGAAAATTGGTAGGTTGTTAGATCGGTTTATGATATAAAGGAAAGTCACAAACTTGATAATAAACGAGCTATTTGGACTAGTTCGTGTTAAACGAGTAAGGTTCGGTTCGTAAAAAGAACGAGTTAAGGAAAGCGGTTTGGCCCGAAACTCATCATGATGATAAATCAAGTAGACTAAATTAATTAAGTTGCAAACTTGGCGATGAATGAGTTTTATATATTACATCTAGCAAATAGAGAAAGGTTCGGTTCGCTAAAAGGATGGTGTGGCTCGTGACGGGTTGGGTCTGGAACTGGAGTGGTTCCATTGGCTGTTTCTATGTTGACTACTTCGTTAAGCATGCGGTAAATTTGCTACCACTTGTGTTTCTGCTGGTCTGTTCTGCAGTCTACGCTTACAAAAAAACGACATAAAGAAGCTTCACGAGTCGCACCACCCGGACTTGGTGATGTAAGGTTGGGTCTAATAAATGAGTTTATGATTTGTTGACATGTAAAATATGTAAATAATGGTGGAAGTTGTAATGTAAAATTGTAAATAAATAGCATCCTACCTCTATACATTCATCTCTTTTTTTAAGGTGTTTGTAAATATTATGTTTTGTTTATGTTTTATCTTGTGTTTGGTTTTGCTTACGGCTTTTAGCCTAATTATTTTGGTAAAAACCGTTAGCTTCAGATTTTTCGGTTTTTGATTCAATCCATACCAAAATCTAAACTTTCAGTGAAACTACAGTTTTGGAGTTACAAAAACCGCTTTTTTAGTTTTTCGGTTCAGGTCTGCTTGGCTTTATTTTCGGTGTTTTGCCAATTGTGTTTGAAAAATATGCCATCTTCAAATGATGTAGTGGTTAACGCTTAAAAGCACAGTCCCACTCAAGATTGGTTCGGATTTCGGAAAGCCTTATTGGTTATGGGTTTAACCTATTTTAAATGAATATTCTATAAATTGCCATCATAACTCGAATAAATCATCAAATTAACAATATACAAGAGATATTATGTAATTGAAACCATAAATTTGCATATATTCTCTTCTTGGCATACACAATCTAATCTTTAGATATAATGTTTTGGTCTTTAGCAATCTAACTCCTTTGACCGTTTTTACGCACCATAAAGTCCATAGGATATCTGCCACAAACGATACACAAGAAAAAAAAATGTAAATATATTCCGAGGTAAGAGTGTTAAAGAGTCATTTAATTTTCTTAAACACGAAACAGAAACAAGATTTTATCGTTTTTTTCATGATTTTAGCAAACAACTTCAAATTAGCTGCGAGATAGAAACGAACTTGCAAATTATTATTGTGTTTGAGTAAGCACAATAAATGCCACATATGCGAAAGAAAATGAAAATAAAAATAAAAACAAAATTTACTTACGACTTACGACACATATATCAGTAACAAAATGTAAATTACAGCTTATTATCAGTTCAGCATGTGTTGAGCAAATCATTCATTGCTACATCAGTAATAAACTGCAACTTAGTTATTAAAAGTAAAACTACTAATGAATTTTTTATATTATGCTTTATAAACTGCAACTTTGTTTGTTTTGTAATAAGGACGAAGACAAACTCGTGTTTATCGAAAAGTAAATGCTTTTTATATTATCGATAACATAATATAAAGTGGTTTTCTATTTAAAACCTAATTTAAATATGGTTTCTAAAATCGAGAGTAGAGGTGGCAATCGTGACCCATGGGTTGAATGAGTTGTATCAAAATGTATATGATGGGTCAAAATGGGTCAAACTAAAACAGAAAACAGGTCAAAACGGGTTGACATTTCTCGGTTTTTTTTTATGAAACGAGAAAAACGGAGGAAACTTTTTAGTATCTTTACTTTTTAAGTTTTTGATTTATATTTCGAGTTATCATTTTTTAATTTTTTTTTTTTTTGAATTTTTTGGTGAGGGGTTTTGAAATCTCAACCCATTTTGACCCATTCAAAACCCTTCACCAAAAAATTCAAAAAAATTAATTAAAAAATTTTAACTCAAAATATAAATCAAAAACTTAAAAAGTTTCCTCCGTTTTTCTCGTTCCAAATAAAAAAAAACACCTGAGAAATGTCTTATATGTAATGCAATTGTCGGGATAAATTAAACAATACGATGAGTAAGATTCATACCTTATATGTAATGCAATTTATCTTGCATTCTATCCCATTTGATATACGAACTTCTTCCATGGCTTGCACTAACGCCAAATCTTCATCCTCACAAGCATATCTTTTTTTATTTCTGCATAGCAAGTTAGTAACAAATTAAAGCACACACTACGACAACTACTAGATTTGCATACGCTTTTTCCGATGCAGCTTAAAGTTAAAAGTATGATTTTTTGTCAAAATTCATTACAAACACGTAAAAAGAAACAGTTACATGCAAATATTTACACTTTTGCAAAGTGTGAATGATGCGACGAACAAAAATAACCGAGATTTTGTAAGTTAAATACCTTTTTAAGAAGAGAGGAGCCTGCTTTTTCCCCGGAACTAACTGATTTGTTGGATAAGCTTCAAAATTTGTGTCTACTGAAACGGTAGGTGCTTCTGATATGTCACATCCAGGGTCCATTAGCCGAATAGTCAACCGAGTTTGACCAACTGTTTTCGATTTACCCGACTATCATGACACAAAAAAAACTAATTAACCAATGTGTTTTGCGCAACAATCAGGTTATATAATAGCATTTTAGTACTTACACTTTCAAATCTATAAATGTTATCATCATTAGCAATCACTCTTGCATTTGCATAATAGAGTTTATCTGCATATCTCCCGGGCTTTCTCATGTGTTCATATGTATAGAGATGAAGAAGCTTGTTATCAACCTCATCCATAGCAATTGCTAGCAGCTGTGGAAGGGTATTATTGGCACACAATTCAGTCAATAAGGGAGGTATCCCTGGGTCGGTTTTGGGCTAAAACCGAAAACTGTTTGATTTTGGTTTGGGCTCAGTCCGGCGTTTTCCATTTTACCATTTGGGCTTAAATGTTTTGGGCAGAATAAAAAAATATCCGCCAAAATAATAAATTTGGGCCTAAATCTTTTTGTTAATTAATAATTTATTATACATTCAGGCTAAAATATTTGGGTAACGCTATTTATTGAATTCTTTTAAATTACTTAAAATTCGGTTCGGTTAGACTTTTCAGTTTTGTTACATGCAAAACCGAAACCGAACTGAAAGTTCGGTTTTATGAAAACATATAACCAAACAGTAGGGTTTTGTTCGTGTTCAGGTATTTCGGTTTCATGCAAACCGCTAATTTCAATAAAAATTTGTTTTTCTATATATAATGATTTAGGATGCTTTATGTTAAAGATACAATTTGGGTGAGTTTTGGCCCGTTTCCTTTTGATCAAAATTTTCTTATATTACCCACTTAACCTGTTGAGATAAAAGATAACCCCAAATGCAAAATTGCCACGTTTACAAGAAAAAAGAAAAATCCTTTTGTAATGCAAAAAGGGCACCCTAATTTCTCAGCATGAGTAGTTTTGGGAATTTGCAGAGCTATAAATGCAAAAGTTAGTCGCATTGACAGTTCTTTTTTTTTTCTTTTTTTTTTTCGCAAGAAAAGACGGTTTGTTTGTGACAAATAAATGATATAAAATAAGCATGTCACCTGTTTAGAAAGTTTGTAAATCAGCTTGTCTAATGTGAAGAGAGGAAATGACCAATTTCCAAGAATAGTTCGACATTCATCCTCATATTTTGCACTGTCAGTATCACCACCAAGAAAAGTGTAGAGTAACTTTATAAATCTGCACCATCATATAACAAAAATTATAATAATTATCTAAACAACTATCCATTAATCAATTTAGAAAATGTCAAACCTAGCATATGAATCATTAGGCGTTGTATCATTCGAACCCTTCCATTTATCATTAGCAGAGTTTTCCTTTGCCTCCTTCAATCTTGAATATAACGTCTATACATTAAAAACAAATAAATAATTAAATACCAATAAAATGCTAATAAAGATAATCGATATTTAGATTGCCACGTTAATGCCGAACCAGGAAAGAGTCAGCATGGACAAAAAATGACCAGCATGTCAGTTGCCACGTCAGCGTTTTGGTCAGGTTAACTTAAATCAAAATATAGATAAGTTTGTAAATTGTAACATAATGAGTCTTACTTGATGGAGTCTGAAGAAAACATAGAAGTCATCGTTTCCATAGAAAACACGGGGGCCATTTTCGTCATTATGTGACACTGCAGGTGCGTATTTTGCAACTGGCTTTACTGTTACAAGAAATCGTTCCTCTGCTTCATCTTCACTCTCAGCCTTTTTATCATCAGCAGTGTCACTAGATGATCTATGTGCACTTGCTTCTTCACCTTCATCGTCTGCTTCATTTTCTAAACCGTCTTCATGATACCCGTTTTGGTAATTTTCTTTAGTGCCACTTTCTCCAAATGATGCCAAATTATCTTCAAAATCTCCATTTGGAGATATTTCACCCTCCTCTCTTTCTGTATGGACCTTTTTTTCCTCAATTTGCATGCCATTTTTCGCGATGAGGTGAGGGCGAACTGGAACATTAAACATGGGTTCCACAAAAGTAGTCCAGACTTTCATGAATTTGTCAAACTGTTCAATGGAACAATTTTCTGGAATATAATATTTCATGAGTTGATATATGTCAGCATGAACATCCAAATCACAGTACTCAAATTCTTGATGTGGTGTACACTGTTTACTGTTATGTCTTTTCACAGAAACAAAATGTTTATAAATGTTTTCTTCTTTAGTTTTTTCTTCACTGATTTCCTTAATTTCCATTAATAATGCTGCATTATGAAAGAATATGTATTAAGTTTTATAAGCTTAGTTAAAAAGTAAACTTTTATGAAGTTACATTTTTAATTACCTTTAGCACTCAAGCGCTTTGAATACTGCTGTTTGAAAAAGAAGCTGCGATGATCAAGAGATTTGTGATAAACTTTTGCATAGATTTCTCTCCAAATTTTATTAAAACCAAAACGACATCTTGCCCATTCTTCTTCTTTTTGCTTCAAACGAGTTAATATTACTGGTAAAGCAAGAGGGGTGTTCCTTTTTAATACAGCCATCGCATCAAGCCGTTTATCTCCATATAAGCGTTCAATGCACCTCAAATTTAAAGCTGAATAACAAACCAAAATAATGGTGAAAAATATGTAAAATTATATAAAAATAGAATGATTAATGACTTATGAGTTTATTATCACTTTCTCACCAGTAAAATGATCTTCAACTCGGACCACACTGTCTCTCCTGATTGAATTATTATTAATCTTATCTAGAAGTAGTTCCACGCGTCTGATTGTCACGTTCACAGATTCTAATAACATGTCCAGTTCAAACCTGAAATAAAAGTCAACATGGTCAAAGTTACCAACACGTCAGCTGCGACATAATCATTATAGCGAGGTAACCAGATCAGATCACTCAAAATCAAAACTTTTAAAGTTGGTAACTCGGATTAAATTCTTTTGGAAGCACGTTACTGTTTTATGGATGTAAACGAAGTTTGTTACCCCAAATAGAAATCAAAATAAAGGACATTATATTTATAAATAAAATTAAACTTAATAACTGTAACATACCATCATCTTCGCATCTAAATAAGCTCTCTTCATACTGGTTTTTACGCATGTGCTTAGAAGAGTAATCCTCACTACCGGAAGTAACAGACACCCAATGATCATTCAACACCTCAGCACCAATATTTGTTCGCTGACTAGCTGAAGAAATTGGAAACTGTTTCAAAAAATAAAAAATCAACACATAAGAGAATAAGGTAAGAGATATTGATTATATGTAGATAAATGTAAGATAGTTACATTCTTTGGTAAAAGCCGGTAACTTGGAGTGCATTGTTTGCAGTCAGAAAGGTCAAGTTCATGAATTGGTTTTGCTAGATACTCATTATTGCTTGGAAGCAAAGATGTCTTAAATCCTAATGCGTTTTTACTGCCATTGATCTTGCGACACCTGTCTTCTTCATTGTCATGATCTTTATCACGATCTTGATCCTCTTTCAAAGATTCACTCCGCAAAGAACCTAGCAAAAGATCTAGTTAGAGATATTTTTTACTTTTACAAGAAAGGATAATTATATTTGGCAGATCAAATTACAGTGTTCACTATGCTTACTGTTTTTCTCACTTTGATCAATAAACTCGCTGACTTCTTCCATAAGATCTGGATAAGCTCCAAGTAGATCATTCACCTAATGAAATATAATATTTTTATTTACGATTACAGAACCCGTTCAAAAATAAGTAAGTTTTAACGAAATAGATTGTGCAAGGTTTTTGTAACGACTGATAATCTGATAGTTATAAAGATACCGGCCCATATACGAGTTGTAATAATTGAATACTGGGAATTAATTAGTAAATCTTAATGATGATATGAAGTGTAGATAAGTTTACCAACACTTGCAGATCTGGTCGAGTAAGATTCTCTGTGCAGTAATGCCTAATGCACTTTAAGAATGCATGATAAATCTCTGAGTATTGCAATCTTACTTTCACCTTCTCACGGAGACTAATCACTTGTTCACGCATATCTGCCCAAAGACCACAACTAATTCAAATAAAGAATTTTACCCGATATAATAATAAATATTATGAACTAGGACATGCCTTGATGAAATAGTTCTGTGACAGTATCCTCAAGCGTATTATTAGCAGAACTATGTTTGCGGCTAGCTTTGTTCATCGCATGATTATCAAAAAAAATTTCCCTTCTCACTTTTTCTTTCTTTCCATATATCTTATGATCATTGTCATGACGACGATCCGCTGCGTCAGCGGTGACACCATGACTCGCACTATGACGGTCATCATGACAAGCAATATCTTTGTGGGTCCTACTGGAATGAACTTAACGATTGGATGCTGCTGCTGACGTATCAGGTATAAAGTTGGTGAATTCATTGACTAGATCTGTATGGTTATGAAGAAGAGCAGCAATCTGTAAAATAGGAAATTATTTAACAAGTTAAGAACCGACACCTTGAATTTGCTAACATAGATATATAATAGTTACAAAAATAACAAACCTCCTGGTGGACCTCAGGAATGGATTTGGTTCCCCTTTTGTACATATTCAAAATCTCAATAAAAGACTTGTACACATGATCATCATCGCCTTGGAATCTCTTCTGCAAGCATAAAGTGTGTTTGATAAAAGTTTCCAAAAGCAAGTTGTTAATCATTATACTGTTATACAATATATGTCATGTGATATTATTAGTTATTAGTTATTACCTTAATTTTCATTACAAGTTCTATCGCATCCTCAAACTCCACACCTTTCTTAACTTGTGGTTCATCATCTTCTGGTAGAAGAAACACATTGAAACCTAATAGTAGTTTTCGGTGCCCTTTAAATAGTTCTTTAACCAATTCTACAGCGCCCGTTCTAGTAACTCTATAACAAAATAAAAAAACCATTAATCATTATACCTCATCATTACAAGGTTAACAAAGCAACAGTTTAGCCAAACCTTTCATCTTTATAATCTTTCATGATTTCAATAAACTTTTCAAATGTATCCTTGTCATCATGAAATGTGTCTTGCACGTCCTTAAGATAAGCGACTACATCACCTTCTGTCACATTAGGTGCACTCCCTCCACACGTAATTTGCGGTCTCCCGGAGCTTCGTTCCATAAGATAATTTAAATAAAGTAAACAATTCATACAACTATTAAAAAAAACTCTCATATTTAACCCTAAACTTATAGCATCACATCTCATTATCACAAATCCTAACCTTTTGTTTTAACCATAGGTGATTAATTCACTTGTGCATCAAAATTAATCGCATAATGCTCTTATATACTTTCGCTTTATAGTTAATAAATTTGCTTAAATCTATGTGACAAAATTAGAAAAGTCATTCATAATTTAATGTACAAACAAACATTAACGGACGCAAACGAATACCTTGCCGAACGTACACGGACACAGTTTGTAAGTCCCCCGCCCCGGGGCGTCGCCGATCGATACGAGATCCGCACGATGTCTAGGAGTGCGGAATCCTCCTAGACTCGTTTATGGTGTAGAAGACGAAGAACACGATTACACACAAACACATACACGAACAAACACACGAATGGATAAACACATCTGCAGATCTTTTATATAATAACCGAAACACTTACATACCAAACATGAAAACAAATGACACGGCCGACCCGAGGTGAGCTCTACCTCGGGTCGTCCCACACGACTCTCTCTCTCGGTTTCTCTCTAGCTACTTGAACTGAACACAAAAACACTCTTAATTTCTGGATCTCTAAACCTAAACAAGACACACACATATATATATAAACTTCGCGGGCTTGGGCCTGTAGGCGAAGTTGTTATAACTTCGCCTATGGCGAAGTTATTCTAACTTCGCCTATGGCAGAAGTTGTTACAACTTCGCCTATGGCGAAGTTGTCCTAACTTCGCACTTCGTTTTCGCTTAACAGAATTGCATAGCGACGGTCACAAAATGCACCAACAGACTCCCCCTTGACCGTTGCTCTCAATTCTAACAAACACGAAAGATCATCTGTTACAAAACATGCACCAACAGACTCCCTCTTAACTGATGATCTTCTGTTTGCTCTTCAACCAGCCGTATCTGAAACTGTCTTGTAGCTTCACAAATCTACCAATCACCCAGCGTCTTCCATATCAAATCTCCCCTTCAGTGTAAGCTTCTCCGACTATATAGGTTGAGGTCTTTGAAATGCATGCATCCCCGTGCCTAATTAATCATCTCAACCAATCACGTGAGTCCTTCTGACTTCACAACACGTGAAGTTCTTCTAACTTCACCAACACGTGAAGTTGGGCTCCCTTCACAACTTCACTAACACGTCGGCATACGATAAGGTTTAATCTTCAACTACTCAACATCAAGTGATCAATTTCATCACAAAACCACCTTGACAGAATCTAACACACATGACCATTAATTAATCCGAAGCATCTTCAATCACCAGGGATAACGATCAAGAACATAAACACTTTAATTCCCGATTAAATCCAACTTGTTCCAGAATTTTCACTCTAATAAATAAGCATCACGTTTCAGGATCCAATTCTCGAACGCCTTGAAAATAACATAAATAATATGCTCTGACCGCAATCCAGTAATGACGAAAACCTTCAGTTCAATTTGACTTTCTTCAGTTGGTCAACCTCGAACAACAACAATTTCATTGCCCACAAACACCCAAATATGTGTCAATATCCAGTTTCAATCAATATCCCATTCACAACCTCAACTCCATATCCAGAGTTGACACGTATTTGTTCACATGTAAGACCAAGAGATAACAAGTTTCACTCGTTGACGGAATAACGTCTTCGGTCTCACAATAATCGTGTACACCTGGCCATACAGACGAAAAGTCCAAACACTTTTTTTTTTTTTTTTTTTTAACTTCGCCTAAAGTCAACTTCGCTCCTCCTTAACTTCGCCTGTCCATAACTTCGCCTGACCAAAACTTCGCCTGACAGATAACTTCGCCTGAGATAAGCGAACTTGTGAGGTAGGCGAAGTTGTGAATAACTTCGCTTAACCTTATATCTTCGCCTAAACCCTAAAATTTAAGCGAAAACTTCGCCTGAACCCAATAACTTCGCCTGCGGCGCTGGTCGGCCAGAAACGCATCAGAAACGTGCCAGAAACACCAAAACGCAGATCTCGAACCATAGCATAAGAGCCTAAGGCTCTGATACCTCTTGTAAGTCCCCCGCCCCGGGGCGTCGCCGATCGATACGAGATCCGCACGATGTCTAGGAGTGCGGAATCCTCCTAGACTCGTTTATGGTGTAGAAGACGAAGAACACGATTACACACAAACACATACACGAACAAACACACGAATGGATAAACACATCTGCAGATCTTTTATATAATAACCGAAACACTTACATACCAAACATGAAAACAAATGACATGGCCGACCCGAGGTGAGCTCTACCTCGGGTCGTCCCACACGACTCTCTCTCTCGGTTTCTCTCTAGCTACTTGAACTGAACACAAAAACACTCTTAATTTCTGGATCTCTAAACCTAAACAAGACACACATATATATACATAAACTTCGCGGGCTTGGGCCTGTAGGCGAAGTTGTTATAACTTCGCCTATGGCGAAGTTATTCTAACTTCGCCTATGGCAGAAGTTGTTACAACTTCGCCTATGGCGAAGTTGTCCTAACTTCGCACTTCGTTTTCGCTTAACAGAATTGCATAGCGACGGTCACAAAATGCACCAACACAGTTGAACGAACATGGCCTCTGTTCGCTGTCATATTTAACCTAAAACTTATAGAATTAGACCTCATTAACATAAATCCTAACCTTTTGTTTTAACCCTAGGTGATTAGCTCCCTTGTGCATCAAAACTAATCACATAATACTCCTATATATTTTGTTTAATAGTCAATAATTTTGCTTAAATCTATATGATAAAATTAGAAAAGTCATTAAAATTTATTTAAAAAAACAACCATTAATGAACATAAACGAACACCTTACCGAACGTTCACAGACACACTTGAACAAACATGGCCTCTGTTCGTGTCCATTCATTTACTTAATCGCACAAAATTCCTTGTTCATGTCCGTTCATTTATTAAACGAACGAACATAAACGAACTTCCCGCCGATCATTTCTTCGAGCGTTCGGTCTGTTTACAGCCCTAATATTTTATATACATCTCTCGTATAGTCGTATTAACCCTAAACTTATATAACTGGACCACATTAACACAAAAATTTAACCTTTTGTTTAAACTTTAAACCCTAGGTGACTAATTAGATGATAAGTACACAAAATTACAATTAAATCACATAGCAAAATCTTCAAAAACTACAAAATTAACCTTCAAAAACACACAGTAAATCACAACTTTACTCTTCAAAATTACATCAAAATGTATCCAAATATTAACACTTACGGTTCCGATACGATCGGCCACGGCAAATCAACGTCGTCTCTAGACCTCTTCAACCCTGTAAACACAAAAAATAAAAATAAATAATAAAAATAAAAAAATAAAAATCCTGAAATTAGCAATTAAAAAACCTAAAAACCTATATTATCAATAACTGTTTACTCTTCTTTACAGATCACCTTATTATTCAACTAAAATTGCAGTATTAAACCTTGAATAATAAAAATAATAATAATAATAATCCTGGAATTAGCAAGCTAAAAAACCTAAAAACCTAAATTATCAATAACTGTTTACTCTTCTGTACAGATCACCTTATTATTCAACTAAATTGCAGCATTAAACCTTGAATAATAAAAATAATAATGATAAAAAAATATATAATACTAATAATAACAATCCTGAAATTAGCCAGCTAAAAAACCTAAAACCTAAATTATCCTCTTCTGTACAGATCACCTTATTATTCAACTAAATTGCAGCATTAATAACAATAATAATAATAGACCTAAAATCCTAAATTATCGATAACTGTTTCCTCTTCTGTACAGATCACCTTATTATTCAACTAAACTGCAGACATTAAACTATAAATTTGAAATAATAATAATAATAATAATAATAATAATCCTGAAATTAGCAAGCGATAAACTCATAAACCTAAAAACCTAAACGATCGATAACTGTTAACTCGTCTGTACAGATCACCGTCAACAATCGCTTATTATTATTATTATTATTGAACTAAATTGCGTCATTAAACGTTGAATTCGAGCAAAACGTATGTAATAATAATAATCTACAATGCGAAGAGTAAAATTAAACGGAAGATGAATAAATAAATAATAATCGTACTCTGCAACAGCAAACTATACGTACAAATGTGTGTATGTATAGGCTCTGGTACAAATGCAGAGGAATTTAGAGAAAAATTGAGGTGTTTGTGTGTGTGTGTGTAGAACCTATACGTATAGAGAGATTGTATGTATAGACGCAGTTGAAGGTGTGTGTGTGAGTACTGAAGAAGAAGAAGAAGAAGAAGAAAGAGTTGAGAGTGGTGTTGACGTCTTTTATTTAGTCAGTGTGAACTCGGTGATTTGGGAACCGGTGATTGCCGGTCATTTTTATACGTTTTTAAAATATGTATTTAATATATTTTTAAAGATAAACGGAAAACACGTTCAGTGTCGTTGCGGTAAAACCTGGTTTGAATTGGCGTCTAATACCATTCACAGCATATTTCATATATTTTTTCATATAATTTAGCTAAAAAAACACCATTTTATAAATTTGTTTATCATTTTTCAAAAATCATCCACATTCTATTCTTTATTCATATCCATAAATTTTTTTTTTCTCTTTTGTCTTATTGTATAATATATGTTGATTGGGCAATAGTTGATATATTATATGGTATGGATCAAAAGTGAGTCCCTATATTTAGGGATTTACTTTAGTTGCCATATAACTCATCCATATAATAGGGAACGGATTGGAGAGGTGATTTTGATGATTTTCTCAAAATTATCCTAAATTATATGAGTTTAACTTTAAAGAATGTGTTGAATATGCTCTAACTTAAGACTTTACAGAGTTGTTGCTTATAGTTCAGGTCTTCGTTTTCTTTTCAATACAAGATGAGCTAAGAGCAGCATCTATGATAATCGATATATAAGATGTGGTTTTGGGTGTTTGTAACAGTGCAAACGAGCCGAGTTGCTCGCGTTAAAAAGCTCGATTGAGTTGAGGTTAATCGACTCCGAGCTCAAGCCTAAAAGTAAGCTTGTTTAACGAGCCTGATTATGAGCTTTACTTATCGAGCTCAAGCAGCGAGCATATCGTTTATATAGTTTTTTCAAAATATATATATATATATATATATATATATATTTATATATATATATATGTATAATTATTAATTAATATGTATAATGATATGAAAAATAAATAAAAATAACTAAATAATATATATTATTTTATACAAAAAGTTATAATTGAAAAAATATATAAAAATAGTTATAATTATATAAAAAATAATTGATAAACAGTAAACGAGACGGGCCTAAGACGAGCTCAAGCTTCAAAACCTACCCACGAACCGAGCGCGAGCTCTGTATAAGTTAAACGAGTTGAGTTTGAGTCTATTCGAGCTCGGGCTCGGCTCGTTTGCACCCATAGGTGTTTGTCTACCTCATTTATTTTTGTCTATCGTGGGTGTAATTTTTGTCATCCATTTTTAAAAAATGTTTTTTACAACAATCAAAAACCTAACTTTTTGCTGATGGTAGGGCCGGGTGAAGGTTTTAAGTGTAAAATGTAATGATGATGTGACAATGTTTTTTGATGTCTTTAGAATTTTTTATTGTGTGAGGTGTGAGGGTGTGTTTAGAGTGTTTTTATAATGTGACATCTGATTATACATGTTTTTTCATAGTCGTGATTGTGGATGCTTTTATGTTTATAAACTTCGCATAAGTGTTGCTACAAAAACTAAGAGTGAGTTAAATGTGTTCTCCATATTATTTATTCATTTTTCTACTTCTTGAACTCTTTGTATATTTGTCACATTAGTAATATTATCTCTTATAATACTTATATATTAATATTAATAAAAAAAGAAAAAAAAAACTCTTTGACTTGATGTTTCCAAGGAAAAGGTACAATGAAAATTTGAAGAGGGGTGCATATGGCTGACTTTTTTAAAATATACAATTCTCATATAGATACCATAAAAAATTTCAGGTGTAACTTCTATACATGCATCTACTTAAAAGTCGAGTTAGCTTTGTATAATTGGAATTTAGATATTAATAATCCATATTATGATGTACTGACTATCATGGCCAGCTCAACATTTTGGAGGCCTAAAAACTAACTAAAAGTTGAGGCCTTTTTATTTTCTTTTCTATATACGTATAGCGCTAGAGAGTATATACGTAATATGGATGGTATGCCGTGATAATGAATATGAAACAATCATCCTTAGCGTGTGGCTCATCATTGAGTTATTAATTTTAAAAGAACTCTACTTTCAAAATATCATAATACATAACTCTTATTTAAGATGGAGGCCCTATAAATATGGAGGCCTAAAGCCATTGCCTCATTTAGCTTACCCACGAGACGACCTTGCTGACTACTAATCCTTCTAAGCAATCCGTAACATTTCTACTTTTTTAAATTTCGTTATCAAGGGCAACCTCACTTTTAATATAAAAAAGAATTTCGTATGCATATAAGAGCGTATTTAATACGCAATCATTTCTAATTAAAGAACAGTAAAATCGTATAAAATTATATACACGTGTGGTATCGTATACTATATTTAAAACAATAGATATAATAGATATAACTATTATATGATAAAATCTGACGAGATATGAAGATGTAAATATTCTTAGAGGTAGTGATTTTTTAGACCGCATGTAGTGGGCGTTTTGAAGGGAGAGAAAACATCACATAGCACCCGGATGGCCGCCCCGAGACGCTATTTGGGGGGGGTGGCTTTGGGTGTTTTGGTGAAGGCGTCAGGTGTGGGAGAGCCTTGGCCAATTATGATGTTTTCCTTCATTTTTATATTTTTATTTGTCTTAAAAAACTATGAAAAAAAATAATATTTGTGTAATGATTGAAAGTGGTCATGAGTCTTTATACCACTATATCACATTTTACATAAAGCCCTTTATATGACGTGTATGTCACGTGTCATATAACGCCTCTAGGTGGGGCTTTACTACTACACATGATCTTATCAAATAAACAGTTTTGAAAAAGTGATAAATTTGTGATTTTCTTCCGCGTTAATATTTTTTTATTTGTTCTTTTTAATAACTTTTAAAACATTTAAGTTAATAAAAAATATCTTCGATGAAAATATATTATACATGTATCTACGGTTGAGTTTAATTTAGGGTTAATTATATAAATCCAATGAAATATCATTTAAATTCCAGTCAAACTAGTCTTGAATTATTATTCTTAACTTATATATGAATAGATTTCCATTATATCTGACTTTATTTACTTAACATATTTGTTTTATTACATCTCATTTCCAATGTTTTGGACAATAATATTTTGCGATTTACATGGCAAGAAAGTAATTTGAGTATGACCATATTAGAGTTTGACCATATGAGAATGAGAGTATGAGACTATGAGTGCTGAAAATTTGGGATCAATATACTTGGGCTTTCTATATTGGCCCACTAATGTGTTGAATTATAGCTTTAGATTCTAGACAGAGGTGTATAAATCAGGTATTAAAAAACTCGGGTTTGGGTATGATAGGATATTGGGAAATCGGGTATTAGCAATACCCGGGTCAGGTTCGGGTCCGGGTCCGGGTATTGCCTCTAAAAATCATATCTTATGTATCGGGTTCATGTCGGGTATTTTAAAACCGGGTATTTGAATACCCTATTTTCGGGTATTAAAAAAACCATATTTTCGGGTTTTTTTCTGGTATAGATTGGAATTTTTAGGAGTTGCACTTTTTAGGGTATTTTTTAGGTATTTTTCAGTTATTTTTCGAGTATAGATCGGTTATTTGAAAAACCCGGTTCCGGGTATGGAAACGGTTTGGGTTTTCGGGTATTACCGGATACAAATAAGGTCCAGTTCGGGTACGGGTTTTGGTACTAAAATGCATACTCTATCCGTACCCTACAGGTAGGGTCGGGTATTAAAAACCGGTTCCGGGTATTTTTTCTGGTCCGTTTCCGGGTACGGGTTTTTTTTGCACTTCTAATATTCATTATTAGGATTTGGGCCGGTATCAGAACTGGGCTTAAACTTACCACAAGGTCTCAGGCCCACATTTGTTTGTTGTTCATTTTTGAAAACTTGATATATCTGGTTCATTTCTATAGACACTATCTTAAATATGTAATAGTAATCTTTAGTTCTAAGCTAATAAAGAGAAATCTTAGTCTGCATTTCGTGGATGTAGATCCCCTGTTAAGACTGAATTATGTTAAAAAAAATTTCTTTTTTGTGTTGTTTAAATTTATGTTTTCTACGTGATATTCGTTTTCTATATGTGTTGGTTGTTTCCACGGCGTGCTACTTAGATCATAACATTCGTAATTCAAGGTTCTTTTTAATGCGTTTTTGGTAACCGATAATACAGACTGATAAGTCAACCAATGACCAGTGGACTAGGCCGACAATTGAATAGGTGTGTTTTCTTTATTTCTAAAAGGCATTATTTTATTTGTTTTGCATTTTAGACGTGCAATGGACGAATGACCAATTATTATTTTTATTTGTTAATCATATATATCATGTCGATAATCAATTTAGTGACTAAGTTAATATTTTTTAAAACCGAAGAAATATAATATAAAAATATATAATAGCCTGTTAAATGCAAATAATAGTTATTGAGAAATATTTCATTTTGTTTTCACTCACAATTGTATCAACTCGTTAGTCATAATTATATGATCCTATCCTAATTAATGTATTAGTTAAGTTTATTTAATTATTTGGTTTTTATATTGTACTTTAATTTGGATTCCTTATAGTTTATTTTTTTTACATATATTTTTATGTAATGTTTTCCTATATATTGTAATCTTTGTTTTTTTTTAATAAATATTTTTATATATAATTTACTATAAAACGATTACAATAATTTGGATTCCTTATCGTTTATTTTCTTTATATTTTTATGTAATGTTTTCCTATATATTGTAATCTTTTAGCTTCGTTTTTAGCAGGATTGGCTTGCTATTCAAAAGGGGGTTGCGGCGCAGCTTGTTGCCCGTTTACCTGTCACTTTATTGTAATCTTTGTTTAAGAAAATTAATCAGAAATTTGTCTTAAGTTCGGTTTCTCTTCTCTCTCTTGTTATTGGAGCCTAACCCACTCTACGAGTTTATTGAGACATTGACCATCTCGATTTGATCTCTATCATAAAACCATATGTCCTATTGATCAATCCATTATTCAAGCAGACAAAATGTGGTCACAAAGAAATTACATTTTAAAATTTTAATACCTTTTGTTTTTTAAAATTCTCACACGGAATAGCTTTGTCATGTTTATAATATTACAACTTTGTCTGAACGTCTGCATTGGTCGTTATTTTTTGTAATTAGATGTGATTGGACCCTTATGTCTATTTGTTTAAAAAAAATGGTGAGCACTTTGTTACGGACCTATTTTGTGTATGTTGCGTGGATCGTTGGGTGATCAAGAACTCGGGAACATAGTGTACGTTTGGAACCGTAAGGGGCACTCCTCCTTGAATCGAAATGAAGCCACACCACTAACCAATCATTATGTGCCATTTAAATGATCTGAACGGGTCAAACTCAAGTTTTATAAACAGAACGTTGTCGAGATAATTATCTCTTAATCTGAATGATTTGAACTCGAGCTTAGATCAGCTCGGGTTCATCCAAACTCATTTTACATCCTAGTTTAGTAAAATTATCTTTGAACATGTTATCATAAGATCTTGACCATTTTTTTCTCATAGACATCTATTTTGTAACGGTTCACATGTTTTCTTCGTGTTATCATGACATTAGTTTGTCCTTATTAATGGATGTCTCTAGAGATGTTATGTTTTCATTTATTGATTTTAAGGCTTATGTTTTCATTTATTTATTTTACTTTGCTCTATAATTATCATTTTTTAAGGTTATAATGAATTTAATTTAAATTAGATAATATTTTAAAGGTATTTCATTTGTTTTAATTAATGATTCTCTTCTAACAATTTTTTTATAAACTTATCCCATCAAGTAACTCAAGAAACCAAACATGATATTACATAACCTTATGCAATTCTTTTTTTATGAATAATAAACGAACTTGATAAGCTACACACTTAAAATACTTAATGAAAACAATTAACCTTAAACCTTTACTAGCAATGCATTTAACTTTTTATTTTATAATATTTTATTTATTTTTTGTTTTTTGGTAAGAAGTCATGTAAAATTTAGATCTGGTAAAAAGAATAAACTGATCATCAAAAAATTATGTGAAAGTAGTGATAATATGAAAGTGCAAGAATGTTTAAAAAAATTGTAGGTCGGATAGAAAACCGTCTTTTAAATGATTAGTAAAATTATGACGTCTCCAGTATATTTTTGTTTTATAGTTTAACACCCAAATTATCTATGATATAATGTTTAAAATGTTTTATTTATATAGTCTAATCCCATAATTTAAATTTTTGGTTTCGTTGGGTCAAGTAATTGATGATAGTTACTTTTTTTTAATAATTGATTACCTAATTCACCCATGTTCTATTTTATGGTTTGATGCTATATAAATACATAAAAGGCCAATATTCATAAAGAACATGGATCTTGGGACCTTATCAAATGGAAAACAACATCACAACCTTCAATTTGGCCAAAAGGTTGCCTAATAATCCAAGAAATGTCACATGGATTTTAACCATATTGATCATCTCTCACCATCAACCTCCCCATACATCTACTTATTCAATTTCGTGTTTTTTCTATAAAACATATAAGCATGACGTATAAACAGTTTTAGAATTATAACGTTTCAACTTTGTCATGATAAATTTTTCTACACTCATTTTCAGTAATTTACATATGGTTATTTGAGAGTTCTTACTACAAGAGAAACACGATAACATTAGATAACTATATTAAGAGTTAAGTGCCACTTTATTACCTGTGGTTTGGCCAACTACGTAACTTTAGTACCTAAACTTTATTTTGTGCAATTAGCTACCCCAGCTTCAAAAAACTTGTCATTTTAGTACTTTTTGCTAACCCCGTTAATTTTTTCTCGTTAAGTCAGGGGTAAACTTGTAATTTCAATTATATTATCATAAACTCAAAAAGAGTTAAGTGCTACTTTGGTACCTGTGGTTTGGCCAACTACGCAACTTTAGTACCTATATTTTTTTTGTGCGACTAGCTACCCCACTTCAAAAAACTTGCCATTATAGTACTTTTTGCTAACCCCGTTAATTTTTTCTCATTAAGTCAGAGGTAAACTTGTAATTTCAATTATTTTATCATAAACTCAAAAAAAATATGTGGTGACAGGGACTCGAACTCGCGCCTATGGTTTTTACAAAGTTTAAACGAGGGATGCAATAGCTAGTAGGACAAGTGATTGACTTGTTCATAAGCTGGTTCTGAATACTTTTATAGTCAAGTTTGAAAGACCCCCAAATCCTCATAAACCATAGAAATGTCAAAATTGGCCATAACGGATCATGCAACTAGTTTCACCACCACAATTGGGCTCAATTCCTCCCTCCGATTTCGTCAATCAGAGCTGTTAATCCTCTGCTTAATCAGGTCAATGCACTGCACATATTGTATAGCAGATTTTGGGTTGGAATTCAAAATGAAAATTAACCATTTGGCCAGAGCTGATATGGCCGGAATCCCGCCGGTATTGAGATCGGGACAGAAGCCGGAAAACGAAAAAGAAAGGGGGTGGGGGCTGTTTAGTTTAAGATTTGACACCATCGGTCCCTAGGGTTTTCAAATGTTTAAAAGCTAAACAAAACCTTTACAAAAAGGGAGAATTTGATTAAATGAAGAGTTAACTGCCATTTTAGTACATGTGGTTTGGCCAACTACGCAACTTTAGTACCTAAAGTTTAGGTACTTAAGTTGCGTAGTTTGCCAAACCACATGTACTAAAATGGCACTTAACTCTTAAATGAATTGATAAAATAACTGAAATTACAAGTTTACCCTTGACTTAACGAGAAAAAATTAACGGGGTTAGCCAAAAATACTAAAATGGCAAGTTTTTTGAAACTGAGGTAGCCAGTAGCACAAAATAAAGTCTAGATACTAAAGTTGCGTAGTTGGCTAAACCACAGGTACTAAAATGGCACTTAACTCCTATATTAATTATAAAAAAATAATTTGGTCAAAAGGTTAAACACCCTCGACCTTAGGGCAGGGTGGTTAATTACCAAATCGGTTTTTAGGTTATTCGAATTTAGATATATCTGAAAATGAATTCGTACCGAAGTTGAACTTTTATTTTAAAACCATCAAATAAATTGAATTGCATGAAAATAAAATAATATATAAATAAACGGTATATGTATTTACTTATTAAAATAAAAAAGAATATATAGTTTGAATTCGTATATTTAGGTTAAATCACTTAAAAAATCAATCCATATGAAATTTGGTTCGAATGCTAATTATCCAAAAATCCGAAAAGAGACTTAGATAACGAAAATCGCAATAGAGTATATGAGAATGGACCTCTCGGTCTATGACGATCACCAACTTAAATCATATATAGACAATTTTTGTTGTTTTTTTTAAATAACTTCAAGAAATCATATCATATAAGAGATAATGTTTACACCATCATAGTACGGAAATTATGTTGGATAGTTCATAATGGAACCCTTATATTTTTATATTCTTTTGACAGAATTACAAATTTTGTCATTTAAAAAAAGCTAAATTATGGTTCGTGTCCTTTGTTAAGTTTCCTTGCAGGCGGTGTACTTTAAACATTTTTTTCCTACACGTTATGTCCTTTACGCTAACTGGGTTAGAAAAACTCAGTTAAGTATGACATGTGCCAGACATGTGATGGGCATAATTGTAATTTTAGTGTATCTTTAAATTAAAAATATATATATATATATATATATATATATATATATATATATATATATATATAATCCCCTCCTTTCTCTCTTCTTTCTCTCTAAGCCACCACCATCACCATAAACTCCGGCCACCATAAATTCCGGCCACCGCAAACGATCCCTATCACCCGAACCCGACCCATCCTTTTCCAAAACCCGTATCCCTATCACCCGAACCCGACCCATCCTTTTCCAAAACCCTCCACTGAGATCTGCCCGAATCTCGCACCGCCGACTGGGACGCTGTCGCCGAAATATGGATCGTTTGCGTGGGACGCCGTCGCCGAAATAAATATTGATTTTATATTTATTTTAAGTTTCTATAAAATAAAACATACAACCAGATCTCAAAATAAATATAAAATCAATATCCTAATATATTGAAGCATCACACCACACCCAGATCGTGTTCATCTTCTTCATTTCTTCATATGTGAACCACCCGCCGGAGCACGACACAGCTGACCCTTCATCCAGTGGCCCCACCTCTCCACTTTCGACGAGTCTCCGGCGAAGTCCGCCGCCTGGTCATTCGGATCCGGACCTTCCCGGAGCGGCGACAGGGCTTCCAATGGCCTTAAGCTGCCGGATCTTGACATAACGGGTTCGGGTTGACCCGCATGGTGGCTGCTGCCTTTTCTTCTCCGGAGCAGGCCCGAGTTGGGTGAGCCGCTTTGACTCCGACCGGGTTTGGGAGCCCGGTTTCTTGACCTGCCTGGAGATAAACCTCGTACTACCTCGTCCTTCAATGTGGAGAAAAACCCTTGTTTTTTTTCCATGATTAAGGTTAACCCAGATGGGATTTAGTTTTAGTGTGTGAGTGGGAGTGTGAAGTGAGATGAGAGAGAAAAGAAATAGAATGGTATGACGTTTAATTTGTAAGTTGACGATGATGCGTGGGGGGTTTCATCGGTGAATCGAGTAGGAGTCACGGTGGTGGTGGATTTGAGTCATGGCATGAGGTGCGGCAGCCAGTAGAGGGCAATATCTCCGGCAATATGGTAAGTGGCAGCGGTGACTTAAGAAGAAAGGGAGTTGGTTTGGTGATGGTAGTTGTGGTGGTCACAGCTGAGAACGGTGGTTGGTTTGGTGGTTAGGTAGTGGTGGTGTTGGTGTAGTGAGAGGGAGGGAGAGAGTAGAGAGAGAGAAAGAAGACGGGAAGAGAGAGAGAGAGTATATATTTAATATCTATTATTTATTTTTGTTATAATATATTAATTTATTTTTTAATTATAAATAACTACCAGTAGACGAAAAGACAAAAATGCCCTCACATGCGCCTCACGTGAGGGCATTTAACTGAGTTTTTTCTAACCCAGTTAGCGTAAAGGACATAACGTGTAGGAAAAAAATGTTTAAAGTACACCGCCTGCAAGGAAACTTAACAAAGGACACGAACCGTAATTTGGCTTTTTTTAAAGGACAAAATTTGTAATTCTGTCTATTCTTTTTGCTAATCTATACTATATAATAAACAAAAGTTTCTAAGTGCCACATGGTGATTCTTATAAAATTTCCCCCCCTCTCTCTCACATTAAATACATTTCTCTTTCTTATTAATAATTTTTTTTTTAATAATTCTTTCCTAATTTAATAGTTTAATACCAACATAAACATATTATTTTGTTTTATATAAATATATTGTATTAGTTATTAGTGATAGGTTTTTATAATTAACTAATTTTAACGTTGATTTTAAATAATGATTTCAAAAATTAAGGTTTTAAATATATTATATTAGTTAATTAATATTGAGGTTTTATAAGAAATGGTATGACAAAATCAATTTAAAATTTAGATTTCAATAAACTTGAACTTATTAAATATATATGATATTTACTAAATTACATGTGTTTTATTCTTTCAAACCCTTAAAAGACAATTCACTATTTATGTATGTGTTTATGTTAATTTATAACTGGTTAAAGCATCAAGCATGGTTCAGGTTAAAACATTTTATGATTAGAATGAGTTTCAGTCCAATGGTGGGTTTAAAAAAAGAGACATTTACAACTTCTTTTTTTAATTGACTATTTAATCAACCCATCATTTATGTTAAGTATATCATCTTAAAAATCCACATAAATATATAAACATTAGACTACATGTTTTGGTTTTTCAGAAGGAAAAATCAACTTCTTAGCTTAAAAATGCAAATGTTAGACATTAACACACTGTTAATCAGATGATAAATTGACTTTGTATATCCTTCTATTATTAAAGATTTCAAATATATAGATTTATTTAGTGAACGAGATATACTTGCATCAAAAATATGAGGTCGTTTAAGAAATTAGCAAATGTTTGTTATCCTTGTTTTAAATGGCCTTAAAATCTAAGATTGTCAAGTCATATGTTAGTTCTGAAAGACGATGTTGAGGCGAAAATACATGGGAAAATATAATGCAATATGATAACTGTGTTATAGAAGCGAAAATCATATCCGAAAGTAATACTGGAACTAACACTTTTATTCTTAAAAAGAAAATTTCTACAACTTTAGATAAAATGATTAATTTCAATTTATTTTTTGTTTTGAATTTAAGATTAACAAATGCTAAAGTCAGTCACTATAGATGGTTGGTTTGTTTATTAAACAAATTATTTTAACTCGTGGCCAGTTATGCGTTACATTATCAAGAATTAAAAACACAAACAATGTGAAACTACTAAGTTTTGATATAGGAAGTAAAGTTACAAACAAAACTATAAATGTTGTATACAAAGAAATATTTAGAGATTAATAACTTCCTAACAACGTTTTATTTTCACATTGTGTAATGTGTAATTTATTTTACCGTATAAAGCTTTTTTAAATCTGTTGAACATTTGTATTTGACATTATGCTATTATTTAAATAAATTTATTTATTTCAACCCGTGTGCTACACGGGTAACTAACCTAGTATCCTATAAATAAATAAAAATGATTTTACAAATGTGACAAGGTGCACGACTGATACAAATGTTAAATTCCCTTTCCATAAACTTATTTTAAAAAAATGGGGCATTCACATATATCCCCTTATTAACTTCGTTTATTACATATATACCTAACCCATAACTCTAAATTACTTATATCCCCTTCCTTAAAGCCTTTAATATCAAATATACCCATTTTGATATATTTTATTAACAATAAATTGAACAATGACTAATTTATCCCTTTTGCAAAAATTTTCGTTAACTAAATCTCACAAAGGAGATCATATTTCCAGCCAGTACATCCAGTTTCTGCCGAACTAAAATCCTACATTGCCCGTTTTCCCGGCAAAATAAATTGAATACTTGATAGGCCATGTTTATATGGAGACACCGTTCATCCTCAACTCTATATCACTTCTAGTCCACACAAACATCCCCTTCACACCAACCCATTGTTCAATCCAATTTCCGATACGAAGTCATCCGAACTCCCAACCCCAAATGGTATGGATGCTGCCATTTGACCAGTGCCGGTCAAGTTGTGGTGGCGGTGGTCACCTGATTTCAAGTATGGCAGATGAGTGGTGCAACGGTGATCCTGCAACATCGCCGGAATCATTGGTTGTGAAAGAAACAACGAAAGCTACAATCGTGAAGTGGGGATTGGGAGAATGAATCGTTGTTTCTTTTAACCCTAAATGGACATTTTGGTCATAATATGTAATTTTGTAAATGAAGGGGATATATGTAATTTAGAGTTATGGGTTGGGTATATATGTTATTAGGTTGTTTAATAAGGGGATATATGTAAATCTTCCTAAAAAATAAATATTACGGGTGATGTATGTGTGTAATGGTGTTTCTTCTTAAGTGATTGAGAGTTTCAGTCTCGTAAATGTTCAAATTTATAGATTTTGAAGTGTAAATAATGAGTGTATCAATTAGCCGTTATATATAAACGGGGTTCTCATATGAAGTGAAATATGCATACAAAGTGTTTGAAGTGAGTTTAGGGTTAACGTTACACGTTTATAACTTAACCATTAATTCGTTTCCATCGTCTGAATTTACTTCTTATATTTATCAAAAAAGATAAAAAAAACTTCCTCTTGGATCTAACTCTTATATATACACCTTAATTTTGACTAAGGACATAAGTCACATAACGGGGTTTGTGGTCTAGTGGGTTGCTGACATGGTCATC
Organism: Bidens hawaiensis; assembly: GCF_021521415.1. NCBI lineage: Eukaryota > Viridiplantae > Streptophyta > Magnoliopsida > Asterales > Asteraceae > Bidens > Bidens hawaiensis. The sequence continues at coordinate 145,888 of NW_027493339.1, read as the reverse complement.
GTAATTAGTCACGTCTTTTCTTATAAAGTTGAAATATATATATATATATATATATATATATATATATATATATATATATATACATATATATAGAAATTGGTTAAAATAAAAATACATAGTTTTGTAGGAAGAGTGGAAATGACATAAAATTTAGAGTTAGGAAACTATGTAGCATATATCCTTGATCGTAGGAAATTATTTGCTATTTTGAAAACTAACAATCTCAACCACTAGATCCTAGATCTAGGGGCTTAGATTTATTCTTACTCTTCCTAAAAAACTATTTTTTTATTATAACCCATCCCTATATATATATATATATATATATATATATAGGGAGAGGATCATGAGAGAACTCCATTTTATGGAGATAACTAGAGAACTAATAATGGGATATTTTTAATTTAATTATAAAAAATATTTTTAATTTTCTTTTTTCATCCTTCTTATATGTTGTTATTCTTCACCACAAAAAAATATAAAAATCAAAAAAATAAAATAAATTAACGTTGAAATGCATATATGCAATACATCGACTTTTTTATAATGCATATGTGCAATAGTGTGCATTTTAATATTTAAAATAGTGTTGAGTAGCATATATATAGTTGTTTGTATTGTATATTTGCAATAGTGTTATATTATTTACAAAAATTAAAAAAAAAACGATATAGTGCATATGTGCATTAGTGTCGTATTACATATATGCAATAATGTGTTTTGCATACAATTATTAGTGTCGTTTTTGCATATATTCAATAGTATGTATTAGATAATGTATTTGCGTTGAATTATACGTAATAAAACACTATTTTATATACACAATACACATTAATGCACATACGCGTTACATCGACTTTTTTTTAGGAACAATATCATCTTATTAGATGTAGGAAATAAAAAAATCACAAAATAATTTTTTAAAAATAGTTAAAAATAATTATTTACTAGTTCTCTAGTTTTCTCTTTAAGAGGAGTTCTCTCTAGATCTCACCCCTATATATATATATAACCGTAATATCCTACCTTTGGTTGTAATAATAAAATAAATTTCATTTATTTATAGTGGGTCGTTATCGGTTTAGATAACTAGAATATGAGTTGGGCTAGTGTTGGGTTAAATGGATATGGGTTATGGACTTGGTATGAAAGAAAGAAGGAAAGACCATGGGCTAAGCCCATGATCCATAAATATATAAACCATAATCACCATTAATTCCCTCATTTTACACATACTCCATACACCACCAAAACACACACTTAAGCTCTCTCTCTCTCTAGCCAAAATATAGAAGAAGAAACGGATCCCGACCCAAGGTATGATAGTATTTTGTTGTATGAGCTTAAATTCGTTAGTTATGATCACGAAACGACGAGCCGACACCGTTAAACCGTTTAAGTCATGAGATCCGGGTGGAATCGGGTATAAACCGAACCTATGATGAGCTTAGGGGTCACCCTAGCTCAGATCTGGATCGAACGGGACGAAAAACGGCGAAAAATGAATTAGAACTCGTTTTTCCGGCGAAAACCCGATTTTCCGGCAAAGGTGGCGCCGGAATAGTGGTACGAGGATAAGGAATGTCAGGGAATGTCAGAACATTCCCTGACATTCCCTGACCTAACCCTAGTTCGCTATGGGGACTTATCGAATTGAAGGTGATTCGTTAGTTGATTCGCATAAGGGAGCACAACGAACTAGCTCTAGTTCGTCTATGATTCGTTAAGGGAAAAGGGTAACGAATTACCCTTGATTCGTTAGGATCAGTTCGTTAAGGTCCAATTCGCTATATGGGCCAATTCATGAAAGGGTCCAATTCGTCATAAGAACCAGTTCGCTATAATGTTTGATTCGTTACAAGCCGGATTCGTTATAATAGTTAATTCGCTATGAACTCCCATTCGTTAAGGACTGAATAACGAATTAGAAGTTTAACAGAATGACAATAACAGTCACTAGACTTAGAAAAGAATGATTTAATTACAAAGAAGCCCTTGGACTTTAAGTAGCAAATTATTTAATGGTTCAAAATCATAATGGAAAATGTGTTAAGACATTTAATGAAAATAAGGGGCTCTGCCCTTTGGACCCCGCTAGGGGCTGCCGCCCCTAGAACCCCGCTGCCAGGGGCGCTGCCCCCGGACCCCCGTTCGTTGAGGGTAATAATTAAACTAGAATGACGATATGTGTAGTGATAGTTTATTGATACGTATAATTATTATACAGTTAGTCGTGCACAACTCAAGAAGGGAATAACCGTAAACGGTAAACGCAACCGCATTGAGGTGAGTTTCTAGCCCCACTTCCTTGTTATGTTTTCGGGGCTGTATGCATACTCGATGTGATAGTTAATATACTTACCTTAAGTGGTAAGTGTATGCCTTGTATGATTTATGTATGATGATTGCTTGACGGTGCGCGAACGATCTTCGGATATTGCATGTACCGTCAGGTGGTAGCTAAAGATGTGATTGCCATGTATGATGTAAGATAAGATGCATGTATGAATATATATGATGTATGCATAATGTACGTATGATTTGTTAATGGTACGTGAGCGCTCTTCGGAGACTGCACGTATTGTCAGGAAAAGTATTTAAGAACATGTATAGTATGAAGCTATGGAAGAAAGGGTACCGGACCCTAATATATCCGAGGATGAAGGGTACCAGACCCTAATAATATCCGAGGATGAAAGGTACCGGACCCTAATAATATCCGAGGATGAAGGGTGACCGGACCCTAATAATATCCGAGGATGGAGGGTACCGGACCCTAATAATATCCGAGGTAAGTAGGGTGAAACGCCCTTTATAATGTATGGTTAGATATGAATGTGTACGGACGAATGCTGAACATGATATGTATGTAACGCGTACCTTCGGGCTCGTATATGTGTATGAAAAGTAAGTTATGTGATTAACTAGAACTTACTCAGCGTAGCTGACTTTAGTATGCACGCAAGCAAATAGATTGAGGCAGCTCGCGTGACTGAAACACATGGCATGGAATCGAAGATACTGGCATCTCGGAGAAATGTTGTGATGCTTTAAAGACTATGTTTTGTTTTAATTGACTACGAATGTTTTATAAGACATGATTTGATGGTTATGTAAAATGTTATGGTTGAAGTTTTATTATTCCGCGAAAATTTTTATTAACTCTGATATTTAGAACTGCGTTTATGAGTAAATCCAACGTACAAAGTAGGGCCACCGGTAACTGGGCCTTACAATATCATTTAAGAACTCTAAAAAAGTTAAGAACTCTTAGGAACCCTTAATAACCAAACAAATTTTTTTTTTATTTTTTTACATATTAACATTATTTAAGAATAGTTTTATCATATTTTATATAAAACTTTTTGATTACATATATTAATCACAAGTTTACATATATGTAAAATTTATGTATTAACAAATTTGCATATGTGTCAAACAAAACATAGATATGTATAAAAACTAATTTTCAAAATTGTAATTGTAGATATAGATATAAAAAATGATAAAACTAATCTCAAAGAACATTAACATACAATTTTTTTACAAAAAACATTAGTTTTCAAGGATTCCTTCAAGTTATTAAATATTTTTACAGTTCTGTAATGATACTCATATATATATATATATATATATATATATATATATATATAAAAGAAAAAAACTAAGTCTAACTCGTTAGTTATAGTTGATAGATAAAAAACCTTACTTTGATTACCGGACAAAAAAATTTCGCTTGGCCAATAACCTTGATGTAAATGGAAATAGATATACATTTTAATTTGATTATAAATATTTTTAAATATTACTAATGCATATACTCTTTATTTTTCAAGGCCGAATAAATTAAGAGAGAGGGGGGGGGGGGGGGGGGCAATTGCAAGTCGCAAGCAGCCCAAACAAGAGTACACACAAAAGAAACCGGGAAGACAACTATAAATGAAAAAAATTCATAAAATAAAAAAAAAACACCAAGCTTCCCAATCTAAATTATCATCCGCCGTCTATTCTTCACTCATAAGAACGATGTAGCCTTGACGTCATCCACCACCTTATCCATTGAGAACGAGATACTTTTAAAAATCTTATTATCCCGAGTCTTTCAGGTCGACCTTAATGTGATTAGAGAGAGAGCTAGGATTGTTTGACAGTCCACTTTGTTACTTTTTTTGTTTGTTAGGGAGTTCCAACACCTCTTTAACCTACGTAAACCCGAAGAAGCAAGAACTTTAACCCAATTATGAAATGGACCAACAAGAAGATAGATTAGTAGACACCTACTTAATTTGGGCATAAAATGGACCAACAAGATAGACCTAAGGGCACCCTTGTGATCACATGCATTGCATTTTCCATGTTACAAATTATAGCATAGGTTATTTAACTCATTTTATTCCCCTCTATAAAATTGGATCCCATGGCTATTATTAGGTGTATGTGACATTCAATGTTTGGTACATCTAAGTCTTTTTCTTCCTTCAAATAATTAATTGAACCTTATTTTCAACAGTTTATAGTTTATTACAATGTGAAAGAACTTTGATTATAAACTTATGAGATATGTATTTTGTGGTAAATAACTTTTGACTATCAACTCTTGAGAAAAATATATGATGATTGTTTTTAATAACGTTTATTCCGAGCTTATCTGTGACAAAATTTCAACTCGTAAAATCTCTATAGACCGTAACAATCTGGTAAAACCGCCTCTCAAAACAAACAATGTCAAACATAAAATGTACTCCCTCCGCCCCATTATAAGTCTCCTAGTTTGATTTTTCAAATCTTTCTTTTGCAACCTTGACCGTAAATATTTTTGTTCATGTCATATAATACTTGATGAAAATTATATCAATGTAAAATACATTTAAAACACAATCATTCATATATTTTACATCAAATATTATATAACACAAACAAAAATATTGTCGGTCAAAGTTAAACAAGAAAGACTTGAAAAATCAAATTATGACACTTATAATGGGACGGAGGGAGTATTAACATATGTCAAGACTCGAAACGACGAACTCGATAGATAAACATATGCTTAATGTTAAAAGTTAGCATAGATGGATGTGAAATGTAAATTATTATATAAGAATAAAAATTTACATTATTATATTTGTTAATGCGATGTGAGAATTTCGACAATTAATTCCCGAGGAAAAAGTATTATTTTTTTTTTTTGTATTTTCAATGCATAGGGTGATATTATTTTTAAAAAAATATAATGATTAAAAAAATATGAAAGAATATTACTTATTATTAAAAAGGAAAAGGATATACCATTTGACATTGAATTTTCATCCCACTCGACAATAACATGCTTCCAACTTCTGTAGTCTAAAAATTCGAATTCACATATCCATGACCGCAAATGAAACTTTAATAATAATAATAATAATAGATATTAAATTTTAATGAATTAAAACATGACTCGTTAGCCGATAATAATTCCACTAAGATTGTAATTAAAGACATTTTAAACGTTCACTGTCGTTGCTAAGGTCAATTCCATTCGTACAATCATTATACATTATATTTTAGTTCACTTAATTCTTTCTCATATGAATAACTATAAACGAAATAAGAGAATACATGTCTTGTAATCAAAATCGAGTGTAGATCTAGAATAATTACGTAAATACCGTGTTTGTAACAACAAAAATAAATGTCAAAACTTTCACCATAAGTATATATTGGCATCGACTGTTTTTTTTAATAGCCAATTTCATTAACACAGTACTCAAGTCTTGCTAGACTGAGCCAATAGTACATATTACACCCAATCACATCCGTTCCACATCCATCACACAAAAAATAAAAAACGATTATTCAAAACGAACATAAACAAACCACACTTTCAATTCAAGTTCCCCAATTTCCTTATATTCTTCACCCATATATAAAAAAACCTTTTGATATCTTCCTTGATTATATTGACTAAGTCTCTTGTTTTGCTGAAGAGTGATCCATTCTTCGCATTTCAAATACACCATGAGATTATTGACTGTGTTACCCGTTTTTCCGGTCTCTTGTCTTTTACGTAAATGCATTTTTAAAAGATCACAAGTCTTAAAAGCATAAACTAAAGGAACTCCACATCAAGTACTTAAGAATTACCATATAACCGAGGTCACATTATAATAGAAGGTTTTCCACCTACTTCATTACATAATCGCATAAGTCCTAATTTGAATTACATGATTAAATTTAAAATTATATTAGCCAACTAGCTTTTGAACCCATGTATTACACGGGATTTGTAAAATAATAAAGATAAAAAGACCATTATCTGAAAAAATGAACAAAATTATAGATAAAATATATATTACAAACAATAAGAAGTCTAGTTACTCAAATTTACAAATTCGAATTTTTTATATACAACATTTGCAAAAATTGTTTTAACCAATTAACCGTGGATAACTATGATAATGAGATGAGAGATTAAAGAATTAAAAGATAAATTATAACCCATTTCTCAACATTGTTTTGTCCCATGACCCATGGATACGTAGGATAAATAAGATGAGAAATTAGAGAATTATTTGGCAAAATTATTTTGACCTATGACCAATGGAAAGTTATGATGAATGAGATGAAAGATTAGAGAATCAGAAAGGAAATTATAACTCATTTGTCAATATAGGTTTGCTCCATAACCCATGGATATGTTGGATGAATGAGAAGAGAGATTATACCAATAATGAATATGAGATTGCCTCATTATTTTATTTTATTAGTATAGTTAGATCAACCGGTGATTGATTGATAAAATATAAACTTGGTGTTCCATGTAACCTATGTTCGATTATTGTCCCCACAACATTTAATTTCAAAGACATCAGGGTGATAATGATTGCTCATACTAGTTGGATTTTTGAACTGAACGAGTTTTATCTCACCGCATTATCATATTTTTGAGCGAGTGTTCACGAATGTTAGTCTTATGTGAGGTTTTTTCCCGGACTAAAATACGACTGTAACCTGATATGATAGGCTCGTTGCCTGTTAAAAATAATAATAATTTTTAATTATATTAACTTTTTTTTTAAACGGCCAACTAAGTAACGCCGGATACTCTGTACGCGGCCCTCATTGGCTAAAGTTCGGATGGTATTATTAATTTTTCTTAAATTTCTGGAAATATCTGGTGCTCTTCCCACACGTTCTCGTTATCATCTCTATATTTATAAGCAATAAATTCCGTATATATATATATACCCAATCCACTTCCACCTTCAACAGAACACCGGCGTTAACTCCGGCACCATTTTAACAGAATATTCCATTACCCCTAACAAGATTCCAACCAATGTCTCTCTCCAAACGAGTCTCCTTACAACCACCGTCAGGTCACGTGGCTCACGACCTCAAACACCGTGTGATCACGTGCCTCAACAAGTTATCTGACCGTGACACACTCGCCGTTGCTTCGTTGGAGCTTGAATCCATTGCCGTTACTCTTAACCACGAATCCTTCGCTCCGTTTATTAGTTATTTGTCCGCAACGACGTCGTCCGATAAATCTCCGGTACGGAAACTTATCTGTTCGGTTTCGGTTTTTTCGGTTTTGAAAATGTTTGTCTGAAAAGAGAATTAGGAAATAAATAATGGATATAGGTATAAATAATTTTGTTAATTGTTTATTTATAGACATATAATTATATAATTAAGCAAAACTATTTGAGTTAACATATTTTTATTAAGTGGAGTATAAATTATTTAAAATAAAAAATAAAAATAAATTAAAATCTAGAAATTCGCTCCGGTTATGTTTTTTTTGGTTTTTATTATATACGGAAAACCAAAACCAAACCGCTAGTTCGGTTTTCGCAAAAAATGAAACCAAACCGTCATTTTTGGTTTTGGTTTTTCGGATTTTTTTTAAGCCTTGAACAATGCTCAAGACGGCTTGATTTGTGCTTTAATTCGGGTGTTTCGGGTTTTTGAACTTCCGATTAACAAAACTTAAGTTGTTTGAAGCGCCGGTTCGGTTGTTTCGTTGTGGCTGGTTTTTCGATTACGGTTTCGTTTTGGTCGGCCTTTTTGTATCATTTCAGCCCGGTTTCGGTTTCTTTTTATGTTTTGGTCGGTTTTCTCGGTTTTGGTTTTGGTCCGTTTCGGTTAGTTTTTTTCAGTATTTGTGTTTTGTTTCGATTTTTTCGAATTTTCTTCGTTTTGGTCCGGTTATACGCGTTTCTACGCTCGTTTAAACATTCTTAACCAACTTTCGACGCTGTTCACGAGTTGAGTTCGGGCTTGAAATTAAACAAGGCAGCTCAGCTAGGATCGAGCTCGAAACTGAAGTTAAGCTAGCCTAAGATCGAGCCAACGAGCCGAGCTTGGGTCGATTTTTGGCGGTTACAAAAATTAGGCAACTCAGCTCACGTTGTTTCAAATCAAGTCTTTTTAGCTAGTTTGTACTAATACTATGTTTTTACCATGTTTAGGTACGGAAACAATGTGTCCGTATCCTCGGGTTTCTGTCGGAAACCCACGGCAACACACTCTCACCGCACATCACCAAGATGCTTTCCACCGTTGTACGGCGGCTCCGCGACAGCGACTCCGCCGTCCGGTCAGCCTGTATCGCGGCCGTAACATCAATCGCATCAGAAATCACAAACCCATCATTTTCCACCATCTCAAAACCCTTAATTGACGCTGTTATGACGGAGCAGGATCATAACGCTCAAGTCGGATCCGGGTTATGTTTATCGGCTGCTATTGAAGCCGCGCCTGATCCTGAGCCGGCGCAGCTGCAGAAGCTGTTGCCCAGGGTTTTGAAGTTGATTAAGTCGGATGGGTTTAAGGCTAAACCGGCGTTGTTAAATGTTATTGGGAGTATTGTTGGAGCGGGTGGTGGTAATGCGTTTAATCGGAGTTCGTTGGGTTTGGTGGTTAATTGTTTGGTGGAGTTTTTAAGTAGTGAGGATTGGGCGGCGAGGAAGGCGGCGGTTGAGGCGTTGGGACGGTTGGCGGTTGCGGAGAAGGTGAGGTTATCGCCGTTTAGGGCGGCGGGTCTTGCTTCGTTAGAGAATCGGAGATTCGATAAGGTATCTATCATTAAATGTTGATAATAGTCATAAAACTGTTTCGTACGGACCTGTTGACATGACATAAAAGTTAAATAAGTTTGGGGTTGAGCTTAACATGACTAGGGGTGCAAACGAGCCGAGCTGCTCGCGAGCTATTGAAATCGGCTCGTGAAAAATCTTGATTGAGCCGAGCTTAATCGATTCCGACCCCGAGCCTAAAAGTAAGGTCATTTAATAAACAAGCCCGAGCTCAAGCTTCTCTTATCGAGCTTGAACAGGTTCGCGAGCTTATACGAGTCTGTTATTTATACAATTTTTTAATATATATATATATATTTAATAGTTATTGATTATGATATTTAATGTTATGAAAAAATAACTAAATAATATATATTATTTTATATATAAAGTTATAATTGAAAAAAATATATAAATATATACAAATTAATTGATAAATAGTAAACGAGCTGAGCTTGATCTTGAAAATCTACTCACGAGCCGAGCTCGAGCTCTGAAAATTAAGCTCAAAATGAGCCCAGCTCGGACTCGGCTCGGCTAGTTTGCATCCCTAAATATGACGTGTTTAAATCGTGTCTAAACAGATTAACACATGTTAACCTGTTTAAACATGTTTATGTTTTTTTAATTTGTTTTAGAAAATAAAATATATGCGTTACTAAGTAGATGTTATGATTTGATTTTTAGATTTTAATGTATTTTTATATTTTAAATATGCTAAGGATTATGCATTAGTTAAGAGTCTTAAGACTCTTATTTGTTTCACTACATATGGGATATTTATCGTGTCTAGGTCCCTAAACAGGTCGCTAATCAGGCCGTGTCGTGTAACCTGTTTTTAAACAGGTTTCTGTTTGGAAAAAACGACACGATTAGTTATCGTGATGTGCTTGAAAAAAATTGACACGATCGGTTATTGTGTCCTGTTCTTGTCTAGCACCACTGGTTATTGTGTCGTGTATGATATGTTATGCCAGTCCTAAATTCACACCTAAACCGCAAACTACTCACCTTCTTGCTAAGATTTGAAATTTGATTTAAACAAATGTATTAGGTGAAGGTAGTTCGTGAATCAATGAACCAGACGTTAGAGCTGTGGAAGGAGATTCCGGGGCATCAAGATGAGGTTCCTGCTTCACCTTCATTGAATGACAGTTCATCTTCTAAAGGTAAACTGTTTCACTGATTAATTAGTTCTTAGTTATGTGTGTTAAGTATGCTCAATTGTTCATTTTGTTTGGTCAAACAATACTTATGGCTGATGATTATTAGGTAAGCGATTTAGATGATCTAAACTAAGATTATTCATACCTTGAGCTGGAAAAATGCTTGTTAATTATATCTCTTAGGTGTTAAATTTAGAAAACAATAATCAAAGTTTATGAAGCAGACGTTTTGTTTCCTTTCGTTTCTTTATTTTAGGATTTGGAGTTTTTAGTAGGGGTGACAATTTATGCACGATATGGGACACGTGAAAAACATGAAACATGAAAATAATCGAGTTTTTGGTTCGTATGTATAACCAGCTTAATAAACATGTCGTGATCAAGTTGACTTGTGTAAACTTTGTATAAACGGAAATCTAACTAAATCGAATCTAGAACTAGAATGTAGAGAGAATCTCAAACAGTAAAAATGTGATTATAAGTTATAGTTTGATACAATGATTCTAACTAGGTATTTATAGTGGTTGGTAAATAATTGTAATTAACTAACTAACTAATAATAACTATTAGCTAATTAAATTTTACACTTTGACAACTTGTTCAACACGTTTACTTAAACGGATTAAATATGCGAGTTGATACGCCTAACGATACGCCTAACTCGTTTAGAGAGAACTGTGGTTTGACCAAATCCGCGGTTTTAGTCCAGTAGTTTCAAATTTGCGGTTTTAGTCCAATAGTTTTGTTTTCACTTGCAATTAAGCCCTGCCCCACTAACCTCGTTAAGTGGAAGACGAAGATGAAACAGGGGCACACTGATTAGTGTTGGGTTTGTGTATGTGTTTAATCGGCAGAGAGAGGGCATAATGATAGTTATTGATGTGTTTTTGGGTTTTAATTTGGGGAGATAAAAATCTTGGGAAGTAAAAGGACAAAATTGCCCCTTACATGAAGGGCACACTGATGGATTTAACGACCAAACTTAACGGGGTTAGTGGAGTCGGGTTTAATTGCAAATGAAACAAAACTATTGGACGAAAACTGCAAATGTGAAACTATTGGACTAAAACCACAAGGACGAAAGCCGCATTTCCCTCACTCGTCTATTATATAGTCGACCCATTTAAAATTAGACAAAGAAATAAAACTTATTTATCCAATAAGGTCACCTTGTTTCCGACTCGTTTAATCCACATATTACAACCCACCAAGCCGTATACAACCTGTTAACTTGTTTTGAATCTTTTGGATGAATATTTATTAACAAAGATCAACTTGTTTACGACTCAATTATCATTTTCTAAATATTATTTGCGCCACGTCTTTTATAGTTGCGGTTTTGGAGACTTCACCGAAGGAAACACTTTCTATTAGCAAGCAATCTCCAGCTCAACGTTCATCTCCAACTACAACACCACAAAGTAGAAGTCCTCCAAAGAGTAATTACAGGAAACATAGTGTTTCAGTTGCTAGAAAGATGGAGTACTTTGATCAAGAAACCAATGCAAAAGTCAATGCTTACGTACCCGTATCTGCAGCATCTGATACAATGGATACCGATAAAAACATCATCTTAGAAACGGAAAAAAGAGTAGTTTCTAACAAATCAAGATTTGGGTCTCGTCCCGTTTCGTTTGTTGATGACGAATGTGAATTATACAAAGATGGGAATCCGATGGAACATGTTTATGAGAATCAGAGAGAAGTTGAGGATTTGTCTCGGATCCAAAAACAGCTTGTGCAGATTGAAAACCAGCAGTCAAATCTCTTGAATCTTTTACAGGTATTTTGCTTCTTCTTTAACTATTTATATATGTATCTATATAGATAGAGGTTCTGGTTCATTGCTATAGACTAAATTATTGCGAGAGCAAAAGGAACAAACCTAAATCGTTTAAATTTTCTATCAATGGTTTATATCTTTAAAAAGAGTAAACTGTGATTTTCGCCCCTGTGGGTTGTCCAAATATGCGGTTTTACTCCAATAGTTTTAAATTTGCGATTTTCGTCTCTGTGGTGTTATTTTACTTGCAATTAAACCCGAATTCACTAACCCCGTTAAGTCTGGTCGTTAAACCTATCAGCGTGCCCCTCACGTGAGGGGCAGTTTTGTCCTTTTTCTCCCAAATTACAACCTAGCCCCTCAAGTAAGGGGGCTTGTGAATTAAGACTGAGGTTTATTTTGGGAGAAAAAGGACAAAACTGTCTCTCACGTGAGGGGCACGCTGATGGGTCTAATGACCAGACTTAACGGAGTTAGTGAATTCGGGTTTAATTGCAAGTAAAATGAAACCACGGGGATGAAAATCGCAAATTTAAAACTATTGGACTAAAACCGCATATTTGGACAAACCATAGGGACGAAAATCGCAGTTTACTCCTTTAAAAACTTTTACTTTATACGTACAAATGTCTATGTTATATACATAAAAAAAACTATTAAACTAATTTGTTAATATATTTTTCTTTCACTTATAAAATTTACCTACACATGATGTGTGGTATGTGTAGGAAATATACCTGCTGATGATACACATAACCTACACATCAGGTTCTATAAATAAACGACTTTGTATATTTATCTAGAATGTTAAAAGTGATGAATAAACTTTGTATTCCAACGATTTTTCTTGTATTTTAAAATCTGAGAGAATGAATGATTGATCTTGTTCTTTTTTTTCCTCGCAATAAATTGTCTTTTGTGTGTGTGTTATCAAACCATAAGTATATTATTAACTTTCATACAATAAAAAAATATAATTCAAAAAATAAATAAATATTAGAAACAAATAATATAAAACAACCCCCGTAGAATGGGGATAAAAACTAGTGTATATATATAGAGAGAGAGAATCCTTTCAACACATAAACAATTTTAAGCAGAGTACTGCAAAAACCGTATAAACACACGAAGCATTTAATTCACCAATGTGTATTCGCTAGTGAATATATCATAATATTTAATGATTCTAAGAATGGTGTATATACTAATTAGAGTGAACTGCGGTTTTCGTCCCTGTGGTTTGTACAAATATGCGGTTTTAATCCAATAGTTTCAAATTTGCGATTATCTTCCCTATGGTTTCATTTCACTTGCAATTAAACCCAAATTCATTAACCCCGTTAAGTTTGGTTGTTAAACCCATCAGCGTGCCCCTCACGCAAGGGGCATTTTTGTCCTTTTTCTCTTCAAATAAACCGTAATCGTAATTCGCAAGCCCCTTCACGTGAGGGGCTGGGGTGTATTTGAGGAAAAAAGGACAAAATTGCCCCTCACGTGAAGGGTACTATAAGTGTTGTTTAATCACCAAACAATGTGTCTATTGTGAGTAAAATGGCTCTTAAATATTTTGTGGTTTTCAAATCTAGTGATTTTCATTTGAACCGACACAAAGTCTTACCCAATACTGGTTCTCTATTGAATGAATCTCTGTATATTTAATGTTCAGAAATCTATTGGAAGTTCACGCAATGGAATGAATTCTTTGGAGACACGAGTAAACGGTCTAGAGAGGGCATTGGATGAAATGTCATATGACTTAGCATTATCAACCGGGAGGGTTTCAAGCAGTGATTCATGCTGTATGGGTACCGAATATTTGAGCCTTAATTCTTGGTGGAGGGCAGAAGTGTCATTTTCTAATCCAAGGTCACCTTTCCGCGCAAATCACCAATACACGCCAGGAAACGAGTTTGGAAATCCTGGGAGACGTTTCGAGACATTATTAAGTGCTCGAAAGCAGAAAGCCACACAAGGGCAAAACCATAATTTTGACAGATTTGATGGGGGCTCTTTAGCCAGTTACATACATTAGCATATCTAAAACCAGGTATGGTTTCAACACATTTACTTATTAACGGGTTGACTTGGTTTATGTTTTATGTATAACTAGTTGAACCTCGAAAATTGTCTAAACTAAGGGTGCAAACGAGCCATGCCATGTCCAAGCTCGACTAGGCTCGAGCTCGGCTTGTTTATTATTTATTAATTAATTTATATAAATCTTTAATTATTTATATATTATATATTTTTGTAATTATAATTTTTATATATAGCATAATATATATTATTTTTTATATTTTTATTAATAATTAATAATAGTTATTATAAAATTTGATATAAATAATATTCCAGTTTAGGCTAACAAGCCAGCTCGAGCTCGATATGTGCAGCTCGGGGTCGAGCTAGTTTAAGTTTGGTTCGGTTCGAGCTTTTAACGAGTCGATCTCGAGTAGCTCAAGAGCCTGCTTGGCTCATTTACACCCATAGTCTAAACTCTATACTGTAAATTTTAGTGCATGAAATTTTCAAGTAATTTTATTCAAAGCATTAGGTTGATTTTTTAACTCGTTTATTTGTTTATCGTCTCAGATCTTATATCAAAGTTAATAGGTGTTTTTATCGTTTGCGAGTATCAGCGTTTGATGGGATCATGTACGGTATACATTCGTTATATTATAACACGGGTTGCTATTGAGGTAGATTATGTATAGAGAAGCATGACTTATTTACATATACACAGCCTCTTATGTTGATGAGTTAAAATTTATATATGTTCACAAAGTTGAATTATATATATATTTTGTGTGGTTTTGCTCTCATTGCATATTTAAATATTAAATAAATAAAAAGTCTGATGGTATGCTGGTAAACAATGGTTCAAGCAGCTTTGTTTCTGCTTTTTTAACATGCTAGTTTATAAGAGCATCCCGGGATCTTAACGAATGAAGCCACATCAGCCTGGATGAAGAGTCGAAGACACGTCCCACTTTTCATGGGATTCGATCTCATATACTCCAAACCGTTAGTTCAGTTTGTTTGTCGGCCTATGAACTACTGCCCAACAGGGCCGGCCCGTGGGTTAGCGAAACCAAGTAAGGGCTTTAGGCCCACACTTAAATATAGATATATTATAATGGGCAGATTTGGTGGTAAGCTGTAATTCATGAGTTCAAAACTGGTAGCAGGCGTTTTTTCTTTTCATGACTGTCATGAAAATGCCACAAAATCTCATTTCGATTTACGCCTCCAAAATCGTTGAGCCGGCCCTGCGGCCCAAACAAACAACCTAACCCATCGGACTTTAATAACCGTAGCAGGCCTAAACATAAACAACCCATAAAACATTTGTTCAAAGTACTAAACATGCCCGATAACAAAGGTAAACGAAATGAACATAACAAGCAGCCCACGAATGAATTAACGGGTCACAAGGTTTGCCTCTTGTACAGTACAAGGAAGATTGTATACAGAGGTTATTACTTATTAATATACTAAAGTTTTGTTATGGCTGATTTTTGGTAGATGATGCTGCAGATCTATAAGTTAAATATATATATATATATATATATATATATATATATATATATATATCATTGCTATTCCTTTTTTATATTTCTTTAATCTATTATTTTCATAGAACATGTGAGACTAGATACAATGCATATGGACATGGTCATAGTTTACACTAGATACAATGCACTTGGCCATAGTTTACATCCCACACATCAAGTTCTGAGTAGCCAGCAATTCTTGTACATGATGCAACATAAGTTGTATGATAACGGTTTATAGGCCGCACGGAACGAATGCAGAAGGAACAATGGCGGGAAAGAGGTGGCAATGAGGTACCTTTGGAAGTTGGAACATTGTTTCATGGCCTTCAGGGTGGCAAGGCACGGGGGCAGAAGCAGGGACCGCTCACTGATTTGGAGAAAAGTTTGTAGAGGGCGGAAGCAGTTAGGAGAGGAACGCAGGGCTCGGGTGAGTAGGAACACTTTAGGTACATAATTTAGATAGTAAAAAATTTTATAAAGTCAGTTTAACTGTCACTCGTTAAAAATTGACCGATCTAAGCAACACACAATTTATCTTGTATGAATTATACCAAATCTAACCCGTACGAATAACACCCGTTAGAGGTACATTTTTAGGTCTCAAAGAGACATGGTGTGGTGGTAAGATGTATCTTCTCTATCCAAAATAAAATCTATTTAGGTATATATACACTTATAAAAGTTCATAAATAAGTAATAACCTTCCTACAATAATGAATTACAGAACTATTCACACATGACACATGTAATACTCTGGGAGAATAATTTTTTATTATTAATTAACTAAGTATTTAACAGGGTTCGTGCGCCGGTAGGAGATACCGATTTTTTCCCTGTGGATATGGGACTCCACCAAGGATCGGCGTTAAGCCCGTTTCTTTTCACGGTAGTCATGGATGAGCTGTCCAAGTCGATTTAGGAGCCTATCCCATGGTGCATGATCTTTGCGGATGATATTGTGTATGGCTGAGACTAAACAAAGCTTGAACGAAAGGCTAGAGGAGTGGCGTGTAGCTTTAGAGGATAAAGGTTTAAGAATTAATCGCTCTAAGACAGAGTACCTTTGTTGTGACTTCAGTGGTGTTGGTGATAGCGAGGACACCCAGATCACTATCGAGGACCAGGTGGTTCCGCAGATAACGAAGTTTAAATATCTAGGATCGTTTGTCCAAAGCAATGGAGAGATAGACAGTGACATAACCCACCGCATACAAGCTGGATGGTGTAGGTGGAAAGCAGCCACTGGGGTTTTGTGCGACAAGCGGTTCCCATCTAAATTAAAGGGGAAATTATATAGACTCGCAGTTAGACCTGCAATGTTGTATGGAACAGACTGTTGGGCCATCAAGAAGACACATGAGCGCAGGATGGAGGTGGCAGAGATGAGGATGCTGAGGTGGATATGCGGACACACTAGATTAGATAGGATTAGAAATGAGGTCTTTAGGGAAAGATTAGGAATAGTTAGCATATCAGAGAAAATAAAGGAAGGGAGATTGAGATGGTTTGGGCATGTGAAGAGGAGACCGACAACAGTTCCAGTTAGAGTAGTAGAAGCCTTCATTGTGGAAGGAAAGAGGAGTAGAGGCAGACCTAAATTGACTTGGGATGAGAGAATTAGACATGACTTGACAGAGTTGCACCTCTCTGAGGACATGGTCCAGGATAGAGATTCGTGGAGACGTAGGATTAAGGTTAACGACTTCTAGGGAAAGGTACCTAGTTAGCTTAGCTTTCTATTTAGAGTCTAGTTGGCTAGCCTTGCTCCTTGTTGTTTATGAATATTTTTTTGTTTGATGCTGCTTTTTGTTTCCTATGCCCTTTTCTTAGTAGGTTACAGATTCATTGCTTTTTTGGTAGTTTGTTATCTATGTATTGCTAAGTGCCTTTTGCTTGTAGGATGTATGTTTACTATGATTACCTGTATGTAGCTTTATGAGCCGGGGGTCTCTTTGGAAGCAGCCTCTCTATTCTCTCGGATAGAGGAAAGACTTGCCTACATCCCCCACCCTCCCCTGACCCTACCGATAGCGTGCTATGCGGTGGGATATACAGGGCTTGATTGATTGATTGATTTAACATGGTATAAAATCTGTTAGCAATAATATACATTCATCACTTGTATTATACATACATAAAGTTTGTGTTCATGTGTTATTGGGAGAGACAACTGATCCGAAAACCAGCAAAATAAAGGTCAAAATCATACACGCGCCACATTTTCTCTAGACGACTCAGTTGGTTGGGATAATTTAGTTGAGACAACAAATCAAAGCTTAATATACAAACATGTTTTCATTCATTCGGTTAAAGTAGTGATAAAGCCGAGTGCTTGTACCTTCTTAGGCACATTATCGCCCACTAACTTATGCCATCAACCCGACCCGACACTCAAACATTTCACGAATGGAGAGTTAGGAATGGTCAAGCCCACACAAACCATTCAGCTCTCAGTCTCTTTGATTCTTTCTCGCTACAATATCTATGTAGCCCCTCCACTACATATAGCCTAATTATAAGTATTTAACTTAATAATAAAATAAAAATTACACCTATGACGTATTACTTCTCATGTCAATCAATATTGTTAAGTATAGATATGAGAAACTTTCAATTTTGTTCTATTTTTTTTATTAGTGAAAACTTTACACGAGTAAAGTTCTCATATCATGCATAGCCAATAAGCGTCAAAACAATATGGTAAGAACTTGTCATGTGTTTACGATATCTTTCCTGTTCATGACTCTGTAAAATTTTCCTACCAAAAATATATTAATACATATTTAGATTTGAAAAATGATTCATATTAAATATTAATATTTAAAATATCATATTTTGTACAGACACTCCTAAAAAGTCGAATCAAACATGGTATATTAAATGGTAGATGAACATACAACTAAGTTTTGCAATACAAATTATTGTCGTTAGAATAAACGTGTGTTGACTAGGAGTAAGAAATGAGTTGAACGTCACAATGCCATTTGTAGTATCGTATTTATGGTGATATCTACTAGTTTTGATAATAACTTAATAAGGCTTCCATAATTGACAAATTGTAACCTAGTCATATTACTTGTCATTACGAATTTGGGTTATCTTGCATGATGGTTCATGTGTTATATCATGTCTAGATTATTTACACGCAATCAACTTTAAATAAAATTTCTAATTATATAAAAAACCATAAAGGCTTACATTAGACCAAGTGTTACGAAGATGGTGGGGGCGCCACTCACCTGCCATCTCAACACACTTCAACCCAATTCACCATAACACCTCCATAGCGTCAATTATCTATTATGCGGGGTCCATCCCATTTCAACCAATCATTTTCTTTGAGTTGGTTAGTTAAAGCTCACTGCCTACGCGACAATGGCGTGGTGCCTATGTGTAGGGGTGAATTGTTCAAACGAGCCGAGTTGCTCGAGATCGACTAGTGAAAAAGCTTGATCGAACACAGCTTAAACGAGCTCGGGTCCGAACTCGAGCCTAAAAGTGAGCTCGTTTAATAGTCGAGCACAAATCTGAGCTTTACTTATCATGCTCGAACTAGATCGTGAACCTAAATAAGCATGTCATTAAATAAAATTTTCAATTATAGATCGTTAATAATTATTAATAATTCTAGATAATATTATTCAAAAATAACTAAATAATATATATTATGTTGTATATACGATTATAATTGAAAAAAAAACTTTATAAAAGTAATTATAAACATATAAAAATTAATTAAAATATAGAAAACAAGCCAACACCGACCATAGAAAACTACTAATTAGCCGAGCTCAGGCTTTAGAAATAGAGATCGAAACGAGTCGAGCTCGAACTATGTAAAAGTTAGGCTCAACCAGTTTACATCCTTGTCTATGTGATGTTTTAACTAACCAAACCCCAACATGTAATCTTAGGCATGTGTACTGGAGGTGCTACAAAATGGGGCGATCTGTGTCATGTGGCGTCCAATTAGCAAAATGTGGGTTTTTGTTTTAGGGGTGTAGTGTTGTAGCCCAATACACACACACACACATGTATATATATACCACACACAACGCAATATAATAATATTCATCAAATGTTTGTCGGCGACAAATAACACTCGTCCTCCCCCTTTGTCACCCATGTCAATGCCCCCGGGGGGGGGGGGTGTTCCTCCATTTTGTAGTCTCCATCGCCCCATTACGCACAACCTTACAAGAAGTCGTGAACACAAAGGTGAGAAACTAAACCATCTGTAACGCCATGTGTAGTGGAAGAACTACAAAATGTGGTGTTTTGTGTCATGTGACGCCCAACCAACAAATGATAAGTTTTTGTTTTTGGGTGTAATGATGTTGTAGCCTAATATATATATATATACATATATATACCACACAAACAATTATAATAATAATAATAAAAACAAAAGAAAACGAGGAGAGAAGAATTTGTCCCCCATCCCCCACACCACATTTCACCCCCTTTATCATCCGAGGTGGTGTTTAAAAGCAAAATCGGCCTATTTAGCCCCATTTTCTCGCCCACTACAAGTGTAAGTTCCTAATTAGCCTAGCCCATAGGGTTAGTACTTACTGGACATGTAAACCACTAGTCCTGCGTAACATCTAAGCAAAACTCTTAATCTTAAAATTAAAACCACCTCATAGCTCTTCTTATTACACACCACCACTTGTCACATATTAACCTAAAAAATAAAAAAATAAAATAATCCCCATATTTAACACCAACTCACCTATCAAAATCCACATTTCCTTCCATCCACTTATTATTATTATTATTATTATTATTATTATTATTATTATTCACTCTCTCTCTTTCTCAAACCTTATAGAAACAAACAATAACAATAAGCCAATAACACAATAACAATAACACAATAACTCAGTAATGTCAACCGTACCTTCAAATGCCTCTGATGCTACTTCCGGTAACGGCATCATGTTACTCGGAGTCCGGTTAACGGAGACCGTTACCGGTGGATTCAGGAAGAGTGTGAGTATGAATAATTTAACGCAGTTTGACGAACGGAATCAGGAATCTAACGCCGTAGATGCCGCTGGATATGCTTCCGATGACGTCGTGCATGCGTCAGCTCGTACTCGAGAACGGAAGAGAGGTAGTTATTATTAATATTATTAATTATTATTATTATTAGTATTATTATTGTTCGATTAATCAATTTGTTCTGTGAGTTCGATTAGTGATATGTTTTGGATGACGTCATTCATACGTCATCAGCTTATTGCTAGTGAATCGTGTAATCGTTAGCGTTGATTTTTGTTCCGTGAGTTCGATTAGGTTTTTGTGATTCAGTAATTTAGTGATATGCATTTGATGACGTCGTGCATACGTCAGCTTGTAGTCGAGGTAGTTATTTCGTTTCTAGTGGACCGATTGGTGTAGTTTTCATTTCTGATTGATGTTTTGTAGTTGCGTCTTTTTGTTTTATGAAAGTCGTCGTTTGGAGAAAAAAAGTTATTTCGTTCTATGATTTCTTTTTGTGATTTAAGTGATGGAGTTTAGGGGTGCAAACGAGCTGAGCTACTCGAGATAGGCTCATTAAAAAGCTCGACAGAGCCGAGCTTAATCGAGCCCGAGCTTAAGCTTAAAAGTAGGCTCGTTTAATAAAGAGCTCGAGCCCGAGCTTAAGCTTAAAAGTAGGCTCGTTTAATAAAGAGCTCGAGCCCGAGCTTCATATATCGAGCTCGAGCCGCCTCGCGAGCCTAAATGAGCCTGTCATTATGATTTATATAGTTTTAAAAATATATATTTTATAATTATTAATTAATACATATAATGTTATGAAAAAATAAATAAAAGTAATTAAATAATATATATTATTTTATACATAAAGTTATAGTTATGAAAAAAATAATTATAATTATATAAAATATAATTGATAAATAGTAAACGAGCCGAGCTTGAGCTTTGAAAATAGAACTCGAAACGAGTCGAGCTCGAGCTTTGTGCAAGTTAAACGAGCCGAGCTCGATCCTAGTCGAGCTCGGGCTCGGCTCGTTTGCACCCCTATTTAAGTCGATATTTTTAAGGCATGTTTAAATTTGTGGCTAAACATGTTTATATTTTCTAACTTAATATAAAATAACACAAAATATACGCATTGCTTATTATTACACGTCCTTAGCTTTACTACCTTGGCTGCTTACGACCTTCAACTTCAGTTGATGCTCGGTAAACAATATCTAAATTCTAGTCAATAGACACACCGCCAATCTTTAACTTTATCATGTTTCCAAATAAGTTCTAATTCGTGTTTGGAAAAAAAAACGGCACGATTAGTTATCTTATAATCGTGTCTTATCCTGTTTTGTAGGAGTGCCGTGGACAGAGGAGGAACACCGTCTATTTTTAGTCGGATTACAAAAGGTAGGAAAAGGCGATTGGAGAGGAATATCTAGAAACTTTGTGAAAACACGAACGCCGACTCAGGTGGCTAGTCATGCTCAGAAATACTTTCTCCGACGAACAAACCACAACAGGCGACGCCGGCGATCTAGCCTCTTCGACATTACTACTGATACGGTACCGTTTTCGAACATTGTTTTCCATTTTTTTATTCATTTATTTGTCAATTTATTGCATATATATATATTATATGATCTAACCTATCAAATGCTAGAAAAATTATTTAATTTTTGATTGGCGGATTTGATCTTTGTTTATGATGTTTACTCTGTTTTTGTCTTTTTAGTTAGTTGTTTGTATAAATATAAAATATATAAATTATTTTATAAAAGTATTTATGAGTTGACGTTAACATCAATTCAAATAAGGTTTTTATTTTTTTAACTTTAAAATATAAGAACAAATTTCTTATCAACTACAACTTGTAATCCATAATGTAAACCATTAAAAGAAATAGTGGATACATATAAAAAAGTAGTTGCATAACAAAATGTTTATAGATAAAAAAAGTATCAAAAGAAAGAAGACATGTTTGTACATTTCAATATAATTTAAAGATACACAAATAAGAATAAAGTGGATATACGAATAACTTATTTAATAATATGTAATATCTAACTATATGAGTTTTTCTATTTTTTTTTTAAAATAAAAATTTCTACCTTAAATCCTAATCTTGCATATGTAAGGTTTTTCCAACTTAAAACTTATAAAATCATCAAATTACAATAGAGAAACAGCTAAACGAACATAATTAAATATTAATACATAAAACATATAAAAACAAAAAATATATGACACCAAGAGTCTCTTTCTTAAATTATATATATATATATGATTGATTTCTTTTGAGAACCACTTTGAGTTTTAAGAACTCGAAAGAACTCAACGTAACAATTTTTTTTTTCGAATTTTTTTACACGTGTAATACTTAACTGTAAGTGATGTACAAAAAATTACGGTATTTTTTACACACCAAATCGACTTTTTACACATGTGTAACTAACGTTTAAACTTGTGTAATTATCAAAAATATTTATTCTCTCTCCTGCTTCATTTTTTAATTAAATTTAATCTCAACCACATATTTCATATCATTTAATTAAATGTATGGTTCAAAATTGAGTTCTTAAAGTTCTTAAAACTCACAATGGTTCTCAAAATAACCCTCCCCTATATATATATATATATGAGATGGATCTTGCGAGAAGTGATATTACAGCGAGAAGTGAATGTGTACTCCATTAATCCCTAATTTTTCACTCCCTTGCTTATGATGTTACCTACATGTATGTAGGTTGGTTGTATTTATGTCTTAATACACATTCAAACCTACCTATACACATAAAAATGTACCGAGACCAGAGACCGGGTATCTTTCGATCTCTTATTAATAATCCATTTTAAAAATTTTAAAAATTTATAATTGTCTTGATTTTCTAAAAATATATATGAATAGGCCATATGGATGTTTTACCCATACTTAACTGTCATCATTGAATAGTATATGGTCAGTACAGGCCACGCCCTAAAAACGCCTTCAATCATCAAAACGGCTAAAACGGGCTACCATAATTCGACCACTACACATATTCACATGCCTGTTTAGTATGGAACCAGCCCAAAATTACTCATAAATATTTCGAAAATTTCAGACTTTTTTTTTTTTTTTTTTTTGAGACATGGATTATAACTAGGTCATGGTGTGAATCAACACTTTAGAAGTTTAGCCTTGCATTAGGCTAAAACTATAAAAATAAAATAGCTAGGAAGTAAAGAATTGTACCTGAAATATGAAGGACTTTAAAACTTCAAAGATTTTTATTATCGAAGAAAATATTTTACAAGTGAAAAAGAGGGTTTTTGATCAGTAGTCTTCTGATCTCTCCCTCATACCAAAACCTACTACTCCTTTTATAATGGGAGTTTTAAAAATACAAACAAAAGAACAACAGAAAAAGTAATAATTATACATCATTATCTTGACAATTGTGTCCAAAAGAGATTCTA
The DNA here is from genome assembly GCF_021521415.1 of Bidens hawaiensis. NCBI lineage: Eukaryota > Viridiplantae > Streptophyta > Magnoliopsida > Asterales > Asteraceae > Bidens > Bidens hawaiensis. Next base: position 121,884 of record NW_027493339.1, on the reverse strand, counting down.
TTTGTCTGGGCAGCTGGCTGTAATTATTGTACCTCTACCCAACTTTTTGAATTATTGATTCTCCTTTATTCAGACGCATGTGATCGGGGACCCATGATTTCGTCCTCATCATCAATTGATTCAATTATTTTCTTCTTTAACTTTTCCAATTTTGTCTTGGCCTTCATTGTGACCTCATCCATGACATCGTCTTCTGGATTCTGAGAATAACCTGCTAACATTGTATCTTCTTCTTCTTCTTGATTAGAAGATGGATTTGAAGAGTATGAAGATTGTCCTGGTTGAAAATTATTCATTAAATCTTCTTCCATGGCTGCAAAGTATTTTTCCAGTAAATCTTTTCTGGAAAGATCCTTTCCTTCTTTAATTGATATTTTCCTAGCAATTTGTTGAAATGGGCTAGGAGATTCTCTTTGAGATTGAACCTGAATTTGTTTTTGATACAAATCCAGAGTTGATTCAATTTGATCAATGGCCTCTTGACCCTCTATGACTCCTTCTTTATTTTTTGAAGTCAATTTCTTCCAAAATTTTGTATAGAAAATTCTTCTTAAACATGGAATATTTTGAGTGGTATAACCAACTTCTGAAGACCATCTCCATATCCATGGAATTCCAAATTCCGAAAAGAAAAATAGAGAAGGCATTCCTTCAATTAACTCATTATTATGAGTAGCTTCAATTATTCTGGGAGATAATTCAACCCATTTATTATAGTATCCTTTAAAGGATTCTGGTAAAATTTTTATAGATGTTCCATAGGAAATCCACCATTTTAAAAACCAATTAGGTATATCCTGGTTATAAACCTGAGGACATATCTTGAAGAACCAAGAATGTTTCTTCATCGGATTTTGATATAGAAAAGCTTTATTGAAAGCTTCAATATAATCCCAATAATTAAATTTGATGAGAGCACCAGATTCTGGATGACTCATCTCTTTTTCTTTTAATGGAGAATTTCCCCAATCTTCTAAGGATATTATCCTTTTGATAATTATTTTGCTATAGGTAAAAACCTTAGCATTTCCAGAATTATGATGAAAAATTTGAGCAGATTCGGTTGCTCTTAAAATTGATTCATAAACGAATCTTGATTTATAAATTCCAGCTGGATATGATCCAGTATCAAAAAACCTTTCCATTAAGGTCCATGGATTATCTTTCCATTTAAGATGTTTATTATCAAGGAGTAAAATTATTTCCTTATAAGGATTTTGATCATAAGAACCTTCATCAGATTCTTCTGGTTGAGTAACAATTGAATAGGAAGTATTGCTTCCTTTTTCCTTAGCTGCTTTGAAAGCTAGGAATTCCTGATATTCAGGATCATTAAATCGATTTTTCCCAGTATTACTGGATGAATTTGCTATATTAGCAATATTGGAAGCTATTAGCTTCTTTTGACCAAATTGTCCAATAATTGTTTCAGAATTATTATGAGAATTTCTGCCTTTTCCTCTATTGGAGGATCGGCCTCTTCCTCGCCATGGAGGATCCATCCCTGCAAATAAAAATTAAGCACAAGAGATTATTATCTCTTTTTCTTGAAGAATCTTCATTCGATTCTTAAAAATATAATATTGATGCCATTCACTATTTATAAGAAAATTTTTTTCTTGAGGATATAAAGAATAATCCATATTATATTCGGCTATTCTTAAGGCATGTCTCATCCTTATTCTGTATTCAAAATCAATTTGTCTTTGAATTTTTCCAATTGCAATTTTCAATGGTCCTTTAACTCCCATTAATTCTGCAAAATAGAATCGAGAAATTCTCTCGTCAAGAAATCTGGTAAACTATTATCAGATCCTTTTTTGTAGATTATTTCAAAATCAAAAGGGGCTAAATGAGCTTGCCACCTTGCAAACATTTGTTTAGAAACATTATGTTTAAAATCTTTGTCAAACATAAATTTAGCTGCTTGACAATCAGTTTTTATTATAAATTTTTGATTATATAAATCATCTTGAAATTTTAAAACACATTTTACTATTGCTAAAACATCTTTTGCAATAGTTGCGTAATTTTTTTGACTATTATTCCATTTTCCAGAATGGAATCTAACCAAATATTCTTTATTATCTGGAGAAACTTGTTTAAGAATTCCTCCATAACCAATGTCACTGGCATCAGTTTCAACTATTTTTTTCCAATTTGGGTTAGCAAGATTTAAACATGGAAGATTTTGAACCTTCTGTTTAATTTTTTGAATTGCCTTAGTGTGATCATCTGACCAACACTTAGGATTTTTCTTTAACCTATCATATAAGATGGCTGTATCTTTTGCAAGATTTTTATAATAAGGAGAAATATAATTTAAACTCCCAAGAAACCTTTGTAATTGAGTTTTATCTAAAATTCTATCAGGAAATTTAGAAGCAAATTCAATACTTCTATGTATTGGAATTATAACTCCTTTGTCAATGTTATGACCAAGGAATCTAACATTGGTTTGAAAAAGCATCATTTTAGGTCTAGAAATTACTAAACCATTCTTTATAATAATATTTTTAAAGATTTCTAAATGCTGAAAATGCATTTCTATATTTTTTGAAAATATTAAAATATCATCGATATATACAATGATAAAATTTGAATAAGGAATGAATATATCATTCATAATATTTTGAAATTCACTGGGTGCATTTTTTAACCCAAAAATGCTGTCTTATATCTGTCAGATTCATCATAATGTCCAAATGGAACTGTAAATGCTGTCTTATATCTGTCAGATTCATCAATTTGAATCTGCCAATATCCAGATTTTAGATCAAATTTAGAAAATATAACTGCATCATGCAGCCTATCCAATAAATCCTTTTTATTAGGTATTGGATATCTATTCCATTTTAACACTTTATTAAGTGGTTTATAATTTATAACCAATCTAGGAACTCCTCTTTCCTGCTCAGCATGTTTATTAACATAAAACGCTGTACATGACCAGGGAGACTTAGATTTTCTAATTAATCCTTTGTTTATTAAGGATTCTATTTCTTTCTTACATAATTCTAAATATTCAGAATTCATTTGACAAGGTCTAGCCTTGGTAGGAATTTGTCTTTCCTTAAAATCTTCCTCATAAGGAAGTGAAACAATATGTTTCTTTCTATCCCAAAAAGCATTTGGGTGATCATTACATATTTGTAAAGAAAACTTATTTTGAATCAATTTTATTTTATCCTGTAATTTAGGATTTTTTAATTTTTCTGAAATAGTTAATTCATTTATTTCTTGTTTTAAAAATTCTATTTGGTTTATTTTTGCTTTAATTAAATCATCAATCATATTATTGATGATTCTAGTGATTGGTTCAGAAATAAATTCAAAGGATATTTCTTCACCTTGAAATGTTCCTTTTAAAATTTTTTCATCCACTTTTGTTAAAGGAAATATTTTTCTAAAAAATGGTGATCCAAGTATTACTTGACTTGTTAGATCTTTAACAAGAATAAAACTATTAGGAATACATTTATTATTTTTACAGATATAAGCATTAGGAAGCTTATAACTTATCTGTAATGGTTTTCCACCAGCAGACCCTAATTTCTGGGTGGTTTTATGAAAATATCTTGAAGGAATTAATCCTTCTTGAATACAATTTAAATCTGCTCCACTATCTAAAAGAGCAGTAAATTCTTTGGAAAATTGTTTATCAATCATCAATTTGATTCTAATATGCCATTTCTGAGAAGTTATTTCTTCTACTTGTTTTAAATAATTTTCTAATTGAAGTTTTGGAAAATTTACATCATTAATTTCCAATCTTCTTTCTTCTAAATTAATAATTCTTTTTTCTAAATTATTATTATTATTTTTAAGATTATTAATTTCTATTTTTAGATTATTAATCTCAATTTTTAATTCTTCAATACCAACCTGTTTATTTTGTTGATTTCTTTTATTTAATTGATTCTTAACCTCTGCAAAAGTATAAGGTTGAAAAATTTCATTAGATGAAGATGATTCACCTTTATTATTTCTTATTAAGTCTAAAATCATTTCTTTCTTAATTTTTTCATCTTGAATATTTTTTAATAAATCTAAAAATTCATTTGTTATTACATTTAATTCCATATTTTGGAATTGAGATATAATATCATAAATTGAATCATTATTTATTTCATTGTTACAACATTCTTCATTACATTCTTTATTATCATCTGAAGAAGATGAGATAAAGCTTTCATTTTCTAAACCATTTATATCTTCATATGAAGATTCTGCTTCTGATTCATCAGAAGTATTATTAGGATCTATGATAATCTTTTCTAAAGTTTCTCTAAGATTATCATCTTTTATTTCATTCAATTTTTTCTTCACCCAGCAGGTTGCTGCTTTATGACCTGGACGGCCACATTTTCTGCAAATTATAAAAGATTTTTTATAAAATTTTTCAAAGGGTTTAATTTCCCTTTTCTTATCTCTATCTATTTTTCTCTCTTCTCTTTTCCTTTTTCTTTTAAAATATTTTTTTGGTTTTTGAGAAGAAAAATCTTTTCTTTTATTATTTTGGGGAGTAATTTTCTCCATGCCAAATTGATCACAAAATTGGCCTAACTGTTTCTTTTACATTAAAGACTGTCTTTTAATTTGCTGATTTAGCTTTATTTCATTACATAAAGCTAATCCTTCATTTTTACATATACCTATTAAACTACCATAGGTATATTCATCATAATTAATATGAATATTATCTTTTCTCAATTTCTGTTTAACTCTTTCTGAAAAGAAATGAGGTAAACCGTCTATAAATTTAGACTTCCAATGAGTACTATTACTCTCAGGTAATTCCATTACTCTGCATAAAAATGTATCCTTATACCATCTAAATGATGTAAGGGTTTTACATTTTAGATTTTGCAAAAGAGTTCTAATATTTTCAGAATTATCAGACCATCTGCGTGTAAAATGTTCCATTATATTGATAGCAAGAGTATACACACTATTTTCTTGACTAATATCATTTTCTTCTTTTACAGAAGAGTAAATTTGTTCTCTATCTTGGAGGGTTAAATAATTATCCCACCGTCCTTTTAATTGACCAGTAAATCCTGCTACTATCATTTTCGCAATAGATCTATCTGTATTTCCATTTGCTTTACATATCGTAGAATACATCATCATTCGATGTATAGTATTAGCTATTTGGGTGTCAGTTTGACCATCTATATTCCATTCATAGATGTTCTTCCCACTATAAGAATTATTTATTATGTACTCATGTTCTTCTATTAAGACATCTTGAGGAGTTGGTCTATCATAATAATATTTATTCATGCTAGGTTTATTAGCATATTTATTCTGTAACTTAGCAATTTCTAAGTTTATTTGTTCTTTATAATTTTCTTTATTTGTGGATTTAGAAAATTCTTTTGAAAGAGTATTTATATTTAAACCTTTCATTTTTTCTGAAATAAATTCTAATTTAGTATCTAATAATTTAGATATTTCAGAATTAGATTTTAATTTAAAATCTCTTATTTCAGGAGGGGGTTGAATAGCTGGAACGGCTATGGCTTCTCCTGTTTCAAAAACCTTTTTATTTTTTATTAAAGAGGTTATTTCCTCAATTTTTTCTTGGATAGAACCTAGTTGTTCTCCTAATATAATTAAACATAAATTTGTATAATTTATATGTTTAAATAATTTATTTAGGTGAAAAATTGTTACTGGTAGAGTATCACCTTCCAGTAATTTTTGAAAAGCTTGGTAATACATTGTTACCTTTTCTTTTTCAATTTTAAAACCTGTTTGAGGAGGGAAAATAGATTTTATTTTTTTCTCTCCTAAATCATATTCTCTGTAAATAGTAGAAATTATACTATTCACATACTTATTAAAGAACCATGGAACAAAATAAATAATATAATTTTGTTCTTCTAATTCTTTATAAAATTCATCTCGAAAATATAGAATCTCTTTTATACTATATGTACATACACACACACACATATATATGCATATTTAATATTTTTTAATAGGTTTGTGAAGGTTTATTGTTGTGGAAGAGAGTGAGAGTTTTTAAGAAAAGTTTAGAATTTGATGTGGCGATGACGTGTCGGTTTGTATGGGTTTGTTGTTGTAAATGCTCTTAGTCACATGGGCTGGACTCACTTGAAAAGCGAAGTCAGCTAGCCCAATGGCTAGAGGTGAAAAAAAAAACGGTTCCGAACCCGACCCGGAACCGGTTCCCGTTCCTACCCGGGTTGGGTATTATTATACCCGAAAACTCTACCCGGTTTCATATTTTTCCTCAAAAATCGGTTAGTAGCCGGTTCCGGTTCTTACCCGGAATAACCCATTTCATTATTATTATTATTATTATTATTATTATTATTATTATTTCTTTTTGTGAATACTTGGTCCAGATTCATGCACCGAACAACCCAACTCCATGGAACTTAATTCTAGACTTTCATTTTAAGGAAACTTCTTGGTTTTCCTTTGGAATTAATTGCCATGAGGTCTATTATATTGTTATTAGTTAATGCCATGGGGTTTTGGCTCAGACCCAGTTCGTCCACAACTTAATATTCCGGGTAGATTCATACTTCAATTGCTTATTTATGACAATTTCTGTTGACTTTCTAAGTCAACCAAACCCGGTCTGTATTCCCACCTATTTTTATGTTCAACTAACAATAAATGATCAAGCTTTTTCATCGAAATATATATTTGCATGTGTTAAACATAAGTATAAAAGATGGACACATACATGTGTAGTTATTCTAAACAACTGTAAACATAGATGCAAAGTATTTTAAAACTGTTAAAACATAATCGTTTACACACATGTTAAACATATAGCTCAGATTTACAAATGTTATTATCAACTATTCAACTTGTCATAACTCATAAATATATACGTTATATTAGGAATAACCAAATACGAAAGGATTATATACAAATGTAACTAAATACATAGAGAACACAATTTTATACAAAGACCACATATATTGTAATTTATTTCATCTGCCTATTTTATACAAAGACCACAATTTTCTTATCATATCTATTGTAATTTAGTTTATTTAAACACCGAGCATTTCACCCTTACTTTTTAAAACAATAAACTACACACACACAAACAAAATACATAAACCGAGTTAGTAATTAAATTTATGAGATGAAATTGAAGCTTAAATCACACCCCCTTGAACACTTGAAAAAACCAGCTAGTCCTAGATCTGAAACATTGCCATAGTCATAAAATTTCCTCCGTCACATCCGTTGATGTGGCTTTGCACCATTGCTCCTGGTCATCGATGAGCAGCGGTCCCCCCCTCCCCCCCTTTAAGAGATTGGTGTGGTAGAGAAAGAGAGACTCAAAGATAAAAATGTGAGGGAAAGTAATTTGACCAAAAAAAACTATATTACCCTTTTGTTATTTAATAAAAATATAACATGGTTAAATCTGTTAGACACCATCAAGTTTTCATTACTGGGAGTGGGAAATTATTATTATTATTATTATTCATTAATTTTTTGTAATAATGACAACTCATTGTCCCCGTCAACTTGTAATGACAACTCATCATCCCCGTCAGCTGGTTAAGAGACAAATCAGCGACCACGTCATCAAAAACTAACGGTTGGTTAAGTTTCCGTTAACTTTGCACCCACATGCGTCGTTGGGATTATTATTTTTTTGTCATTTCAACTTATATTTGCCAATCAAGCATATTTGAGATTATATGAAGTCAATACTCCTAATAATAATAAGAAAGTCGTTCTAAAAAAGTAAGGAAAATGAAGAAAATAGACTTTTAGAATACTCGTTTTGGAAGATATTATGTAGAATACATGATGCTTCATAGTAGTTTACATCAGACCAATTTGTCTTCTTGACATTGATTTGTTGAATTTATGACGAGTATAGTACGCATTTCATATCTATATATATATATATATACATGTATCTCTAGGTTTGCAATTTGAGAAGAAACTTATAGCCTACAACAAAAGCTAAACCTAAACCTAACTGATTAATCATATGTCAGAAAAGTTTGGAGAGTTAGTGCCTTCGGATATGATAGCTTCTTTCGATAGGTATGTATATTAATTGATCTTTTTCGTTTTAATATGCCAGTATGAAATGATGCACGTACTTTTAGTAATAATACTGTTTTGTTATTGGTACATATAGTTTGTATACGTATGACAGGCCCGGCTTGGGCATGGGGTAATCTGAACCACCGGCAAGGCTAGGGGTGCAAACGAGCCGAGCCGCTCGCGAGCTACTCGAGATCGGCTCGTGAAAAAGCTCAATCTAGCCGAGCTTAAACGACCCCGAGCCCGAGCTCGAGCCTAAAAGAAAGCTCGTTTAATAAACGAGCCCGGGCCCGAGCTTCATTTATCGAGCTTGATCGAGCCGGTTCATGAGCCTAAACGGCCTGTCCTTTATATTTATTTTTTATAATTATATATATATAAATATATATGTATACATTAATTATATATATATATATATTAATATATACATATATATTTAATATTTATTAATTGATATATATATATATATATATATATATATGAAAATAATAACTAAATAACACATATTATTTTATTTATAAAGTTATAATGAAAATTCAAATATAACTATAAATATATAAAAATTAATTAATAAATATTAAACGAGCTGAGCGCGAGCTAAGCTCGAGCTTGAAAAACTACGAAACAAGCTGAGCTCGAGCTTTGTAAATAAAGATAAAAATGAGCCGAGCTCGAGCCCGAGCTCGAGCTCGAGCTCCGTATAAGTTAAACGAGCCGAGCTCGAGCTCGGCTCGGCTTGTTTGCACCCTTAGGCAAAGGCACATAATTTTCGGGGTACAAAAATTTTTATATATTTTTTTGATATATATATTTTGTTTTTTTTATATATAAAATATGTATAAATCTTAGTGCTCTTTATATATGTTGGGCCTATTATTTTTTTACACATACTTCATTTGAGGTATTGGGTCAAAACTAAATTTAAAATAAAAAATAATATCAGTTATTAGGAGATATGAGGAATGACACTGGTTTGCTAGGGTTCAAGTCCTGATCTCACCCGGTTTTACCGGCTCATCGCTGTCGTGCCGTTTGGCGGACATGGGGGTCGGGTTTTATCATGGGAATCCCTTAATAGGTGGACACCGCAAGGGGCTCCATCTGTCCGGACTCGTTGCCGGCTCGGGCTATCTTTAGCCAATGAGGGCCGTGTACGAAGTACCAGACGTTACTTAATTGATCGTTCCAAATATATATATATATATATATAGAGAGAGAGAGAGAGAGGATCATGAGAGAACTTCATTTTATAAAGAGAACTAGAGAACTAATAACGAAGTATTTTTAATTTAATTAAAAAACATATTTTTATTTTTTTCTTTCATCATTTTTATATGTTGTTATTCTTCACCACAAAAAATATAAAAAAATAAAAAAAAATAACGTTGTAATGCATATATGCAATATATCGACTTTTTTTATAATGCATATGTGCAATAGTGTGCATTTTGATATTTGAAATAGTGTTGAATAGCATATACATAGTTGTTTGTATTGTATATTTGCAATAGTGTTATATTATATACAAAAATAAAAAAAATCGATATAGTGCATATGTCCATTAGTGTTGTATTACATATATGCAATTATGTGTTTTGCATACAATTATTAGTGTCGTATTTGGATATATTCAATAGTGTGTATTATATAATGTATTTGTGTTGAATTATATGCAATAAAACACTATTTTATATATACAATACACATTAATGCACATACGCATTACATTGACGGTTTGTTTTTTTTTTGTTTTTTAGGAACAATATCATCTTATTAGAAGGAGGAAAGAAAAAAAAAATCACAAAATAATTTTTAAAAATAGTTAAAAATAATTCTTTACTAGTTCTCTAGTTTTCTCTTTAAGATGAGTTCTCTTTAGATCCCACCCCTATATATATATATATATATATATAGAAAAGAGTTCAAATAAAAAACAAGTGTTTTGTGAGAAGTGTGAGAAGAGCTTTAAAATAAAACAAACCACCTAAATATGACACTATACAATGTAAATATGAAACAATACAATTATTTAGAAACTACCAATCTCAACCACTAGATCATAGATCCAAGGGTCTAGATCTATTCTTATTCTTCTCACAAAAATATTGTTTTTTACATTAACTCTACCCTATATATATATATATATCAGTTAGCCATAAATTATGGCCCATAATCCACAATCCGTTTGAGGAATTGAGAGTAAAATCTTAGATAATATAAATTGTGAAGTCTTATCAAACAAAATTTGCTGTCAAGAATGCTAGAGAGCTTCAAGAATTATCGGTTAGACGTTAGTTATTACAATATTTGATTAATACTATATTTTTGTTATGTTAATTGCTATGACGTTAACGTCGTTATAAAAAAAACTAGCTTATATATAATTTCGTTACTCATAGGCCCCACCGGGCCTTTTTATTTCGGCTCGGTCAAGACATATAGTTTCTCAGAGCTGACCCTAAACGTATGATGTACCCTTTTTAGAGCCTACTTATGAGTGACATATTACAAGGTACGTTAATTTGTTTGATGTTTAGGGAATGATTTTTTAAGGCATTCTCCGGATAATTCAAATCGAAGCAACTGGATGTCTAATTCGGGCCTATATGTACTTTTACAGGAGCAACCCTAATCATCTAAGATCGCTTGCTGCGTGCCTTGTTCAAGGTGTTTATAGGTTAGAACGGGACCGTGAGCGAAAAATAAACAAGCAAGAACATGATGATTGTGATACTTCTCAATGGTGGAAGCAGTTTGGCTTTCAATTGAAAGATAAACATAAACTTATAGATGATACTGATTCTTCGTACTTTGGAGCAATATACGAGCTCAAATCTCGATCAATCTTAGGTCCAAGCTGGTATATCATAGCCTTTCGAGGAACTATCATTAGTCGTCCTACCGGATATAAAGATATGAAAGCAAATTTGAAATATCTTATGGCTAATCCTGAAAAAGACTCGCGGTTCGTTAGGGCTTTTGAAGTTGTTAAGAAAAAGGTGCAAGTGGCAGGAGCAAATAACGTGTGGATAGCCGGACACTCTTTAGGTGCGTCGATAGCATTGCTTGTTGGGAGGAAGATGGCCATGTCTCGCGTTCATATCACAACCTATCTCTTCAACCCGCCATTCATCTCTATTCGGAGTGAGCGAATTATGAAAAATAAAAAGTTGAACAATGGAGTCCATATCATCGGTAGTTTTTTGAAGGCTGGAATTGCAACCGCACTGAAAAAGATTCACCATGACGACGGTCCTAAAGAGGACGCGTTCGATGTGTTATCGAATTGGATGCCTAATATATTTGTGAACCCGGAAGATAAGATATGTGCCAAGTACATTAGGTATTTTCAGCATAGAGAAAATATGGAAGGGATGGGATTAGGAAAAATTGAAAAGATCGCGACAAAACATTCAGCTAGAAGTCTGATTTTCGACGTATTTGGGAAAGGATTCGAACCGTTCCACATTCTGCCAACGGCTAATTTGACGATTAACGGTTTTAAGTCAAAGCATTTCAGGCAAGCTCATGAAATTGATCAATGGTGGCAAAAAGATACTCTATTCGAGTCCAAGATATACAAATACGAATCTTCTCGCCTTATTGTGGAATGACATATTATCGTCGGAGCGGGTGGTGGGAATAGCATATATGGTGTGCTTATGTTCGCTATTTTATTGTGTTTACCCCTTAAAAGTTTGTATTATTCATTATTTAAAATGAATACATCAAGTGTTATACTATTAACAGTGTTGTAAAAATCGCTAGTTAGGTAGTAAGATGAGAGGACTAGCGATGAATCTGGATTAATCGGAGTTTATGATGATTTGTAAAGCTGTGATTTCCTTGTAAACATGTGACATTTTATACTTTTTTTTATAATTTGTACATACAATTATTTTTTACGCTATTTGAAACTTTCTAAAATTGCTTCAATGAAGTCATAGATGATCTAATCAGCCGATGACTTTTAAGTTCTTGTACAATTTTTTTCCCTTGTATTTTTAGGCCACCTTATTTTCTACATTAGAAAGCCCCATTGTCTGCAAGACTATATTGTTTTAAGTTTTAACTGGGCTCACATTAGCTTTAGAGTTTGACTTGGGTGTTTCTTCGTGGAAACCGTACCGCTAGTTGCCATTTGACAGTCGTTGTACTGTTACAAGGGCATAACACTTTGACGTAAGTCACGTAACACACTGTGGGACGAAAACCCAGGTGTGCTGGGGATTCGAACTGACAACCTTTCTCAAGGCATAGCTCAAATCTTTCGTTGTCTTTATCCACCAAAAATGACACAAATAGTGATCAAATTTGGGTCTCTGTGGGAGAACCCACAATTTCTACCACTAGATCATAAATAATGGATATGTTTTTGTACAATTAACTTTTGTAATTTGTACCTATAATCTTTTAATATACAATGTTTCATACAACCTAACAACCTTCCTTTAACGTGAAAGATAAAGTTGGTATCTCCTTCTAAACATACAAGATTTTATGTTTTCTTGCTACTTTATAAAAACTGCTTCGATGAAGTTATATAGTTGGTCTCGGCCATCGGCCTTTAAGGTTCAAGTGTTAATATGTCAAGAGTTAAATGTCTGTACATTTAAAAATCTTGATCAATCATAAATACGTTACCAAAACATGCTGGATTAAATGTGTTGCTCATTTAAATGCACACAACTGATTCATGACATGTTGCATTCATACCGTCACATATGTAAAAGCATTTTCAGGATCAAATCATTAAACAATAAACGAACAGATGCACTCCGATAGAACGTTGAGACGAAAGTATGTGTGTGATAAATGAGTACTAGATATAATTGCTAACAATAACCGAATGTTTACATTCATCGTGACCGAGTGATTGTTATATCATACATACATACATACATACATACATACATACGTACACACACACGCACACACACCCATACGGTTAAGCTTGATCCATCAACGTGTGCACCCTTTGTTGATGTAGCAGACCGAAATTATAGTCAGATTCGGTGAGTAGCCCAATACGCAGTTTTTAAGCCAGGCAGTGTACCTACCCCAAGGGCCTTTGTAGCAAAAGTTCGAACGAGCCACGAGAAATCACTAAGGAGCTTTCATTGATCCGATTCTTTCGTAGGGTCATAAAATATTTGAGGGAAGTCTCCAGGACCAAAATTATGGTGAGATTCGGTGAATAGCCCCATACACAGTTCTAGGGCCCTTGTAGCACAATTCCGAACGGGCCACAGGCAAGCTCTTGGAAGTTTTCATTGAAACTATCTTTCGTAGGGTCTTAAAATATTTGAGCGAAGTCTCTAGAACCGAAATTATGGTCAAATTCGGTGAATAGCCTCATACGAAGTTTTTTAGGCAGACGGTGTATCTTCCGCTAGGGCCTTTGTAGCAAAATTACGAACGAGCCACGGGAAAGCTCTAGGAGCATTCATTGATTACAATATTTTATGACTCTACAAAAGAACCAGATCAATAATTATGCCTTGACGCCACCCCGTGGCCCGTTTGAATTTTTGCAAGTATTGCCAAAGGGGTATGTTCATCGAGCCGGAGGAAAAACTGAGTATGGGTCGAACAACTGAATTGGACCGGAAATTCGGTCTTGAAGACTTCCATATAAAATTTTATGACCCTATGAAAAGAATCGGATCAATAATTATGCACTGACGCCACCCCGCGGCCCGTTCGAATATTAGCCACTATTGGCAAAGGGGTATGTTCACCGAGCCGGAGAAAAAACCGAGTATGGGTCGAACCACTGAATAAGATCAGAAATTCGTTCTTGGTGACTTCCATACAATATTTTATGACCCTACGAAAGAATCAGATCAATAATTATGCCCTGACGCCACCCCGCGGCCAGTTCGAAATTTTGCCAATATTGCCAAAGGGGTTTATTCACCGATCCGGAGGAAAAACTGAGTATGTGTCGAACCATTGAAACGGATCAGAAATTCGGTCTTGGAGACTTCTATACAATATTTTATGACCCTACGAAAGAAATAGATCAATAATTATGCCCTGACGCCACCCTGCGCCCCGTTCGAAATTTTGCCAGTATTGTCAAAGGGGTATGTTCACCGAGTCGGAGAAAAACTGAGTATGGGTCGAACCACTAAATCGGATAAAAAATTCGGTCTAAGAGACTTCCATACAATATTTTATGACCCAACAAAAGAATCAGATCAATAATTATGTTCTGAAGCCACCCCGCGGTCCGTTCGAAATTTTGCCAGTATTGCCAAAGGGGTATGTTCACCGAACCGGAGGAAAAACAGAGTATGGGTCGAACCACTGAATCCGATCAGAAATTCGGTCTTTGTGACTTCCATACAATATTTTAAGACTCTACGAATGAATCGGATCAATAATTATGCCCCGACACCACCCCGCGGCCGTTCGAAATTTTGCCAGTATTGCCAAAGGGGTATGTTCACCGAGCCGGAGTAAAAACTGAGTATGTGTCGAACCACTGAATCAGATCAGAAATTCGGTCTTGTAGACTTCCCTACGATATTTAATGACCCTATGAAAGAATCAAATCAATAATTATGGCCTGACGCTACCCGAGGCATGTTCGAAATTTTAACAGTATTGCCAAAGGGGCATGTTCACCGAGCCGGAGGAAAAATTGAGTATGTGTTGAACCACAAAATCGGATCATAAATTCGGTCTTGGTCACTTCCATACAATATTTTATGACCCTACGAAAGAATCAGATCAATAATTATGCCTTGATGCCACCCCGCGGCCCGTTCGAAATTTTGCCAGTATTGCCACAGGGTATGTTCACCGAGCCGGAGGAAAAAATTAGTATGGGTCAAACCACTGAATTGGATCAGAAATTCGGTCTTGGAGACTTCCATACAATATTTTATTACCCTACGAAAGAATCAGATCAATAATTATTCCTTAACGCCACCCTACGGCCCGTTCGAAATTTTGCCTGTATTGCTAAAGGGGTATGTTCACCGAGCCGGAGGAAAAACTGAGTATGTGTTGAACCACTGAATCGGATAAGAAATTCGGACTTGGTGACTTCCATGCAATATTTTATGACCTACGAAAGAGTCGGATAAATAATTATGCCCTGACGCCAACCCGCAGCCCGTTTGAAATTTTGCCTGTATTGCCAAGGGGTATGTTCACGAGCCGGAGAAAAAACTGAGTATGGGTTGAAGCACTGAATCGGATCAGAAATTCGGTCTTGGAGACTTACATACAATATTTTATGACCCTACGAAAAATCGGATTAATAATTATTCCTAGACGCAACCCGCGTCCCATTCCAAATTTTGCCAGTATTGCCATAAAGGTATGTTCACCGAGCCGGAGGAAAAACTGAGTATGGGTCGCACCACCGAATCGGATCAGAAATTCGGTATTGGATACTTTCATACAATATTTTATGACCTTGAATCGGATCAATAATTATGCCCTAACGCCAACCCCGCTGCCCGTTCCAAATTTTGCCAATATTATCAAAGGGGGAGCCGGAGGAAAAACTGAGTATGGGTCGAACCACCGAATCGGGTCAAATATTCGGTCTTGGAACTTCCATACATTATTTTATGACCCTAAGAAAAAATCGGATCAATAGTTATGCCCTGACGCCACCCCGCGGCCCGTACGAAGTTTTGCCTGTATTGCCAAAGGGGTATGTTAATTGAGCGGGAGAAAAAACTGAGTATGGGTCGACCACCGAATCGGATCAGAAATTCGGTCTTGGAGACTTCCATACAATATTTTATGACCCTACGAAAAAATCGGATCAATAATTATGCCCTGACGCCACCCCGCGGCCCGTTCGAAATTTTGCCAGTATTGCCTAAGAGGTATGTTCACCGAGCCGGAGGAAAAACAGAGTATGGGTCGAACCACCGAATCGGGTCAGAAATCCGGTTTTTGGAGACTTCTATACAATATTTTGTGACCTTACGAAAGAATCAGATCAATAACTATGCCCTGACGCCACCACGCGGCCCGTTTGATATTTTGCCAGTACTGCCAAAGGGGTATGTTCACCGAGCCGGAGGAAAAACCGAGTTTGGGTCGAACCGCTGAATCGGGTCCGAAATTCGGTCTTGGAGACTTCCACACATTATTTTGTAACCCTATGAAAGAACCGGATCAATAATTATGCCTTGAAGCTACCCCGTGGCCCGTTTGAATTTTTGCAAGTATTGCCAAAGGGGTATGTTCATCGAGCCGGAAGAAAAACTGAGTATAGGTCGCTCCACCGAATCGAGACAGAATTTCAGTCTAGGAGACTTCCATACACTATTTTATGACCATAAGAAATAAATCGGATCAATAATTATGCCCTAACGTCACCCCGCGGCCCGTTCGAATTTTCGCTAGTATTATCAAAGGGGTATGTTCACTAAGCCGGAGGAAAAATCGAGTATGGGTCGAACCGCTGAATCGGGTCAGAAATTCGGTCTTGGAGACTTCCATACAATATTTTAGGACCCTACGAATGAACCGGATCAATAATTATGCCATGACACCACCCCGCGGCCCGTTCGAATTTTTGCTAGTATTGCCAAAGGGATAAGTTCATCGAACTGGAGGAAAAACTAAGTATGGGTCGAACCACCGAATCAGGACAGAAATTCGGTGTTTGAGACTTCCATACAATATTTTATGACCCTAAGAAATAATCAGATCAATAATTATGCCCTGACGCCACCACGCGACCCGTTCGAAATTTTGCCAGTATTGCCAAAGAGGTATGTTCACCGAGCTGGAGGAAAAACTGAGTAATGGTCAAACCAATGAATCGGATCAGAAATTCGGTCTTGGAGACTTTCATACAATATTTTATGACCCTATGAAAGAATCAGATCAATAATTATGTCCTAACGCCACCCCGCGGCCCGTTCGAAATTTTGCCAGTATTGCCAAAGAGGTATGTTCACCGAGCCGAAGGAAAAACTAAGTATGGGTCGAACCACCGAATTGGATCAAAAATTCGGTCTTAGAGACTTCCATACGATATTTATGACCCTACGAAAGAATCAGATCAATAATTATGCCTGACGCCATCCCGCGGCCCGTTAGAAATTTGGCCAGCATTGCCAAAGAGGTATGTTCACCGAGCCGGAGGAAAAACTGAGTATGGGTCGAACCACTGAATCGGGTCAGAAATTTTTTTAGGAGACTTCCATACAATATTTTATTACTCTACGAAAGAATCGGATCAATAATTATGCTCTGACGCCACCCTGCGGCCCGTTCGAAATTTTGCCAGTATTGCTAAAAGGGTTTGTTCTCTGAGACGGAGGAAAAACGGAGAATGGGTCGAACCACTGAATCGGGTCAGTAATTCGGTCTTGGATACTTCCATTAAATATTTTATGACCCTACGAAAGAATCGGATCAATAATTATGCCCTAATGCCACTCGCGGCCCGTTCGAAATTTTGCCATTATTGCCAAACAGGTATGTTCACCGAACCGGGGGAAAAACTGTCTATGGGTCGAACCAACGAATCGGGTCAGAAATTCGGTTTTGGAGACTTTCATACATTTATTTTATTACCCTACGAAAGAATCAGATCAATAAATATGCCTTAACGCCACCCCGCGGCCCCTTCGAATTTTTGCTTGTATTGCCAAAGGGGTATGTTCATTGAGCCGAAGGAAAAACTGAGAATGGGTCGAACTACCGAATCGGTTCAGAAATTCGGTTTTGGAGATCTCCATACAATATTTTATGACCCTAAGAAATAATCGGATAAATAATAATGCCCTGACGCCACTCCGCGTCCCGTTCAAAATTTTGCCAGTATTGCCAAAGGGGTATATTCACTGAGCCGGAGGAAAAACTGAATAGGGTCGAACTACCGAATCGGTTCAGAAAATCGGTTTTGGAGACTTCCATACAATATTTTATGACCCTATGAAACAATCTGATCAATAATTATGCCCTGACGCCACCCTGTCGCTCTTTCAAAATTTTGCCAGTATTGCCAAAGGAGTATATTCACTGAGCCAGAGGAAAAACTGAGTATGGGTCGAACCACCGAATCGGGTCAGTAATTCGGTCTTGGGGACTTCCATACAACATTTTATAACCCTACGAAGGAATCGGATCAATAATTATGCCCTGACGCCACCCCGCGGCCCGTTCGAAATTTTGCCAGTATTGCCAAAGAGGTATGTTCACCGAGCCGGAGAAAAAACTTAGTATGGGTCGAACCACTAAATCAGATCATAAATTCGGTATTGGAGACTTTCATACAATATTTTATGACCCTACGAAAAATCGGATCAATAATTATGCCCTGACACCACCCCGCGCCCCGTTCAAAATTTTGCGAGTATTGCCAAAGTGGTATGTTTATCGAACCAGAGGAAAAACTGAGTATGTGTAGAACCACCGAATCGGGTCTGAAATTCGGTGTTTGGAGACTTTCATAAAATATTTTGTGACCCTACGAAAGAATCGGATCAATAATTATGCCCTGACGCCACCCCGCAGCCCGTTCGAATTTTTGCTAGTATTGCCAAAAGGGGTATGTTCATCGAGCCTGAGGAAAAACTGAGTATGGCTCGAACCACCGAATCGGGTTAGAAATTCGGTCTTGGATACTTCCATACAATACTTTATGACCCTACGAAAGATTCAGATAAATAATTATGCCTTGAAACCACCCCGCAGGCCATTCGAATTTTTGCCAGTATTGCCAAAAGGGTATGTTCACCGAACCGGAGGAAAAACTGAGTGTGGGTCGAATCACCAAATCGGGTCAGAAATTCGGTTTTTGGAGACTTCTATACAATATTTTGTGACCCTATGAAAAAATCGGATCAATAATTATGCCCTGACGCCACCACGCGGCCCGTTCGAATTTTTGCCAGTATTGCGAAAGGGGTATGTTCACTAAGCCAGAGGAAAAACCGAGTATGGGTTGAACCGCTGAATCGGGTCAGAAATTCGGTCCTGGAGACTTCCATACAATATTTTATGACCCTACGAATGAACCGGATCAATAATTATGCCATGACGCCACCACGCGACCCGTTCGAAATTTTGCCAATAAGTTCATCGAGCCGGAGGAAAAACTGAGTATGAGTCGATCCACCGAATCGAGTCAGAAATTCGGTGTTGGAGACTTCCATACAATATTTTATGATCCTAAGAAATAATCAGATCAATAATTATGCCCTGACGCCATCTCGCGGCTCGTTCGAAATTTTGCCAGTATTGCCAAAGAGGTATATTCACCGAGCTGGAGGAAAAACTAAGTAATGGTCAAACCAATGAATCGGATCAGAAATTCGGTCTTGGAGACTTCCATACAATATTTTATGACCCTACGAAAGAATCAGATCAATAATTATGCCCTAACGCCACCCCGTGGCGTGTTCGAAATTTTTGCCAGTATTGCCAAAGAGGTATGTTCACCGAGCCGAAGGAAAATTTGAGTATGGGTCGAACCACCGAATCGGATCAGAAATACGGTCTTAGAGACTTCCATACGATATTTTATGACCCTACGAAAGAATCGGATCAATAATTATGCCTGACGCCATCCTGCGGCCCGTTAGAAATTTGGCCAGCATTGCCAAAGAGGTATGTTCACCGAGCCGGAGGAAAAACTGAGTATGGGTCGAGCCACCGAATCGGGTCGAACCACCGAATCGGGTCAGAAATTCGTTCTAGGAAACTTCCATACAATATTTTATGACCCTACGAAAGAATCGGATCAATAATTATGCTCTGACGCTGCCCCGCGGCCCACTTGAAATTTTGCTAGTATTGCCAAATGGGTATGTTCAACGAGCCGGAGGAAAAACGGAGTATTGGTCGAACCACCGAATCGGGTCAGTAATTCGGTCTTGGAGACTTCCATACAATATTTTATAACCCTACTAAAGAATTGGATCAATAATTATGCCCTGACGCCACCCCACAGCCCTTTCGAACTTTTGCCATTATTGCCAAAGAGGTATGTTCACCGAGCCGAAGGAAAAACTGAGTATGGGTCGATCCACCGAATCGGGTCAGTAATTCGGTCTTGGAGATTTCTATACAATATTTTGTGAAACTACGAAAGAATCAGATCAATAATTATGCCCAGACGCCACCCCGCGGCCCGTTCGAATTTTTGTCAGTATTGCCAAAGGGGTATGTTTATTGAGCCGGAGGAAAAACTGAGTATGGGTCGAACTACCGAATCGGTTCAGAAATTCATTTTTGGAGACTTCCATACAATATTTTATGACCCTAAGAATGAATCGGATAAATAATAAAGCCCTGACGCCACTCCGCGTCCCGTTCGAAATTTTGCCAGTATTGCCAAAGGGGTATATTCACTGAGCCGGGGGAAAAACTGAGTATGGGTCGAACTACCGAATCAGTTCAGAAAATCGGTCTTGGAGACATCCATATAATATTTTATGACCCTACGAGACAATCGGATCAATAATTATGCCGTGACGCCACCCCGTCGCCCGTTCGAAATTTTGCCAGTATTGCCAAAGAGGTATGTTCACCGAGCCGGAGAAAAAACTTATTATGGGTCGAACCACTAAATCGGATCATAAATTCGGTATTGGAGACTTTCATACAATATTTTATGACCCTACGAAAGAATCGAATAAATAATAATGCCCCGCCGCCACTTCGCGACCCGTACGAAATTTTGCCAGTATTGCCAAAGGGGTATGTTCACCGAGCCGGAGGAAAAACTGAGTATGGGTCGAACCACCGAATCAGATCAGAAATTCGGTCTTGGAGACTTCCATATGATATTTCATGACCCTACGAAAGAATCGGATCAATAATTATGCCCTGACGCCACCCCACGGCCCGTTCGAAATTTTGTCAGTATTGCCAAAGTGGTATGTTCATCGAGCTGGAGGAAAAACTGAGTATGGGTCGAACCATCGAATCGGGTCAGAAATTCGGTTTTTGGAGACTTTCATACAACATTTTGTGACCCTACGAAAGAATCGGATCAATAATTATGCCCTGACGCCCCCCGTAGCCCGTTCGAATTTTTGCCAATATTGCCAAAAGGGGTATGTTCATCGAGCCTGAGGAAAAACTGAGTATAACTCGAACCACCTAATCGGTTTAGAAATTCGGTCTTGGATACTTCCATACAATACTTTATGACCCTACGAAAGAATCAGATCAATAATTATGCCTTGAAGACACCCCGCAGGCCGTTCGAATTTTTGCCAGTATTGCCAAAGGGGTATGTTCACCGAGCCGGAGGAAAAACTGAGTATGGGTCGAATCACCAGATCGGGTCAGAAATTCGGTTTTGGAGACTTCTATACAATATTTTGTGACCCTATGAAAAAATCGGATCAATAATTATGCCCTGACGCCACCACGCGGCCCGTTCGAATTTTTGCGAGTATTGCGAAAGGGGTATGTTCACCGAGCCGGAGGAAAAACTGAGTTTGGGTCGAACCACTGAATCGGGTCCGAAATTTGGTCTTGGAGACTTCCATACAATATTTTATAACCCTACGAAAGAATAAGATCAATACTTATGCCCTGACGCCACACCGCGGCCCGTTCGAATTTTTTCCAGTATTGCTAAAGGGGTATGTTCACCGAGCCGAAGGAAAAACCGAGTATGGGTCGAACCGTTGAATCGGGTCAGAAATTCGGTCTTGGAGACTTCCATACAATATTATATAAACCTACGAAAGAATCGGATCAATAATTATGCCCTGACGCCACCCCTCGGCCCGTTTGAATTTTTGCCAGTATTGTCAAAGGGGTATGTTCACCGAGTCGGAGGAAAAACTGAGTATGGGTCGAACCGCTGAATCGGCTTAGAAATTCAGTCTTGGAGACTTCCATACAATATTTTATGACTATACGAAAGAATTAGATCAATAATTATGCCCTGACGCCACCATGCGGCCGTTTGAGTTTTTGCTAGTATTGCCTAAGAGGTATGTTCATCGAGCCGGAGGAAAAACTGAGCATAGGTCGAACCACCGAATCAAGACAGAATTTCAGTCTTGGAGACTTCCATACACTATTTTATTACCCAACGAAAGAATCGGATCAATATTTATGCCCTGACGCCACCCCGCGACCCGTTCGAATTGTCGCTAGTATTGCCAAAGGGGACAGAATTTCAGTCTTGGAGAATCCCATACTCTATTTTATGACCCTACGAAAGAAGGTGATCAATAATTATGCCCTGACGCCACCCCGCGGCCCGTTCATTGAGCCGGAGGAAAAACTGAGTATGGCTCGAACCGCTGAATTGGGTCAGAATTTCGTTCTTAGAGACTTCCATACAATATTTTATGTCCCTGCGAAAGAACCGGATCAATAATTGACGCCACCCAGCGGCCCGTTCGATTTTTTGCTTTTATTGCCAAAGGGGTAAGTTCATCGAGCCGGAGGAAAAACTGAGTATGGGTCGTACCACCGAATCGGGTCAGAAATTTGGTCTTGGAGAATTTCATACAATAATTTATCACCCTAAGAAATAATCAGATCAATAATTATGCCCTGACACCACCTCGCTGCCCGTGTCAAATTTTGCTAGTATGTTCACCGAGCTGGAGGAAAAACTGAGTATCGGTCAAACCACTGAATCGGATCAGAAATTCGGTCTTGGAGACTTCCATACACTATTTTATGACCCTACGAAATAATCAGATCAATAATTATGCCCTGAAGCCACCCCGCGGCCCGTTCGAATTTTTGCCAGTATTGCCAAAGGGTTATGTTAATCGAGCTGGAGGAAAAACTAAGTATGGGTCGAACCACCGAATCGGGTTAGAAATTCGGTCTTGAAGACTTCCATACAACATATTTTGACCCTAAGAAAGAATCGGATAAATAATAATGCCCCTACGCCACTCTGCGACCGGTACAAAATTTTGCCTGTATTGCCAAAGGTGTATGTTCACCAAGCCGAAGGAAAAACTGAGTATGGGTCGAACCACCGAATCGGATCAGAAATTCGGTCTTGGAGACTTCTATATGATATTTCATGACCCTACGAAAGAATTGGATCAATAATTATGCCCTGACGCCACCCGGCGGCCGGAATTGGCTCCGGTGACTTCTGTTTCTTCGTCTCCAACGGGTTCGGCTCGTTTCCTTCTCGGTATAGAACCATGACTCGCGAACATGAAAAAGGTATATAATTTGGGTGTTGGTGTTATTAAATTTCATATATCGAATTTTCAGATTTAAACTTGTTAATAATCGGTTTTATCTTCGGCCATATTCTTTGAAACGAGTTGGATGGGTATTGGATTGTTTTGATTTGGGGAAAAGACTAACACCCGGGAAATGGTTATATTATTTTAATATGGGTTTAAATTAACAATTGTTTACCTTGGTTTCGGTTGAGTTGAACGTTAGTGATTTAAACTAGAGGTCTCGGGTTCGGGTCTCATCCTAGACCGATTTTGGTATTATTAGTTTTATATACTTAACAAATTTATTATGTCTATTAATATTAACATCAAAACATAAAGATTTTTATTAGTATTTTTACTTATAACTTACTATTAAATTTAACTATTGTTAATAATATTATTATTATTATTATTATTACTATCATTAATATTATAAATATTAAAGTCGTTAGTATTATTATTATTAAAGATCATATTTTTATTATTTAGTAAAATCATATTTTACCATTTATTATTAACAATAATATTATTATATTTATTTTATGAATTCGTTTAGAAATCAAACCGACATCGGGTATGGTGTCATAAATACTATCAATATTATTTATTATTATTATTATTACTTTTATCAACAACACACTAATAAATACTAAGATCGTTATTCTCTAACTATTATTATTAGTATTATTAATAATAATTATGGTTATTATTTTTACCGTCAATATCTTGCATATATATATATATATATGAAACTTTACTTTTTGAAATTATCATTATCATTATTATCTTTATCATTAATAATAATATTATAAACTTTATTATCAATTCATTTTTAGAAAACCAAACTCCTAAATTAAGCCCGTCTTGTTTCTATTTTGATATTGGTTTAGTTATTTAAAAGTCAAATAAATTAATATTATTTTAATTTAAATTATCAATTAAGTACGAGTCCCTAATCGTTAACAAACTAACCGATATTCCGATTTACAACCAAACCTCATCGTTCATTGTTTCCAATATAGTTTCATTATGGTTTCAAGTTCATTAATATATATTACATCATTTATTTTAGCTAAGGTGTTTATCTTTTCAAGTCGGATTCGTTTGTTTTGTTCACAAGCTTTCTATATGTCCATCATTAATTAGTTCTCAATTCATCAATCGAGGTGAGTACTTTCATACCCCGTTTTCCATCTTCCGTTTTGGGGTGACATTTCATACTTATTAAAGTAAATGCTTTAATTACTTGAATCTTTAAACCCACAAACGTGATTGTATACTTTACCTGAATAATTGCTTGATTTGGTGTCCTATGCTTACATGCTTATATGCTTATGTGTTTATCGCTTTTGAATGGTGGAACTATAAATCCTATACCATTTGGCAACCCCTCATGGCAAGGTGTCGTTAACGTAATGAAATTAACGATAACTATAAAATCCTAGAATAGATAGGTGGTGCTAATGTGTTTAGAAATTGTCATAAAATCCTAGATAGCTAGGTGGTGCTAATGTGTTTAGCAATTGTCAATTTATCCAACTCTAGTGCTTTTATTCATTGTTTTGTATACAAGTGTTGTGGCTTCTTATTACTATATATTTATATGCTCAAACTTATGAATTTCTCACCGACCTTTGTGTTGACAAACTTTATTTTATTAAATGTTACAGGTTTGACTTTTGTTGACTCGAGGACTTGACGAAAAACGTTACCAAGACCATTAGGGTATTAGTAAAACGAACAATATAAATGTTACTTGTATTCAATTTGTTTGTGTGGACGAAATGTGTTGTTTATTGATTTGTTGAAATAAAATGACTTAATTAAATATAGTCATTCTAATTAGTGTATTGTGTATTTGTCCAATCACGTTGCACCCCGGCATGTTCCGCCGCCTTTGGTCGGGGTGTGACAAACTGAGTATGGTTCGAACCACCTAATCGGATCATAAATTCGGTCTTAAAAACTTCCATACAATACTTAATGACCCTACAAAAGAATCAGATCAATAATTATGTCCAGAAGCCACCCCGCGGTCCGTTCGAAATTTTGCCAGTATTGCCAAAGGGGTTTGTTCACCGAGCCGGAGGAAAAACTGAATATGGGTCGAACCACTGAATCGGATCAGAAATTCGGTCTTTGTGACTTCTATACAATATTTTAAGACTCTACGAATGAATCGGATCAATAATTATGCCCCGAAACCACCCCGCGGCCGTTCGAAATTTTGCCAGTATTGCCAAAGGGGTATGTTCACCGAGCCGGAGTAAAAACTGAGTATGTGTCGAACCATTGAATCGGATCAGAAATTCGGTCTTGTAGATTTCCCTACAATATTTAATGACCCTACGAAAGAATCAGATCAATAATTATGGCCTGACGCGACCCCGAGGCATGTTCGAAATTTTAACAGTATTGCCAAAGGGGTATGTTCACCGAGTCGGAGGAAAAATTGAGTATGTGTTGAACCACAAAATTAGATCATAAATTCGGTCTTGGTGACTTCCATACAATATTTTATGACCCTACGAAAGAATCAGAATAATAATTATGCCTTGATGCCACCCCGCGGCCCGTTCGAAATTTTGCCAGTATTGCCAAAGAGGTATGTTCACTGAGTCGGAGGAAAAACTAAGTATGGGTCGAACCACAGAATCGGGTCAGAAATTCAGTCTTGGAGACTTCCATACAATATTTTATGATCCTACGAATGAATCAGATCAATAATTATGCCCTGAATCCACCCCGCAGCCCGTTCGAATTTTTGCCAGTATTGCCAAAGGGGTATGTTCATCGAACCGGAGGAAAAACTGAGTATGGGTCGGACCACCGAATCGGGTCAGTAATTCGGTCTTGGAGACTTCCACACAATATTTTATGACACTACGAAAGAATCAGATAAATAATTATGCCCTGACGCCACCCCGCGGCCCGTTCGAATTTTTGTCAGTATTGCCAAAGGTGTATGCTCACCGAGCTGGAGGAAAAACTGAGTATGGGTCGAACCACCGAATCGGATTAGAAATTCGGTCTTGGAGACTTCCATATGATATTTCATTACCCTACGAAAGAATCGGATCAATAATTATGCCCTGACGCCACCCCACAGCCCGTCGAAATTTTGTCAGTATTGCCAAAGGGGTATGTTCAACGAACCGGAGGAAAAAGTGAGTATGGGTCGAACCACCGAATGGGGTCAGTAATTCGGTTTTGGAGACTTCCATACAATATTTTATGACACTACGAAAGAATCGGATCAATAATTATGTCCTGACGCCTCCCCGTGGCCTGTTCGAATTTTTGTCAGTATTGCCAAAGGGATATGTTTACTGAGCCGGAGGAAAAACTGAGTATGGGTCGAACCGCTGAATCGGGTCAGAAATTCAGTCTTGGATACTTCCACACAATATTTTATGACCATACGAAAGAATCGGATCAATAATTATGCCCTGAAGCCACCCCGCGGCCGTTCGAATTTTTGCCAGTATTGCCAAAGGGGAATGTTCATCGAGCCAGAGGAAAAACTGAGTATAGGTCGAACCACCGAATCGTGACTGAATTTCCATCTTGGAGACTTCCATACACTATTTTATGACCCTACGAAAGAATCGGATCAATAATTATGACCTGACGCCACTCCACGGCCCGTTCGAACTTTCGTTATTATTGCCAAAGGGGTATGCTCATTGAGCCCGAGGAAAAACTGAGTATGGGTCGAACCGCTGAATCGGGTCCGAATTTGGTTCTTGGAGACTTCTATACAGTACTTTATGACCCTACGAAAGAACCGGATCAATAATTATGCCTTGACGCCACCCCTCGGCCCGTTCGAATTTTTGCCAATATTGCCAAAGGGGTATGTTCACCGAGCCGAAGGAAAATCTGAGTATGGGTCGAAACGTTGAATCGGGTCAGAAATTCAGTCTTGGATACTTCCATACAATAATTTATGACCCTACGAAAGAATCGGATCAATAATTATGCCCTGAAGCCACCCCACGACCGTTCGAATTTTTGCCAGTATTGCCAATGGGGTATGTTCATCGAGCCGGAGGAAAAACTGAGTATAGGTCGAACCACCGAATCGTGACGGAAATTCAGTCTTGGAGACTTCCATACACTATTTTATGACCCTACGAAAGAATCGGATCAGTTATTATGCCCTGACGCCACTCCGCGGCCCGTTCGAATTTTTTCCAATATTGCCAAAGGGGTAAGTTAATCGAGCCGGAGGAAAATCTGTGTATGGGTTGAACCACCGAATCTGGTCAGAAATTCAGTCTTGGAGACTTCCATACAATATTTTATGACCCTAAGAAATAATCAGATCAATAATTATGCCCTGACACCACCCCGTGGCCCGTTCGAAATTTTGCCAGTATGTTCACCGAACCTGATGAAAAACTTGGTATGGGTCGAACCACCGAATCGGGTCAGTAATTCGGTCTTGGAGATTTCCATACAATATTTTATTACACTACGAAAGAATCAGATCAATAGTTATGCCCTGACGCCACCCCACGGCCCGTTCGAAATTTTGTTTGTATTGCCAAAGGGGTATGTTCACCGAACCGGAGGAAAAACAGAGTATGGGTCGAACCACCGAATCGGGTCAGTAATACGGTCTTGGAGACTTCCATACAATATTTTATGACACTACGAAAGAATCAGATCAATAATTATGTCCTGACGCCACCCCGCGGCCCGTTCGAATTTTTGTCAGTATTGCCAAAGGGGTATGTTCACCGAGCCGGAGGAAAAACTGAGTATCGGTCGAACCGCTGAATCGGGTCAGAAGTTCAGTCTTGGATACTTCCATACAATAATTTATGACCCTACGAAAGAATCAGATCAATAATTATGCTCTGACGCCACCCCGCGGCCCGTTCGAAATTTTGTCAGTATTGCCAAAGAGGTAAGTTCATCGAGCCGGAGGAAAAACTGAGTATAGGTCGAACCACCGAATCGAGACAAAATTTCAGTCTTGGAGACTTCCATACACTATTTTATAACCCTACGAAAGAATCGGATCAATAATTATGCCCTGACGCCACCCGCGGCCCTTTCGAATTTTCGCTAGTATTGCCAAAGGGGTATATTTATTGAGCCCGAGGAAAAACTGAGTATGGGTCGAACCGCTGAATCGGGTTAGAATTTTGTTCTTGGAGACTTTCATACTATATTTTATGACCATACGAAAGAACCGGATCAATAATTATGCCTTGACGCCATCCCGCGGCCCGTTCGAAATTTTGCCAATTTTGCAAAAGGGGTAAGTTCATCGAACCGAAGAAAAAACTGAATATAGGCCTAACCACCGAATCGAGACAGAATTTTAGTCTTGGAGACTTCCATACACTATTTTATGACCCTACGAAAGAATCAGATCAATATTTATGCCCAAATGCCACCCCACGGCCCGTTCGAATTTTCGCTAGTATTGCCAAAGGGGTATGTTCATTGAGCCGGAGGAAAAACTGAGTATGGGTCGAACCGCTGAATCGGGTCAGAATTTTGTCCTTGGAGACTTCCATACAATATTTTATGACCCTACGAAAGAACCGGATTAATAATTATGTCTTGACGCCACCCTGCGGCCCGTTCGAATTTTTGCCAATGATGCCAAAGGGGTAAGTTAATCGAGACGGAGGAAAATATGAGTGTGGGTCGAACCACCGAATCGGGTCAGAAATTCGGTCTTGGAGACTTCCATACAATATTTTTTGACCATAATCAGATCAATAATTATGCCCTGACACCACCCCGTGGCCCGTTCGAAATTTTGCCAGTATGTTCACCGAACCGGATGAAAAACTTGGTATGGGTCGAACCACCGAATCGGGTCAGTAATTCGGTCTTGGAGACTTTCATACATTATTTTATTACACTACGAAAAAATCAGATCAATAATTATGCCCTGAGGCCACCCCGCGGCCCGTTCAAAATTTTGTCAGTATTGCCTAAGGGGTATGTTCATTGGCCCGGAGGAATAACTTAGTATGGGTCGAACCACCGAATCGGGCCAGTCAATCGATCTTGGAGACTTCCATACAATATTTTATGACACTACGAAAGAATCAGATCAATAATTATGCCCTGACGCCACCCCGCGGCCCGTTCGAATTTTTGTCAGTATTGCCAAAGGGGCGTGTTTGCCGAGCCGGAGGAAAAACTGAGTATGGGTCGAACCACCGAATCGGATCAGAAATTCGGTCTTGGAGACTTCCATACGATATTTTTTTGACCCTACGAAAGAATCGAATCAATAATTATGCCCTAACGCCACCCCGCGGATCAATAATTATGCGCGACGCCACCCCGCCGCCCGTTCGAAATTTTGCCAGTATTGCCAAAGGGGTATGTTCACCGAGCTGAAGGAAAAACTGAGTATGGGTTGAAACACAGAATCGGGTCAGTAATTCAGTCATGGAGACTTCTATTCAATATTTTATAACCCTATGAAAGAATGGGATCAATAATTATGCCCTGACGCCACCCCGCGACCGATTCGAAATTTTGCCAATATTGCTAAAAAGGTATGTTCATTGAGCTGGAGGAAAAACTGAGTAGGGTCGAACCACCGAATCGGGTTAGAAATTCGGTTTTGGAGACTTCCATACAATATTTTTTAACCCTAACAAAGAATCGGATAAATAATAATGCCCCGACGCCACTCCGCAACCCGTATGAAATTTTGCCAGTATTGCCAAAGGTGTATGTTCACCGAGCCGGAGGAAATACTGAGTATGGTTCGAACCACTGAATCGGATCAAAAATTCGGTTTTGGAGACTTCTATTTGATATTTCTTGGCCCTACGAAAGAATCGGATCAATAATTATGCCTTGGCGCCACCCCGCGGCCCGTTCGAAATTTTGTCAGTATTGCCAAAGGGGTATGTTCAACCAACCGGAGGAAAAACTGAGTATGGGTCGAACTACCGAATCGGGTCAGTAATTCGGTATTGGAGACTTCCGTACAATATTTTATGACATTACGAAAGAATGAGATCAATAATTATGCCCTGACGCCACCACGCGGCCCGTTCGAATTTTTGTCAGTATTGTAAAAGGGGTATGTTCACCGAGCCGGAGGAAAAAATGAGTTTGGGTCGAAACCGCGGAATTTGGTTAGAAATTCAGTCTTGGAGACTTCCATACAATATTATATAACCCTACGCAAGAATCGGATCAATAAATATGGCATGACGCCACCCAGCGGCAGTTCGAAATTTCGCCAGTATTGCCAAAAAGGTATGTTCACCGAGCCGGAGGAAAAACTGAGTATGGGTCAAACCGCTGAATCAGGTCAGAAATTCGGTCTTGGAGACTTCCATATAATATTTTATTACCCTACGAAAGAATCAGATCAATAATATGCCCTGATGCCTCCCCGCGGCCCGCTCGAATATTTTCCAGTATTGCCAAAGGGGTATGTTCATCGAGCTGGTGGAAAAACTAAGAATGGGCGAACTATCGAATCGAGACAGAATTTCAGTCTTGGAGACTTACATACACTATTTTATGACCATACGAAAGAATCTGATCAATATTTATGTCCTGACGCCACCCCGCGGCCCGTTCGAATTTTCGCTAGTATTTCCCAAGGGGTATGGGTCGAACCGCTGAATCGGGTCAGAATTTTGTCCTTGGAGATTTCCATACAATATTTTATGACCCTACGAAAGAACCGGATCAATAATTATGCCTTGACGCCACCCCGCGGCACGTTCAAATTTTTGCCAATGATGCCAAAGGGGTAAGTTAATCGAGCCAGAGGAAAATCTGAGTATGGTTCGAACCACCGAATCGGGTCAGAAATTCGGTCTTGGAGACTTCCATACAATATTTTATGACCTTACGAAATAATCGGATCAATAATTATGCTCTGACGCCGCTCCACGGACCGTTCGAAATTTTGCCAGTATTGCCAAAGAGGTATGTTCACCGGGCCGGAGGAAAAACTGAGAATGGGTCGATCCACCGAATCGGGTCAGTAATTCGGTCTTGGATACTTCTATACAATATTTTATGACACTACGAAAGAATTAGATCAATAATTATGCCCGGACGCCACCCCGCGGCCGGTTCGAATTTTTGTCAGTATTGCCAAAGGTGTATGCTCACCGAGCTGGAGGAAAAACTGAGTATGGGTCGAACCAACGAATCGGATCAGAAATTCGGTCTTGGAGACTTCCATATTATATTTCATGACTCTATGAAAGAATCAGATCAATAATTATGCCCTGACGCCACCCCGCGGCCCGTTCGAAATTTTTTCAGTAATGCCAAAGGGGTATGTTCACCGAACCGGAGGCAAAACTTAGTATTGGTCGAACCACCGAATCGGGTGAGTAATTCGGTCTTGGAGACTTCAATACAATATTTTATGACACTATGAAAGAATTAGATCAATAATAATGCCCTGACGCCACCCCACAACCCGTTCGAATTTTTGTCAGTATTGCCAAACGGGTATGTTCACCGAGCCGGAGGAAAAACTGAGTATGGGTCGAACCGCTGAATCGGGTCAGAAATTCAGTCTTGGAGACTTCCATACAGTATTTTATGACCCTACGAAAGAATCGGATCAATAATTATTACGTGACGCCACCCCGATACCCGTTCGAAATTTTGCCAGTATTGGGAAAGAGGTATGTTCACCGAGCCGGAGGAAAAACTGAGTATGGTTCGAACTACCGAATCGGGTCAGAAATTCGGTCTTGGAGACTTCAATACAATATTTTATGACCCTACGAACGAATCGGATCAATAATTATGCCCTGAAGCCACCCCGCAGCCCGTTCGAAATTTTGACAGTATTTCCAAAGGGGTATGTTAATCGAGCCGAAGGAAAAACTGAGTTTGGGTGGAACCACCGAATCGGGTTAGAAATTCGGTCTTGTAGACTTCCATACAATATTTTATGACCCTAAGAAAGAATCCGATCAACAATTATGCCCTGAAGCCACCCCGCAGCCCGTTCGAAATTTTGCCAATATTGCCAAAGGAGTATGTTAATCGAGCCAGAGAAAAAACTGAGTATGGGTGGAACCACCAAACGGGTTAGAAATTCGGTATTAGAGACTTCCATACAATATTTAATGACCCTACGCAAGAATCGGATAAATAATAATGTCCCAAAGCCACTCCGCGACCCGTACAAAATTTTGCTAGTATAGTTAAAGGTGTATGTTCACCGAGCCGGAGGAAAAACTGAGTATGAGTCGAACCGCTGAATCAGGTCAGAAATCCGGTCTTGTAGACTTCCATATAATATTTTATTACCCTAAGAAAGAAGCGGATCAATAATTATGCCGTGACGCCACCCCGTCGAACGTTCTAAATTTTTTCAGTATTGCCAGAGGGGTATGTTCACCGAGCCGGAGGAAAAACTGAGTATGGGTCGAAACACAAAATCGGGTCAGTAATTCAGTCATGGAGACTTCCATACAATATTTTATAACCCTACGAAAGAATCGTACCAATAATTATGCCCTGATGCCACCCCGCGGCCGATTCGAAATTTTGTTAGTATTGCCAAAGAGGTATGTTCATTGAGCCGGAGGAAAAACAGAGTCTGGTCGAACCACCGAATCGGGTCAGAAAATCGGTTTTGGAGACTTCCATACAATATTTTATGACCCTACGAAAAAATCGGATCAATAATTATGCCCTGAAGCCACCCCGCAGCCCGTTCGAATTTTTTCCAATATTGCCGAGGAGGTATGTTCATCGAGCCGGAGGAAAAACTGTGTATGGGTCGAACCGCCGAATCAGGTCAGAAGTTCTGTCTTATGACCTCCATAAAATATTTTATGACCTACGCAAGAATCGGATAAATAAGTATGCCCTGACGCCACCCCGCGGTGCGTTCGAAATTTTGCCAGTATTACAAAATGGGTATGTTAACCGAGCCGGAGGAAAAACTGAGTATGGATCGAACCGCTGAATCATGTCAGAAATTCGGTCTTGGAGACTTCCATACAATATTTTATGACCCTACGAAAGGATCAGATCAATAATTATGCCGTTACGCCACCCTGCCGCTCGTTCGAAATTTTGCCTGTATTGCCAGAGAGGTATGTTCACCGAGCCGGAGGAAAAACTGAGTATGGGTTGAACCACTGAATCGGGTCATAAATTCAGTCTTGGAAACTTCCGTACAATATTTTATGACCCTACGAAAGAATCAGATCAATAAATATGCCTTGATGCCACCCTGCGGCTCGTTCGAATTTTTTCCAGTATTGCCAAATGGGTATGTTCATCGAACCGGAAGAAAAACAAGGTATGGGTCGAACCACCGAATCAGGTCAGAAATTCAGTCTTGGTGACTTCCATACAATATTTTATAACCCTACGAAAGAATCAGATCAATAATTATACCCTGACGCCACCACCGCGGCCCGTTCGAATTTTTGCTAGTATTGCCAAATGGGTATGTTCATCAAGCCGGAGGAAAAACTGAGTATGGGTCGAACCACCGAATCAGGTCAGAAATTCAGTCATGGAGACTTCCAAAGAATATTTTATAAACTTAAGAAAGAATCGGATAAATAATAATGCCCTAACGCCACTTCGAGACCCGTACGAAATTTTGCAAATATTGCCAAAGGGGTTCACCGAGCTGGAGGAAAAACTGTGTATGGGTCGAACCACTGAATCGGGTCAGAAATTCAGTTTTGTGACCTTCTTACAATATATTCTAACCCTACGCTAGAATCGTTTCAATAAATATGCCCTGACGCCACCCCCGCGGCCCGTTCGAAATTTTGCCAGTATTTCCAAAGAGGTATGATCACCGAGCCGGAGGAAAAACCGAGTATGGGTTGAACCGCTGAATCAGTTCAGAAATTCAGTCTTGGAGACTTCCATACAATATTTTATGACCCTACGAAAGAATCAGATCAATAATTATGCCCTAACGTCACCCCGCGGCCCGTTCGAATTTTTGTCAGTATTGCCAAAGGGGTATGTTCACCGAGCCGGAGGAAAAACTTAGTATGGGTTGAATCGCTGAATCGGGTCAGAAATGCAGTCTTGGAGACTTCCATACATTATTTTATAACCCTACGAAAGAATCGGATCAATAATTATGCCCTGACGCCACCCAGCGTCCCGTAGAAAGTTTTGCCAGTATTGCCAAAAGGGTATGTTCACAAAGCCGGAGGAAAAACTGTGTATGGGTCGAACCGCCGAATAGGGTAAGAAATTCGGTCTTAGAGACTTCCATACAATATTTTATGACCCTACGAAAGAATCGGATCAATAATTATGCCGTGACGCCACCCCGCGTCCCGTAGAACGTTTTGCCAGCATTGCCAAAAGGGTATGTTCACAGAGTCGGAGGAAAAACCGTGTATGGGTCGAATCGCTGAGTCGGGTCAGAAATTCGGTCTTGGAGACTTCCATACAATATTTTATGACCCTACGAAAGAATCGGATCAATAATTATGCCGTGACGCCACCCCCGCCGCCCATTCAAAATTTTGCCAGTATTGCCAAAGAGGTATGTTCACCGAGCCGGAGGAAAAACTGTGTATGGGTCGAACCGCCGAATAGGGTAAGAAATTCGGTCTTGGAGACTTCCATACCGTATTTTATGACCCTACGAAAGAATCGGATCAATAATTACGCCCTGACGCCACCCCGCGTCCCGTACGAATTTTTGCCTGTATTGGCAAAGGGGTATGTTCACAGAGCCAGAGGAAAAACTGAGTATGGGTCGAATCGCTGAGTCGGATCAGAAATTCAGCTTTGGAGACTTCCATACAATATTTTGTGACCCTACGAAAGAATCGGATCAATAATTATGCCGTGACGCCACCCCGCCGCCCGTTCGAAATTTTGCCAGTATTGCCAAAGAGGTCTGTTCACCGAGCCGGAGGAAAAACTGAGTATGGTTCGAACTACCGAATCGGGTCAGAAATTCGGTCTTGGAGACTTCCATACAATATTTTATAACCCTACGAAAGAATCGGATCAATAATTATGCCCTGCCGCCACCCCGCGTCCCGTAGAAAGTTTTGCCAGCATTGCCAAAAGGGTATGTTCACAGAGTCGGAGGAAAAACCGTGTATGGGTCGAATCGCTGAGTCGGGTCAGAAATTCGGTCTTGGAGACTTCCATACAATATTTTATGACCCTACGAAAGATTCGGATCAATAATTATGCCGTGACGCCACCCCGCCGCCCATTCGAAATTTTGCCAGTATTGCCAAAGAGTTATGTTCACCGAGCCGGAGGAAAAACTGTGTATGGGTCGAACCGCCGAATCGGGTAAGAAATTCGGTCTTGGAGACTTCCATACCATATTTTATGACCCTACGAAAGAATCGGATCAATAATTACGCCCTGACGCCACCCCGCGTCCCGTACGAATTTTTGCCAGTATTGGCAAATGGGTATGTTCACAGAGCCAGAGGAAAAACTGAGTATGGGTCGAATCGCTGAGTCGGATCAGAAATTCAGCTTTGGAGACTTCCATACAATATTTTGTGACCCTACGAAAGAATCGGATCAATAATTATGCCGTGACGCCACCCCGCCGCCCGTTCGAAATTTTGCCAGTATTGCCAAAGAGGTCTGTTCACCGAGCCGGAGGAAAAACTGAGTATGGTTCGAACCACCGAATCGGGTCAGAAATTCGGTCTTGGAGACTTCCATATAATATTTTATGACCCTACGAAAGAATCGGATCAATAATTATGCCCTGAAGCCACCCCGCAGCCCGTTCGAAATTTTGCCAGTATTGCCAAAGGGGTATGTTAATCGAGCCGGAGGAAAAACTGAGTTTGGGTGGAACCACCGAATCGGGTTAGAAATTCGGTCTTGTAGACTTCCATACAATATTTTATGACCCTAAGAAAGAATCCGATCAACAATTATGCCCTGAAGCTACCCCGCAGCTCGTTCGAAATTTTGCCAGTATTGCCAAAGGAGTATGTTAATCGAGCCGGAGAAAAAACTGAGTATGGGTGGAACCACCGAACGGGTTAGAAATTCGGTATTGGAGACTTCCATACAATATTTTATGACCCTACGCAAGAATCGGATAAATAATAATGTCCCAAAGCCACTCCGCGACCCGTACAAAATTTTGCTAGTATAGTTAAAGGTGTATGTTCACCGAGCCGGAGGAAAAACTGAGTATGAGTCGAACCGCTGAATCAGGTCAGAAATCCGGTCTTGTAGACTTCCATATAATATTTTATTACCCTAAGAAAGAAGCGGATCAATAATTATGCCGTGACGCCACCCCGTCGAACGTTCTAAATTTTTTCAGTATTGCCAGAGGGGTATGTTCACCGAGCCGGAGGAAAAACTGAGTATGGGTCGAAACACAGAATCGGGTCAGTAATTCAGTCATGGAGACTTCCATACAATATTTTATAACCCTACGAAAGAATCGTACCAATAATTATGCCCTGATGCCACCCCGCGGCCGATTCGAAATTTTGTTAGTATTGCCAAAGAGGTATGTTCATTGAGCCGGAGGAAAAACAGAGTCTGGTCGAACCACCGAATCGGGTCAGAAAATCGGTTTTGGAGACTTCCATACAATATTTTATGACCCTACGAAAAAATCGGATCAATAATTATGCCCTGAAGCCACCCCGCAGCCCGTTCGAATTTTTTCCAATATTGCCGAGGAGGTATGTTCATCGAGCCGGAGGAAAAACTGTGTATGGGTCGAACCGCCGAATCAGGTCAGAAGTTCTGTCTTATGACCTCCATAAAATATTTTATGACCTACGCAAGAATCGGATAAATAAGTATGCCCTGACGCCACCCCCGCGGTGCGTTCGAAATTTTGCCAGTATTACAAAATGGGTATGTTAACCGAGCCGGAGGAAAAACTGAGTATGGATCGAACCGCTGAATCATGTCAGAAATTCGGTCTTGGAGACTTCCATACAATATTTTATGACCCTACGAAAGGATCAGATCAATAATTATGCCGTTACGCCACCCTGCCGCTCGTTCGAAATTTTGCCTGTATTGCCAGAGAGGTATGTTCACCGAGCCGGAGGAAAAACTGAGTATGGGTTGAACCACTGAATCGGGTCATAAATTCAGTCTTGGAAACTTCCGTACAATATTTTATGACCCTACGAAAGAATCAGATCAATAAATATGCCTTGATGCCACCCTGCGGCTCGTTCGAATTTTTTCCAGTATTGCCAAATGGGTATGTTCATCGAACCGGAAGAAAAACAAGGTATGGGTCGAACCACCGAATCAGGTCAGAAATTCAGTCTTGGTGATTTCCATACAATATTTTATAACCCTACGAAAGAATCAGATCAATAATTATACCCTGACGCCACCCCGCGGCCCGTTCGAATTTTTGCTAGTATTGCCAAATGGGTATGTTCATCAAGCCGGAGGAAAAACTGAGTATGGGTCGAACCACCGAATCAGGTCAGAAATTCAGTCATGGAGACTTCCAAAGAATATTTTATAAACTTAAGAAAGAATCGGATAAATAATAATGCCCTAACGCCACTTCGAGACCCGTACGAAATTTTGCAAATATTGCCAAAGGGGTTCACCGAGCTGGAGGAAAAACTGTGTATGGGTCGAACCACCGAATCGGGTCAGAAATTCAGTTTTGTGACCTTCTTACAATATATTCTAACCCTACGCTAGAATCGTTTCAATAAATATGCCCTGACGCCACCCCGCGGCCCGTTCGAAATTTTGCCAGTATTTCCAAAGAGGTATGATCACCGAGCCGGAGGAAAAACCGAGTATGGGTTGAACCGCTGAATCAGTTCAGAAATTTAGTCTTGGAGACTTCCATACAATATTTTATGACCCTACGAAAGAATCAGATCAATAATTATGCCCTAACGTCACCCCGCGGCCCGTTCGAATTTTTGTCAGTATTGCCAAAGGGGTATGTTCACCGAGCCGGAGGAAAAACTTAGTATGGGTTGAATCGCTGAATCGGGTCAGAAATTCAGTCTTGGAGACTTCCATACATTATTTTATAACCCTACGAAAGAATCGGATCAATAATTATGCCCTGACGCCACCCAGCGTCCCGTAGAAAGTTTTGCCAGTATTGCCAAAAGGGTATGTTCACAAAGCCGGAGGAAAAACTGTGTATGGGTCGAACCGCCGAATAGGGTAAGAAATTCGGTCTTGGAGACTTCCATACAATATTTTATGACCCTACGAAAGAATCGGATCAATAATTATGCCGTGACGCCACCCCGCGTCCCGTAGAACGTTTTGCCAGCATTGCCAAAAGGGTATGTTCACAGAGTCGGAGGAAAAACCGTGTATGGGTCGAATCGCTGAGTCGGGTCAGAAATTCGGTCTTGGAGACTTCCATACAATATTTTATGACCCTACGAAAGAATCGGATCAATAATTATGCCGTGACGCCACCCCGCCGCCCATTCAAAATTTTGCCAGTATTGCCAAAGAGGTATGTTCACCGAGCCGGAGGAAAAACTGTGTATGGGTCGAACCGCCGAATAGGGTAAGAAATTCGGTCTTGGAGACTTCCATACCGTATTTTATGACCCTACGAAAGAATCGGATCAATAATTACGCCCTGACGCCACCCCGCGTCCCGTACGAATTTTTGCCTGTATTGGCAAAGGGGTATGTTCACAGAGCCAGAGGAAAAACTGAGTATGGGTCGAATCGCTGAGTCGGATCAGAAATTCAGCTTTGGAGACTTCCATACAATATTTTGTGACCCTACGAAAGAATCGGATCAATAATTATGCCGTGACGCCACCCCGCCGCCCGTTCGAAATTTTGCCAGTATTGCCAAAGAGGTCTGTTCATCGAGCCGGAGGAAAAACTGAGTATGGTTCGAACTACCGAATCGGGTCAGAAATTCGGTCTTGGAGACTTCCATACAATATTTTATAACCCTACGAAAGAATCGGATCAATAATTATGCCCTGCCGCCACCCCGCGTCCCGTAGAAAGTTTTGCCAGCATTGCCAAAAGGGTATGTTCACAGAGTCGGAGGAAAAACCGTGTATGGGTCGAATCGCTGAGTCGGGTCAGAAATTCGGTCTTGGAGACTTCCATACAATATTTTATGACCCTACGAAAGATTCGGATCAATAATTATGCCGTGACGCCACCCCGCCGCCCATTCGAAATTTTGCCAGTATTGCCAAAGAGTTATGTTCACCGAGCCGGAGGAAAAACTGTGTATGGGTCGAACCGCCGAATCGGGTAAGAAATTCGGTCTTGGAGACTTCCATACCATATTTTATGACCCTACGAAAGAATCGGATCAATAATTACGCCCTGACGCCACCCCGCGTCCCGTACGAATTTTTGCCAGTATTGGCAAATGGGTATGTTCACAGAGCCAGAGGAAAAACTGAGTATGGGTCGAATCGCTGAGTCGGATCAGAAATTCAGCTTTGGAGACTTCCATACAATATTTTGTGACCCTACGAAAGAATCGGATCAATAATTATGCCGTGACGCCACCCCGCCGCCCGTTCGAAATTTTGCCAGTATTGCCAAAGAGGTCTGTTCACCGAGCCGGAGGAAAAACTGAGTATGGTTCGAACCACCGAATCGGGTCAGAAATTCGGTCTTGGAGACTTCCATATAATATTTTATGACCCTACGAAAGAATCGGATCAATAATTATGCCCTGAAGCCACCCCGCAGCCCGTTCGAAATTTTGCCAGTATTGCCAAAGGGGTATGTTAATCGAGCCGGAGGAAAAACTGAGTTTGGGTGGAACCACCGAATCGGGTTAGAAATTCGGTCTTGTAGACTTCCATACAATATTTTATGACCCTAAGAAAGAATCCGATCAACAATTATGCCCTGAAGCTACCCCGCAGCTCGTTCGAAATTTTGCCAGTATTGCCAAAGGAGTATGTTAATCGAGCCGGAGAAAAAACTGAGTATGGGTGGAACCACCGAACGGGTTAGAAATTCGGTATTGGAGACTTCCATACAATATTTTATGACCCTACGCAAGAATCGGATAAATAATAATGTCCCAAAGCCACTCCGCGACCCGTACAAAATTTTGCTAGTATAGTTAAAGGTGTATGTTCACCGAGCCGGAGGAAAAACTGAGTATGAGTCGAACCGCTGAATCAGGTCAGAAATCCGGTCTTGGAGACTTCCATACAATATTTTATTACCCAAAGAAAGAAGCGGATCAATAATTATGCCGTGACGCCACCCCGTCGACCGTTCTACATTTTTTCAGTATTGCCAGAGGGGTATGTTCACCGAGCCGGAGGAAAAACTGAGTATGGGTCGAAACACAGAACCGGGTCAGTACTTCAGTCATGGAGACATCCATACAATATTTTATAACCCTACGAAAGAATCGTATAAATAATTATGCCCTGATGCCTCCCCGCGGCCGATTCAAAATTTTGCCAGTATTGCCAAAGAGGTATGTTCATTGAGCCGGAGGAAAAACTGAGTCGGGTCGAACCACCGAATCGGGTCAGAAAATTGGTTTTGGAGACTTCCATACAATATTTTATGACCCTACGAAAAAATCGGATCAATAATTATGCCCTGAAGCCATCCCGCAGCCCGTTCGAATTTTTTCCAATATTGCCAAGGAGGTATGTTCATCGAGCCGGAGGAAAAACTGTGTATGGGTCGAACCACCGAATCAAGTCAGAAATTCGGTCTTATGACCTCCATAAAATATTTTATGACCTACGCAGGAATCAGATAAATAAGTATGCCCTGACGCCACCCCGCGGTCCGTTCGAAATTTTGCCAGTATTGCAAAAAGGGTATGTTCACCGAGCCGGAGGAAAAACTGAGTATGGGTCGAACCGCTGAATCATGTCAGAAATTCGGTCTTGGAGACTTCCATACAATATTTTATGACCCTACGAAAGAATCAGATCAATAATTATGCCCTAACGCCACCCCTCGGCCCGTTCAAATTTTTGTCAGTATTGCCAAAGGGGTATGTTCACCGAGCCGGAGAAAAACTGAGTATGGGTCGAATCGCTGAATCGGGTCATAAATTCAGTCTTGGAAACTTCCATACAATATTTTATGACCCTACGAAAGAATCGGATCAATAATTATGCCCTGACGCCACCCCGCGTTCCGTATAAAATTTTGCCTGTATTGCCAAAGGGGTATGTTCACAAAGCCGGAGGAAAAACTGTGTATGGGTCGAACCGCCGAATAGGGTAAGAAATTCGGTCTTGGAGACTTCCATACAATATTTTATGACCCTACGAAAGAATCAGATCAATAATTATGCTCTGACGCCACCCCGTGTCCCGTAGAAATTTTGCCATTATTGCCAAAAGGGTATGTTTACTGAGCCGGAGGAAAAACTGTGTATGGGTCGAACCTCCGAATAGGGTATGAAATTCGGTCTTGGAGACTTCCATACAATATTTTATGACCCTACGAAAGAATCGGATCAATAATTATGCCGTGACGCCACCCCGCCGCCCGTTCGAAATTTTGCCAGTATTGCTAAAGAGGTATGTTCACCGAGCCGGAGGAAAAACTGTGTATGGGTTGAACTACTAAATTGGGTCATAAATTCAGTCTTGGAAACTTCGGTACAATATTTTATGACCCTACGAAAGAACCGGATCAATAATTATGCCCTGACGCCACCCCGCGGCCCGTTCGAATTTTTGCCAGTATTGGCAAAGGGGTATGTTCACAGAGCCAGAGGAAAAACTGAGTATGGGTCGAATCGCTGAGTCGGATCAGAAATTCAGCTTTGGAGACTTCCATACAATATTTTGTGACCCTACAAAAGAATCGGATCAATAATTATGCCGTGACGCCATCCCGCCGCCCGTTCGAAATTTTGCCCGTATTGCCAAAGAGGTATGTTCACCGAGCCGGAGGAAAAACTGAGTATAGGTCGAACCGCTGAATCGGGTCAGAAATTCAGTCTTGGAAACTTCCGTACAATATTTTATGACCATACGAAAGAATCAGATCAATAATTATGCCTTGACGCCACCCCGCGGCCCGTTCGAATTTTTGCCAGTATTGCCAAATGGGTATGTTCATCGAGGCGGAGGAAAAACTAAGTATGGGTCGAACCACCGAATCAGGTCAGTAATTCAGTCTTGGTGACTTCCATTCAAAATTTATTACCCTATGAAAGAATCGGATCAATAATTATACCCTGACGCCACCCCGCGGCCCGTTCGAATTTTTGCTAGTATTGCCAAATGGGTATGTTCATCAAGCCGGAGGAAAAACTGAGTATGGGTCGAACCACAGAATCAGGTCAGAAATTCAGTCTAGGAGACTTCCAAACAATATTTTATGACCCTAAGAAAGAATCAGATAAATAATAATGCCTTAACGCCACTCCGAGACCCGTACGAAATTTTGCAAATATTGCCAAAGGGGTTCACCGAGCTGGAGGAAAAACTGTGTATGGGTCGAACCACCGCTTCGGGTCAGAAATTCAGTTTTGTGACCTTCTTACAATATATTCTAACCCTACGCTAGAATCGTTTCAATAAATATGCCCTGACGCCACCCCGCGGCCCGTTCGAAATTTTGCCAATCACCGAGCCGGAGGAAAAACCGAGTATGGGTTGAACCGCTGAATCAGTTCAGAAATTCAGTCTTGGAGACTTCCATACAATATTTAATGACCCTACGAAAGAATCAGATCAATAATTATGCCCTAACGCCACCCCGCGGCCCGTTCGAATATTTGTCAGTATTGCCAAAGGGGTATGTTCACCGAGCCGGAGGAAAAACTTAGTATGGGTTGAATCGCTGAATCGGGTCAGAAATTCAGTCTTGGAGACTTCCATACAATATTTTATAACACTACGAAAGAATCGGATCAATAATTATGCCCTGACGCCACCCAGCGTCCCGTAGAAAGTTTTGCCAGTATTGCCAAAAGGGTATGTTCACAAAGCCAGAGGAAAAACTGTGTATGGGTCGAACCGTCGAATAGGGTAAGAAATTCGGTCTTGGAGACTTCCATACAATATTTTATGACCCTACGAAAGAATCGGATCAATAATTATGCCGTGACGCCACCCCGCCGCCCGTTCGAAATTTTGCCAGTATTGCCAAAGAGGTATGTTCACCGAGCCGGAGGAAAAACTGTGTATGGGTCGAACCGCCGAATCGGGTAAGAAATTCGGTCTTGGAGACTTTCATACCATATTTTATGACCCTACGAAAGAATCGGATCAATAATTATGCATTGACGCCACCCCGCGTCCCGTACGAAGTTTTGCCAGTATTGGCAAAGGGGTATGTTCACAGAGCCAGAGGA
Organism: Bidens hawaiensis; assembly: GCF_021521415.1. Taxonomy (NCBI): domain Eukaryota; kingdom Viridiplantae; phylum Streptophyta; class Magnoliopsida; order Asterales; family Asteraceae; genus Bidens; species Bidens hawaiensis. The sequence continues at coordinate 78,405 of NW_027493339.1, read as the reverse complement.
AAAACTGAGTATGGGTCTAATCGCTGAGTCGGATCAGAAATTCAGCTTTGGAGACTTCCATACAATATTTTGTGACCCTACAAAAGAATCGGATCAATAATTATGCCGTGACGCCACCCCGCCACCCGTTCGAAATTTTGCCAGTATTGCCAAAGAGGTATGTTCACCGAGCCGGAGGAAAAACTAAATATAGGTCGAATCGCTAAATCGGGTCAGAAATTCAGTCTTGGAAACTTCCGTACAATATTTTATTACCCTACGAAAGAATCAGATCAATAATTATGCCTTGACGCCACCCTGCGGCCCGTTCGAATTTTTGCCAGTATTGCCAAATGGGTATGTTCATCTTGCCGGAGAAAAACTAAGTATTGGTCGAACCACCGAATCAGGTCAGTAATTCAGTCTTGGTGACTTCCATACAATATTTTATTACCCTATGAAAGAATCGGATCAATAATTATGCCCTGACGCCACCCCCGCGGCCCGTTCGAATTTTTGCTAGTATTGCCAAATGGGTACGTTCATCAAGCCGGAGGAAAAACTGAGTATGGGTCGAACCACCGAATCAGGTCAGAAATTCAGTCTTGGAGACTTCCAAACAATATTTTATGACCCTAAGAAAGAATCGGATAAATAATAATGCCCTAACGCCACTCCGAGAACCGTACGAAATTTTGCAAATATTGCCATAGGGGTTCACCGAGACGGAGGAAAATCTGTGTATGGGTCGAACCACAGAATCGGATCAGAAATTCGGTTTTATGACATTCTTACAAATTATTCTAACCCTACGCTAGAATCGTTTCAATAAATATGCCCTGATGCCACCCCGAGACCCGTTCGAAATTTTGCCAGTATTTCCAAAGGGGTATGATCACCGAGCCGGAGGAAAAACTGAGTATGGGTCGAACCGCTGAATCAGTTCAGAAATTCAGTCTTGGAGACTTCCATACAATATTTTATGAACCTACGAAAAAATCAGATCAATAATTATGCCCTAACGCCACCCCGCGGCCCGTTCGAATATTTGTCAGTATTGCCAAAGGGGTATGTTCACCTAGCCGGTGGAAAAACTTAGTATGGGTCGAATCGCTGAATCGGGTCAGAAATTCAGTCTTGGAGACTTCCATACAATATTTTATAACCCTACGAAAGAATCGGATCAATAATTATGCCCTGACGCCACCCCGCGTCCCGTACGAAATTTTGCTAGTATTGGCAAAGGGGTATGTTCACAGAGCCAGAGGAAAAACTGAGTATGGGTCGAATCGCTGAGTCGGATCAGAAATTCAGCTTTGGAGACTTCCATACAATATTTTGTGACCATACGAAAGAATCGGATCAATAATTATGCCGTGACGCGACCCCGCCGCCCGTTCGAAATTTTGCCACTATTGCCAAAGTGGTATGTTCACCGAGCCGGAGGAAAAACTGAGTATAGGTCGAACCGCTGAATCGGGTCAGAAATTCTGTCTTGGAAACTTCCGTACAATATTTTATGACCCTACAAAAGAATCAGATCAATAATTATGCCTTGACGCCACCCCGCGGCCCGTTCGAATTTTTGCCAGTATTGCCAAATGGGTATGTTCATTGAGCCGGAGGAAAAACTAAGTATGGGTCGAACCACCGAATCAGGTCAGTAATTCAGTCTTGGTGACTTCCATACAATATTTTATTACCCTATGAAAGAATCGGATCAATAATTATGCCCTGAAGTCACCCCGCGGCCCGTTCGAATTTTTGCTAGTATTGCCAAATGGGTATGTTCATCAAGCCGGAGGAAAAACTGAGTATGGGTCGAACCACCGAATCAGGTCAGAAATTCAGTCTTGGAGACTTCCAAACAATATTTTATGACCCTAAGAAAGAATCGGATAAATAATAATGCCCTAACGCCACTCCGAGAACCGTACGAAATTTTGCAAATATTGCCATAGGGGTTCACCGAGACGGAGGAAAATCTGTGTATGGGTCGAACCACAGAATCGGGTCAGAAATTCGGTTTTATGACATTCTTACAAATTATTCTAACCCTACGCTAGAATCGTTTCAATAAATATGCCCTGATGCCACCCCGAGACCCGTTCGAAATTTTGCCAGTATTTCCAAAGGGGTATGATCACCGAGCCGGAGGAAAAACTGAGTATAGGTCGAACCGCTGAATCAGTTCAGAAATTCAGTCTTGGAGACTTCCATACAATATTTTATGAACCTACGAAAAAATCAGATCAATAATTATGCCCTAACGCCACCCCGCGGCCCGTTCGAATATTTGTCAGTATTGCCAAAGGGGTATGTTCACCTAGTCGGTGGAAAAACTTAGTATGGGTCGAATCGCTGAATCGGGTCAGAAATTCAGTCTTGGAGATTTCCATACAATATTTTATAACCCTACGAAAGAATCGGATCAATAATTATGCCCTGACGCCACCCCGCGTCCCGTACGAAATTTTGCTAGTATTGGCAAAGGGGTATGTTCACAGAGCCAGAGGAAAAACTGAGTATGGGTCGAATCGCTGAGTCGGATCAGAAATTCAGCTTTGGAGACTTCCATACAATATTTTGTGACCATACGAAAGAATCGGATCAATAATTATGCCGTGACGCGACCCCGCCGCCCGTTCGAAATTTTGCCACTATTGCCAAAGAGGTATGTTCACCGAGCCGGAGGAAAAACTGAGTATAGGTCGAACCGCTGAATCGGGTCAGAAATTCTGTATTGGAAACTTCCGTACAATATTTTATGACCCTACGAAAGAATCAGATCAATAATTATGCCTTGACGCCACCCCGCGGCCCGTTCGAATTTTTGCCAGTATTGCCAAATGGGTATGTTCATTGAGCCGGAGGAAAAACTAAGTATGGGTCGAACCACCGAATCAGGTCAGTAATTCAGTCTTGGTGACTTCCATACAATATTTTATTACCCTATGAAAGAATCGGATCAATAATTATGCCCTGAAGCCACCCCGCGGCCCGTTCGAATTTTTGCTAGTATTGCCAAATGGGTATGTTCATCAAGCCGGAGGAAAAACTGAGTATGGGTCGAACCACCGAATCAGGTCAGAAATTCAGTCTTGGAGACTTCCATACAATATTTTATGACCCTTAGAAAGAATCGGATAAATAATAATGCCCTAACGCCACTCCGCGACCCGTACGAAAATTTTCCAGTATTACCATAGGGGTTCACCGAGCAAGTGGAAAAACTGTGTATGGGTCGAACCACCGAATCGGGTCATAAATTCGGTCTTGTGACATTTTTACAATATATTATAACCCTACGCTAGAATCGTTTCAATAAATTTTCCCTGACGCCACCCCGCGGCCCGTTCAAAATTTTGCCAGTATTGCCAAAGAGGTATGATCACCGAGCCGGAGGAAAAACTAAGTATGGGTCGAACCGTTGAATCAATTCAGAAATTTAGTCTTCGAGACTTCTATACAATATTTTATGATCCTACAAAAGAATCGGATGAATAATTATGCCCTGAATCCACCCCGCTGCTCGTTCGAATTTTAGCCAGTATTGCCAAAGGGATATGTTCATCGAGCCGGAGGAAAAACTGAGTATGGGTCGAACCACCGAATCGGGTTAGAAATTCGGTCTTGGAGACTTGCATACAATATTTTATGACCCTAAGAAAGAATTGGATTGTTAGTGCACGGTTTTGTGACTGGTGATTTGCAGTTATAGTATTCAAGATTAAAGTATTCGATGGTTACAGAAAAGGGGGTGTCTGTTAGTGTACGAAATTGTTGTCCGTAGCATTCGAATAATTTATACATAGTCTAGATTGAATATTTATTGTAAATGGAGCATGTGGCCTATAAATAGGTGGTTCCATGCTCATAATTAAGAGAGATCACACACATAGAATAAGTGAGATCCATAAGTTATTATGTATTTACTCTCCATAATGTATTTATCACATATTTATCAATAAACCATATTTAAAGTATTAATCGTTCATATTGTATAATCGGTGTATCGACTCGGCTAGATCTTGGAAGGTTTCAACAATTGGTATCAGAGCAGACGCCTGCTCTCGGTGCATTGATTAAGGTATGAATCTAAATTTTCCGTGTTCTTCATTTTCTTCGGGTTTTGGTCAGATCTGGAGTAACTTAGTGTGTTATTGGTGGATTTGATGGTGAATTCGTGTTTATTGATGAAAGATGAAGCTTCCTGTGTAATTTGGTGTTAAGTTATGGTGTATTGAAGAATTCACCATGGAAGAGCATGTTAAATTTTGATTCGGTTTATAATGATTTAGTGATTGTTAAGTTAATTGGATGATGGATTTGTGTTTATGATTGAAATCCGCATGTTTCTGTGGATTTTGGTGATTAATTATGGTATATTGAAGGTTTTGCCATGAAAGAGCATGGTTATGGGTTGATTCAATTGGTGTTGAATCAATGGTAATTTTGTGAAATAAAGAATTGATTCGTGTTTCTGATGAAAATCCGAGTATTCGTGGTGATTTTCGTGATATATTATGGTGTTTTGATGATTTCACCATGGATGAAGCTTGAAAATGCAGATTCCGGCCAGATCTAAGTTATACCGGCCATGTAACTGATTTTTCCGGCGAATAGTTCAGATCCAACCACCTGATTTTTAACGAATCTACTCTAGCAATTCGTTATGGTATTTTTAACGAATTAGGGTAATTCGTTAAGTTAATTCGTTAAGTTAAAGTAACGAATTAAGGTACTTCGCCAGTGTAATTTGTTAAGTTAAAGTAACGAATTCAGGTACTTCGTTAGTGTAATTCGTTAAGTTAAAGGTAACTAATTAAGGCAATTCATTAAGTTCATTCGTTAAGGTAAATGTAACGAATTAAGGTGATTCGTGAAGTGAAATCGTTAAGGTATGTGTAACGAATTAAGACTAATTCGTTATGTATGACGAAGTGTGGACATATTAATGAATGGGAAGTCATTCGTGTAACTGTTATAAAGAACTGGAGTTGGTAATTTATAACGAATTGAATAGATTCGTTAAGGGTGTAAAGAATGGTTGATATGTATAACGAATGAGATAGGTGATTCGTTAAAAAAAAGAGTAAAATGGCGGGAAAATTTTTCTTGCGCGAATTTTTTCCTGAATACTCCTCGTAAGTGAGATTTCATTCTTGAAAATTTTGGCGATAATATTTATTTTTCGAAAATTTTCGGTGAATTTTTGCTTGCATAGAAAAAACTTTCATAGAGTTTATTTAGCTTGCATATTCCTACATTTGCAAGGTTTCTTGAAAAATTACTGCATTTCGGGTGGTAATTCATGCTTGCAAAGCTACGTTTGACTGAGTTCAAGACTGCAATTGTTCTTCGAATGGTGATTGATTTGTTCAAAGATTGAAACCTGACTATGTGGGATACGAGTGTCTGTTCGTTTATTTCTTTCTGAGGGACTTGATCCTGACTATGTTGGCTACGAGTATACGGAGGATTACTTCTGTTGAGGGGGATGATTCTCGAACGTGTTGATCTTATTGAAGAATATACGAGTCTTGTCATTAGATTGAAGAATTTGATCATTTGGGGTTTATTAATGGAGGTTGGAACTCTGAATCTTATGATGCCCAAACGTTAGTGCATTTTTGCGAAGAGATGTGGAAGAGCTTCAAAGAGTTTTTTGGGATAAACGTTATCAAGAGAGGGAAAACCAAAGTGAAAGATGTTGAATGATCCGGAGGAAAAACTGAGTATGGGTCGAACCACCAAATTGGGTCAGTAATTCGGTCTTGGAGACTTCCATACAATATTTTATGACACTATGAAAGAATCAGATCAATAATTATGCCATGACGCCACCCCGCGGCCCGTTCGAATTTTTGTCAGTATTGCCAAGGGGGTATGTTCACCGAGCTGGAGGAAAAACTGAGTATGGGTTGAACCACAAAATCGGGTCAGAAATTCAGTCTTGGAGACTTCCAAACAACATTTTATGATCCTACGAAAGAATCGGATCAATAATTATGCCCTGACGCCACCCCCGCGCCCCGTACGTAATTTTGCCAGTATTGCCAAAGAGGTATGTTCACAGAGCCGGAGGAAAAACTGTGTATGGGTCGAACCGCCGAATCGTGTTAGAAATTCGGTCTTGGAGACTTCTATAGCATATTTTATGACCCTAAAAAAGAATCGGATAAACAATTATGCCCTGAACCCACCCCGCGGCCCATTCGAAATTTTACCAGTATTGCCAATGGGATATGTTCAACGAGCAGGAGGAAAAACTGAATATGGGTCGAACCACCGAATCGGGTTAGAAATTCGGTCTTGTGACTTCCATACAATATTTTATGACCCTACGCAAGAATCAGATCAATAAATATGACATGACGCCTCCCCGCGCCCCGTTCGAAATTTTGCCAGTATTGTCAAAGGTGTATGTTCACCGAGCCGGAGCTGAGTATCGTTCAAACCATTGAATCGGATCAGAAATTCGGTCTTGGAGACTTCCATACAATATTTTGTGACCCTACGAAAGAATCGGATAAAATATTATGCCCTAACGCCACCCCGTGGCCCGTTCGAAATTTTGCCAGTGTTGCCAAATGGGTATGTTCACGGAGCCGGAGGAAAAACTGTGTACGGGCGAACCACCGAATCGGATCATAAATTTGGTCTTGGAGACCTTCATACAATATTTTATAGCTCTACGAAAAAATCGGATCAATAATTATGCCCTGACGCCACCCCGCATCCCTTACGAAATTTTGCGAGTATTGCCTAAGGGGTATATACGTTCACCGAGCCGAAGGAAAAACTTAGTATGGGTCGAACCACCAAATCAGGTCAGAAATTCGGTCTAGGGGACTTCCATACAATATTTTATGACCATACGAAAGAATTGGATCAATAGTTATGCCCAGACGCCACCCCGCGCCGTTCGAAATTTTGCCAGTATTGCCAAAGGGATATGTTCACCGAGCCGGAGGAAAAATGTAGTATGGGTCGAACCACCAAATCGGGTCAGAAATTCGGTCTTGGAGACTTTCATACAATATTTTATGACCCTACGAAAGAATCAGATCAATAATTATGCCCCGACGCCACCTCGCGGCCCGTTCCAAATTTTGCCAGTATTGTCAAAGAGGTATGTTCACCGAGCCGGAGGAAAAACTAAGTATGGGTCGAACCGCTGAATCAAGTCAGAAATTCGGTCATTGAGACTTCCATACGATATTTTATGACCCTACGAAGGAATCAGATCAGTAATTATGACGTGACGCCACCCCGCCGCCAGTTCGAAATTTAGTCAGTATTGCCAAAGGGGTATCTTCACTTAGCCGGAGGAAAAACTGAATATGGGACGAACCACCAAATCGGGTCAGTAATTCGGTCTTAGAGACTTCCATACAATATTTTATAACCCTACGAAAGAATCGGATCAATAATTATGCCCTGAAGTCACCCCGCAGCCCGTTCGAATTTTTGCCTGTATTGCCAAAGGTGTATGTACATCGAGCCGGAGGAAAAACTGAATATGGATCGAACCGCTGAATCAGGTATTAAATTCAGTCTTGGAGACTTCCATACAATATTTTATGACCCTACGAAAGAATCGGATCAATAATTATGCCCTGACGCCACCCCAAGGCCCGTTCGAATTTTTGCCTGTATTGCCAAAGGGGTATGTTCATCGAGCCGGAGGAAACACTGAGTTTGGGTCGAACCACCGAATCGGGTCAGAAATTCAGTCTTGGAGACTTCCATACAATATTTTACGATCCTATGAAAAAATCGGATAAATAATAATGCCCTAACGCCACTCCGCGACCCGTACGAAATTTTGCCAGTATTGCCAAATGGGTATGTTCACCGAGTCGGAGGAAAAACTGAGTATGGGTCGAACCACCTAATCGGATCAGAAATTCGGTCCTGTGACCTCCATACAATATTTTATAACCCTACGCAAGAATAGGATCAATAAATATGCCCTGACGCCACCCCGCAGCCCGTTCAAATTTTTGCCAGTATTGCCAAAGAGGTATGTTCACCGAGCCGGAGGAAATAGTGAATATGGTGTGAACCGCTGAATCAAATCAGAATTTCGGTCTTGGAGACTTCCATACAATATTTTATAACCCTAAGAAAGAAACAGATCAACAAATATGCCCTAACGCCACCCTGCGGCCCGTTCGAATTATTGTCAGTATTGCCAAAGGGGTATGTTCACCGAGCCGGAGGAAAAACTGAGTATGGGTCGAACCGCTGAATCGGGTCAGAAATTCGGTCTTGGTGATTTCCATACAACATTTTATGACCCTACGAAAGAATCAGATCAATAATTATGCCCTGACGCCACCCCGCGGCCCGTTCGAATTTTTACTTGTATTGCCAACGGGGTATGTTCATCGAGCCAGAGGAAAAACTGAGTATGGATCGAACCTCCGAATTGGATCAAAAATTTGGTCTTGGAGACTTCTATACAATATTTTATGACCATATGAAAGAATCGGATAAACAATTATGCCCTGAAGCCACTCCGCGGCCCGTACGAAATTTTGCCAGTATTGCCAAAGGGGTATGTTCACCGAGCCGGAGGAAAAACTTAGTATGGGTCGAACCACCGAATCGGATTAATAGTTATGCCCTGACACCACCCCGCGGCCCGTTCGAAATTTTGGGCCAGTATTGACAAAGGGATATGTTTAACGAGCCGGAGGAATAACTGAATATGGGTCGAACCACCGAATCGGGTCAGAATTTCGTTCTTATGACTTCCATACAATATTTTATGACCCTACGCAAGAATCAGATCAATAAATATACCATGACGCCACCCCGCGGCCCGTTAGAAATTTTGCCAGTATTGCAAAAGGTGTATGTTCACCGAGTTGAGGAAAAACTGAATATGGGCCTAACCACTGAATCAGATCAGAAATTCGGTCATGGAGACTTCCATACAATATTTTCTGACCCTACGAAAGAATCGGATCAATAATTATGCCCTAACGCCACCTCGCGAACCGTTCGAAAATTTTTCAGTATTGCCTAATGGGTATGTTCAACGAGCCGAAGGAAAAACTGAATATGGGTCGAACCACATAATCGGGTCTTAAATTCGGTCTTGTGACTTCCATACAATATTTTATGACCCTACGCAAAAATCAGATCAATAAATATGACCTGAAGCCACCCCGCGCCCCGTTCGTAATTTTACCATTATTGCCAAAGGTGTATGTTCACCGAGCCGGAGGAAAAACTGAGTATGGGTCGAACCACTGAATCAGATCATAAATTCGGTCTTGGAGACTTCCATACAATATTTTCTGACCTTATGAAAGAATCGGATCAATAATTATGCCCGAACGCCACCCCGTGACCCGTTCGAAATTTTGCCAGTATTGCCAAAGGGGTATGTTCACCGAGCCGGAGGAAAAACTGTGTACGGGCGAACCACCGAATCGGATCAAAAATTCGGTCTTAGAGACTTTCATACATAATTTTATGGCCCTACGAAATAATCGGATCAATAATTATGCCCTGACGCCACCCCGCGTCTTGTTCGAAATTTTGCCAATAATGCCAAAGAGGTATGTTCACCGAGTCGGAGGAAAAACTTAGTATGGGTCGAACCACCGAATCAGGTCAGAAATTCAGTCTAGGAAACTTCCATACAATATTTATGACCCTAAGAAAGAATCAGATCGATAGTTATTCCCAGACGCCACCCCGCGCCGTTCGAAATATTGCCAATATTGCCAAAGGGATATGTTCACCGACCGGAGGAAAAACGAAGAATGGGTCCATACAATATTTTATGACCCTATGAAAGAATCGGATCAATATATATGCCCTAACGCCATCGCGCCGGCCGTTCGAAATTTTGGCAGTATTGCCAAATAGATATTTTCACCAAACAGGAGGAAAAACTGAGTATGGGTCAAACCACCGAATCGGGTCAGAAATTCGGTCTTGGAGACTTCCATACAATATTTTATAACATTACGAAGGAATCGAATCAATAATTATACCGTTACGCCACCCCACCGCCCGTTCGAAATTTTGCCTGTATTGCCAAAGGGGTATGTTTACCGAGCCGGAGGAAAAACTGAGTATGGGGCGAACCACCAAATCGGTCAGTAATTCGGTCTTGGAGACCTCCATTCAATATTTTATGACCCTACGAAAGAATCGGTTCAATAATTATGCCCTGAAGTCACCCCGCAGCCCTTTCGAATTTTGGCCTGTATTGCCAAAGGTGTATGTACATAGAGCCGGAGGAAAAACAGAATATGGGTCGAACCGCTGAATCGGGTCTGAAATTCATTCTTGGAGATTTCCATACAATATTTTATGACCCTACGAAAGAACCGGATCAATAATTATGCCCTGACGCCACCCCGCGGCCCGTTCGAATTTTGCCAGTATTGCCAAAGTGGTATGTTCATCGAGCCGGAGGAAAAACTGAGTATGGGTCGAACCACCGAATCGGGTTAGAAATACAGTCTTGGAGACTTCCATACAAAATTTTATGACCCTAAGAAAGAATCGGATAAATAATAATGCACTAATGCCACTACGCGACCCGTACGAAATTTTGCCAGTATTGCCAAATGGGTATGTTCACTGAGTCGGAGAAAAAACTGAGTATGGGTCGAACCACCGAATCGGGTCAGAAATTCGGTCATTTGACCTCCATACAATATTTTATAACCCTACGCAAGAATCTGATCAATAAATATGCCCTGACGCCACCACGCGGCCCGTTCTAAATTTTGCCAGTATTGCCAAAGAGGAATGTTCATCGAGCCGGTGGAAAAACTAAGTATGAGCGAACCGCTAAATCGGGTCAGAAATTTAGTCTTGGAGACTTCTATACAATATTTTATGACCCTATGAAAGAATCGGATAAACAATTATGCCCTAACGCCACCCCGCGACCCGTTCGAAAATTTTCCGGTACTGCCAAAGTGGTATGTTCACCGAGCCGAAGGAAAAATTGTGTATGGTTCGAACCACCGAATCGGATCCCAAAATTCGGTCATGGAGACTTCCATACAATATTTTATGGCCCTACGAAAGAATCGGATCAATAATTATGCCCTGACGCCACCCCACGGTCCGTTCGAAATTTTGCCAGTATTGCCAAAGGGGTATGTTCACCGAGCCGGAGGAAAAACTTAGTATGGGTCGAACCACCGAATCAGGTCAGAAATTCTGTCTAGGAGACTTCCATACAATATTTTATGACCCTACGAAAGAATCGGAACAATAGTTATGCCTTAACGCCACCCGGCGGCCCGTTCGAAATTTTGCCAGTATTGCCAAAGGGGTATGTTCACCGTGCCGGAGGAAAAACGGAGTATGGTTCGAATCACCGAATCGGGTCAGTAATTAGGTCTTGGAGACTTTCATACAATAGTTTATGACCGTATGAAAGAATCGGATCAATAATTATGCCCTAACGCCACCCCGCGGCCCGTTCGAAATTTTGCCAGTATTGCCAAACTGGTACGTTCACCGAACCGGAGAAAAAACTGAGTATGGGTCGAACCACCAGATCGGCTCAGAAATTCGGTCATGGAGACTTCCATACAATATTTTATGACCCTACGAGAGAATCGAATCAATAATTATGCCCTGACGCCAACCAGCGTCCCGTTCGAGATTTTGCCAGTATTGCCAAAGGGGTATGTTCACCGACCAGGAGGAAAAACGGAGTATGGGTCGAACCACGGAATCGGGTCAGAAATTCGGTCTTGGAGACTTCCATACAATATTTTATGACCCTAAGAAAGAATCGGATAAATAAAAATGCCCTGACGCCACTCCGCGTCCCGTACGAAATTTTGCTAGTATTGCCAAAGGGGTATGTTCATCGAGACGGAGGGAAAAACTGAGTATGGGTCGAACCACCGAATCGGATCAGAAAATCGGTCTTGGTAACTTCCATATGATATTTTATGACCCTACGAAAGAGACAGATCAATAACTAAGCCCTAACGCCACCCCGCGGCCCGTTCGAATTTTTGCTAGTATTGCCTAAGGGGTATGTTCATCGAGACGGAGGAAAAACTTAGTATGGGTCGACCCGCCGAATCGGGACATAAATTCGGTCTTCGAGACTTCTATACAATATTTTATGACACTAAGAAAGAATCGGATAAATAATTATGCCCTGAAGCAACTCCGCGGGCGTACGAAATTTTGACAGTATTGCCAATGGGGTATGTTAACCGAGCCGGAGGAAACACTGAGTATGGGTCGAACCGCCGAATCGGGACATAAATTCGGTCTTGGAGACATCTGTACAATATTTTATTACCCTAAGAAAGAATCTAATCAATAGTTATGCCCTGACACCACCCCGCGACACTTCGAAATTTTGCCAGTATTGCCAAAGAGGTATGTTCACCGAGCCGGAGGAAAAACTAAGAATGGGTCGAAGCACCGAGTCGGGTCAGAAATTCGGTCTTGGAGACTTCCATACAATATTTTATGACCCTACGAAACAATCGGATCAATAATTATGCTCTGAAGCCACCCCGCGGCCCGTTTGAATTTTTTCCAGTATTGCCAAAGGGGTATGTACATCGAGTTGGAGGAAAAACCGAGTATGGGCCGAACCACCGAATCGGGTCAGAATTTCAGTTTTGGAGACTTGCATACAATATTTTATGACCCTAAGAAATAATCAGATAAATAATAATGCCCTAACGACACTCCGCGACCCGTACGAAATTTTGCCAGTATTGCCAAAGGGGTATGTTCAGTGAGTCAGAGGAAAAACTGAGTATGGGTCGAACCACCGAATCGGGTCAGAATTTCGGTCTTGTGACCTTCATACAATATTTTATAACCCTACACAAGAATCTGATCAATAAATGTGCCCTGACGCTACCCCGCGGCCCGTTCGAAATATTGTCAGTATTGTCAAAGAATTATGTTCACCGACCCGGAGGATAAACTGAAGTATGGGTTTAACCACTGAATCGGGTCAGAAATTCGGTCTTGGAGACTTCCATGCAATATTTTCTGACCCTACGAAAGAATCGGATCAATAATTATGCCCTAACGCCACCCCGCGACCCGTTCGAAAATTTTCCAGTATTGCCATAGGGGTATGTTCACCGAGCCGGAGGAAAAATTGTGTATGGTTCGAACCACCGAATCGGATCCCAAAATTCGGTCATGGAGACTTCCATACAATATTTTATGGCCCTACGAAAGAATTGAATCAATAATTATGCCCTGACGCCACCCCACGGTCCGTTCAAAATTTTGCCAGTATTGCCAAAGGGGTATGTTCACCGAGCCGGAGGAAAAACTTAGTATGGGTCGAACCACCGAATCAGGTCAAAAATTATGTCTAGGAGACTTCCATACAATATTTTATGACCCTACGAAAAAATACGATCGATAGTTATTCCCAGACGCCACCCCGCGCCATTCGAAATTTTGCAAGTATTGCCAAAGTGGTGTGTTCACCGAGCCGGAGGAAAAACGGAGTATGGGTCGAGTCACCGAATCGGGTCAGTAATTCGGTCTTAGAGACTTCCATACAATATTTTATGACCCTACGCAAGAATCAGATCAATAAATATGCCCTGACGCCACCCCGCGGCCCGTTCAAAATTTTACCAGTATTGCTAAAGGTGTATGTTCACCGAGTTGAGGAAAAACTGAGTATGGGTCGAACCACTGAATCGGATCAGAAATTCGGTCTAGGAGACCTCCATACAATATTTTATGACCCTACGAAAGAATCGGAACAATAGTTATGCCCTGACGCCACCCGGTGGCCCGTTCGAAATTTTGCCAGTATTGCCAAAAGTGTATGTTCACCGAGCCGGAGGAAAAACGGAGTATGGGTCGAATCACCGAATCGGGTCAGTAATTCGGTCTTGGAGACTTCCAAACAATATTTTATGACCCTACGCAAGAATCAGATCCATAAATATGCCCTGACGCCACCTCGCGGCCCGTTCGAAATTTTGCCAATATTGCAAAAGGTGTATGTTCACCGAGCCGGAGGAAAAACTGAGCAGGGCCGAACCACTTAATCGGATCAGAAATTCGGTCTTGGAAACTTCCGTACAATATTTTCTGACCCTACGAAAGAATCGGATCAATAATTATGCCTTAACGCCACCCCGTGGCCCGTTTGAAATTTTGCCGGTATTGCCAAAGGGGTATTTTCACCGAGCCGGAGGAAAAAACTGTGTATGGGCGAACCACAGAATCGGATCATAAATTCGGTCTTGAAGACTTTCATACAATATTTTACGGCCCTACGAAAGAATCAGATCAATTTTTTGCCCTGACGCCACCCCGCGTCCCGTTCGAAATTTTGCCAATATTGCCAAAGGGGTATGTTCACCGAGCCGGAGGAAAAACTTAGTATGGGTTGAACCACCGAATCAGTTCAAAAATTCTGTTTAGGAGACTTCCATACAATATTTTATGACCCTACGTAAAATCCGATCGATAGTTATTCCCATACGCCACCCCGCGCCGTTCGAAATTTTGCCAGTATTGCCAAAAGGATATGTTCACCGAGCCGGAGGAAAACCGAAGTATGAGTCGAATCACCGAATCGGGTCAGTAATTCGATCTAGGAGATTTCCATACAATTTTTTATGACCCTACGAAAGAATCAGATCAATATATATGCCCTAACGCCACCCCGCGGCCCGTTCGAAATTTTGCGAGTATTGCCAAAGAGGTATGTTCACCAAACCGGAGGAAAAACTGAATATGGGACGAACCATTGAATCGGGTCAGAAATTCGGTCTTGGAGACTTCCATACAATATTTTATGACCCTACGAAAGAATCGGATAAATAATTATGACCTGAAGCCACCCCGCAGCCCGTTCGAAATTTTGCAAGTATTGCCAAAGGGGTATGTCCACCGAGCCGGTGGAAAAACTGAGTATGGGACGAACCACCAAATCGGGTCAGTAATTCGGTTTTGGAGACTTCCATACAATATTTTATGACCCTATGAATGAATTGGATCAATAATTATGCCCTAAAGTCACACCGCAGCCCGTTCGAATTTTTGCCTGTATTGCCAAAGGTGTATGTACATCGAGCAGGAGGAAAAACTGAATATGGGTCGAACCGCTGAATCGGGTCTGAAATTCAGTCTTAGTGACTTCCATACAATATTTATGACCCTACGAAATAATCGGATCAATAATTATGCCCTGAAGCCACCCCGCGGCCCGTTTGAATTTTTTCCAGTATTGCCAAAGGGGTATGTTCATCGAGCCGGAGGAAAAACCGAGTATGGGTCGAACCACCGAATCGGGTCAGAATTTCAGTTTTGGAGACTTGCATACAATATTTTATGACCCTAAGAAATAATCAGATAAATAAGAAATGACCTAACGACACTCCGCGACCCGTACGAAATTTTGCCAGTATTGCCAATGGGGTATGTTCAGTGAGTCAGAGGAAAAACTGAGTATGGGTCGAACCACCGAATCGGGTCAGAAATTCGGTCTTGTGACCTTCATACAATATTTTATAACCCTACACAAGAATCTAATCAACAAAATGTGCCCTGACGCTACCTCGCGGCCCGTTCGAAATTTTGTCAGTATTGTCAAAGAGTTATGTTCACCGACCCGGAGGAAAAACTGAGTATGGGTTGAACCGCTGAATCGGGTCAGAAATTCGGTCTTGGAGACTTCCATACAATATTTTCTGACCCTACGAAAGAATCGGATCAATAATTATGCCCTAACGCCACCCCGCGACCCGTTCGAAAATTTTCCAGTATTGCCATAGGGGTATGTTCACCGAGCCGGAGGAAAAATTGTGTAATGTTCGAACCACCGAATCGGATCCAAAAATTCGGTCATGGAGACTTCCATACAATATTTTATGGCCCTACGAAAGAATCGAATCAATAATTATGCCCTGACGTCACCCCACGGTCCGTTCAAAATTTTGCCAGTATTGCCAAAGGGGTATGTTCACCGAGCCGGAGGAAAAACTTAGTATGGGTCGAACCACCGAATCAGGTCAAAAATTCTGTCAAGGAGACTTCCATACAATATTTTATGACCCAACGAAAAAATCCGATCGATAGTTATTCCCATACGCCACCCTGCGCCGTTCGAAATTTTGCCAGTATTGCCAAAAGGATATGTTCACCGAGCCGGAGGAAAACCGAAGTATGGGTCGAATCACCGAATCGGGTCAGTAATTCGATCTAGGAGACTTCCATACAATATTTTATGACCCTACGAAAGAATCGGATCAATATATATGCCCTAACGCCACCCGGCGGCCCGTTCGAAATATTGCGAGTATTGCCAAAGAGGTATGTTCACCGAGTTGAGGAAAAACTTAGTATGGGTCGAACCACTGAATCGGATCAGAAATTCGGTCTAGGAGACCTCGATACAATATTTTATAACCCTACGAAAGAATCGGAACAATAGTTATGCCCTGACGCCACCCGGTGGCCCGTTCGAAATTTTGCCAGTATTGCCAAAGGGGTATGTTCACCGAGCCGGAGGAAAAACGGAGTATGGGTCGAATCACCAAATCGGGTCAGTAATTCGGTCTTGGAGACTTCCAAACAATATTTTATGACCCTACGCAAGAATCAGATCCATAAATATGCCCTGACGCCACCTTGCGGCCCGTTCGAAATTTTGCCAATCTTGCAAAAGGTGTATGTTCACCGAGCCGGAGGAAAAACTGTGCGTGGGCCGAACCACTGAATCGGATCAGAAATTCGGTCTTGGAGACTTCCGTACAATATTTTCTGACCCTACGAAAGAATCGGATCAATAATTATGCCCTAACGCCACCCCGTGGCCCGTTTGAAATTTTGCCGGTATTGCCAAAGGGGTATGTTCACCGGGCCGGAGGAAAAAACTGTGTATGGGAGAACCACCGAATCGGATCATAAATTCTGTCTTGAAGACTTTCATACAATATTTTATGGCCCTACGAAAGAATCAGATCAAATTTTTTCCCTGACGCCACCCCGCGTCCCGTTCGAAATTTTGCCATTATTCCAAAGGGGTATGTTCACCGAGCCGGAGGAAAAAATTAGTATGGGTCGAACCACCGAATCAGTTCAAAAATTCTGTCAAGGAGACATCCATACAATATTTTATGACCCGACGAAAAAATTCGATCGATAGTTATTCCCATACGCCACCCCGCGCTATTCGAAATTTTGCCAGTATTGCCAAAAGGATATGTTCACCGAGCCGGAGGAAAACCGAAGTATGGGTCGAATCACCGAATTGGGTTAGTAATTCGATCTAGGAGACTTCATACGATATTTTATGACCCTACGAAAGAATCGGATCAATATATATGCCCTAACGCCACCCCGCGGCCCGTTCGAAATTTTGCGAGTATTGCCAAAGAGGTATGTTCACAAAACCGGAGGAAAAACTGAGTATGGGACGAACCACCGAATCGGGTCAGAAATTCGGT
Organism: Bidens hawaiensis; assembly: GCF_021521415.1. NCBI lineage: Eukaryota > Viridiplantae > Streptophyta > Magnoliopsida > Asterales > Asteraceae > Bidens > Bidens hawaiensis. The sequence continues at coordinate 60,967 of NW_027493339.1, read as the reverse complement.
CTTGGAGACTTCCATACAATATTTTATGACCCTACGAAAAATATGATCGATAGTTATTCCCAGACGCCACCCCGCGCCGTTCGAAATTTTGCCAGTATTGCCAAAAGGATATGTTCACCGAGCCGGAGGAAAACTGAAGTATGGGTCGAACCACCGAATCGGGTCAGAAATTCGGTCTTATGACTTCCATACAATATTTTATGACCCTACGCAAGAATCAGATCAATAAATATGCCCTGACGCCACCTCGCGGTCCGTTCGAAATTTTGCCAGTATTGCTAAAGGTGTATGTTCACCGAGTTGAGGAAAAACTGAGTATGGGTCGAACCACTGAATCGGTTCAGAAATTCGGTCATGGAGACTTCCGTACAATATTTTCTGACCCTACAAAAGAATCGGATCAATAGTTATGCCCTAACGTCACCCCGCGACCCGTTCGAAATTTTTCCAATATTGCCAAATGGGTATGTTCAACGAGGCGGAGGAAAAACTAAATGTGGGTCGAACCACCGAATCGGGTCAGAAATTCGCTCTTTTGACTTCCATACAATATTTTATGACCCTACGCAAGAATCAGATCAATAAATATGACCTGACGCCACCCCGAGCCTCGTTCGAAACTTTGCCAGTATTTCCAAAGGTGTATGTTCACCGAGCCGGAGGAAAAAATGAGTATGGGTCGAACCACTGAATCGGATCAGAAATTCGGTTTTGGAGACTTCCGTACAATATTTTCTGACCCTACCAAAGAATCGGATCAATAATTATGCCCTAACGCCACTCCGTGGCCCGTTTGAAATTTTGCCGGTATTGCCAAAGGGGTATTTTCACCGGGCCGGAGGAAAAAACTCTGTATGGGCGAACCACCGAATCGGATCATAAATTCGGTCTTGAAGACTTTCATACAATATTTTATGGCCCTACGAAAGAATCAGATCAATATTTATGCCCTGACGCCACCCCGCGTCCCGTTCGAAATTTTGCCAGTATTGCCAAAAAGGTATGTTCACCGAGCCTGAGGAAAAACTTAGTATGGGTCGAACCACCGAATCAGGTCAAAAATTCTGTCTAGGAGATTTCCATACAATATTTTATGACCCTACGAAAAATCTGATCGATAGTTATTCCCAGACGCCACCCCCGCGCCGTTCGAAATTTTGCCAGTATTGCCAAAAGGATATGTTCACCGAGCCGGAGGAAAACTGAAGTATGGGTCGGACCACCGAATCGGGTCAGTAATTCGATCTAGGAGACTTCCATACAATATTTTATTACCCTACAAAATAATCAGATCAATATATATGCCCTAACGCCATCCCGCAGCCCGTTCGAAATTTTGCTAGTATTGCCACAGAGGTATGTTCACCAAACCGGAGGAAAAACTTAGTATGGGTCGAACCACCGAATCGGGTCAGAAATTCGGTCTTGGAAACTTCCATACAATATTTTATGACCCTACGAAAGAATCAGATCAATAATTATGTTGGTGCATGATGTCAGTAGTTCAGTGTCGAGTGTCTGTAATCGTGTTAGTTATATTTGAGTTTTGTATGTAAGCGAAGTTGCTAACAAGTTCGCTGATATAGGTGAACTTGTTAGACAAGCGAAGTTAGTGACAACTTCGCCTGAACATGCCAGGCGAAGTTGTCGTGTCTATATAAGCTGATTATTACGGCATAGTTAGAATAATCAAGAGTTAGAGAATTTTGTATTCAGTGGTTATTGTATCACGTGTTTACGGTTGGAATACAACGTGTGTTTGGTTATCGTTTCGTGTGTTAGCTCGTATTGTTTTCTATACTCGTAACGTCTTACGTAGGGATTCCGCACCTACGTAGTACGCGATATCTCGTGTAGATCCGGCTGGGAACTTACAATTGGTATCAGAGCTTTTGCTCGATTGTGTGGTTCGGGATTATCACGCGGGTGTAGAAATCGTTCCGTTCGACTATTCGCTGGACGAGTTTTCTGAGTTTTTGTTCTATACTCTCCTCCTACAATCTTAAACAACCCATAACACCTTCACAAACCTCGAAAAACCCAGAAATCTAATATGCAGAAAGTTCGTGTTCATCAGGCGAAGTTGCCGTCACTGTTAGTAGGGTTTCGGCGAAGATATAAGGTTAAGCGAAGTTATCCACAACTTCGCCTACCTCTGCAAGTTCGCTTACCTCAAGCGAAGTTACCCACAACTTCGCCTACCTCCCAAGTTCGCTCAACTTAAGCGAAGTTATTCTCAAAGTTCGCCAATCCGGCGAATTTAAGAAAGTGAGCGAAGTTACAAATTCACGCGAAGTTAAGTTTTAAGCGAAGTTATCCACAACTTCGCCTACAGTGCTGTTTGAAAATAATTTTTTTTTTATTTTCGGATTTCTTTGAGTTTAGAAAAAGATGTCTTCGATAAACATTACCGAACTAGTAAAGATGGAAGTGGAAGCAGGTTCGGCTACAAAGGCACCTAAGATGCTAAAGAAAACTGATTATGTAGCGTGGAAAGATCGTTTTGAACAATATGTTAAGTATCAAGATGCCAAGATGTGGGTGTGCATACAAGATGGTTACATTCCACCTACTGCTGAGTATGAAGGTCGTGATCAGATCAAGAAATACAAAGAGATGGAAGAAGAGGAGAAGAAAATGTATGAGGCAGAAAGCAAAGCTCATACAGCAATTACAATGGCTCTTCCACAAGAGATACTTCACACCTTCCGAAAGTATAAAACTGCTAGAGAGCTTTGGGAAGCACTTGAGAACCGGTTTGAGGGAAATGTGGGAATTCGTGCCTCAAAAATTAAACTTCTAAAAACCCAATTCTCGGTCTTCAAGTATCTGAAGAATGAATCACTTGATGATATCATCACTAGATATTATCATCTGATGACTGAACTCAGCAACTATTCAATTTCTTACAAAGAAGATGAGATTGTTGAAAAGCTTCTTGATGCTCTCCCACCGAAATGGGAGATGTATACTGTGTTGATGAGAGAAGACAAAGACTTTGCTGACTATGACCTGGAGACAGCAGTTAACAAGCTAAGAACGTTTGAACTGAACATGGTACGAAAGGAGACACCGACCGATCAGGTTCAAGATCCGGGTATGTCTGGGGCAAAGGTTAACTCAGGATCAAGTTCTAAAACTGAATCATCTGCTTATTACTCTAAGGGAGAGTCAGGCGCTAACTCAACACACGAAGGGCATGTATCTCTCAACATGAACGGTGATGTGTGCTTTGTAGCTGGAGGATCAAATGCTTCTCAACCTCAAGCGACCAAGAGTAGTTTTTCCCCAAGTGTGTCAAACAACAACTACTCGAAGATGCCCATGAGTGTTAAATCTGCTGAACAGCAGTTTGCTCTCTATGCATCTTTTATTGCTTCGTATGAGAATTACATTCAGGGTAAGATTGTTGATCCTGCAATCTTGGATGAAGACTATGATCAGATCGATGCTGATGATCTGGAGGAGATGGATCTGTAGTGGCAGATGGCTATGATTGTCAGAAGGGTGAAGAGGTTCATGAAGAAGACTGGCAGGAAGTTTGTCGGAGAGAGGCCAGGGTTTGATAAGTCGAAGGTACGCTGTTACAACTGTCAGCAGAATGGCCACTTTGCAAAAGAGTGCAAAAATGAACGTGTAGAACGCAGTCAAAACAGATCTACACAGCAGAGTGGTAGTGGTAATGACTACAGAGCCATGATTTCCAGACAGAACGAGGAGTACAACTGGAATCTGCATGTTGAAGAAGTATTTGAACAGGCCAATTTGGCAAAAATCGAAACTGCAGATAGTGAGAAGGGAACAGGCGAAAATGAAGCTTACATGGCAGATGTGGCAGACCAGCTCTCCGAGGTAAGTACCGAACTCCCTTGTACTAAGTGTGAACATCTGTCTGAACAACTGACAACTTTAACTGATCAGTTTGTTAGTTTGGATGCGCAATTTAAAACTTTAAAAGAAGATCATCATTTCACTAAAGCTAGAGAAAATAGTTACAAAGTAAAAATTAAAGCTAGTGAAAAAGATATTAAAAGTCTTAAAGCAAAGCTTGCTGAAAAAATTCAAATGATTGATCTTAGCTACGAAGTACTAGAAGAGAAAACCAAACTAATAGCTGAAAGGGATAAGCAGATAGCTAATCACCAGGTAAAAGTGGTGGAACTCAACAGGAAACTTGAAAAATTCAGAAATTCCACTGCTATACTTGATCACCTCGTTAGTGATCAAGGTTCCCCAGTTAAAAGGGGAGGAATTGGTTATCATGAAGTTCCACCACCTTTCAATCATAATTACACTTATGACCCTAGTAATCAGAAATCTGTCGATGTTGACTATGGTCAGACAGTACCGGTTAAAGAAACGATTAAAGAACCAGAAGTTAGTAAGCCTGTTGCAAGTGATAAGATTTCTGCTCCGAGTCCTGTCTCATCTAACTCAGACAAGTCTTCTGAGTCAAGTGAGACAAAACAAGAGGAAGTATTACCAAAAAGTGGAGAGAAAAATAAAACACCTGAAAAGAAGTCTTCACTAAACCCGTATGTTCCACCTTATGTGAGACAAATGGGCAGTAATACAGCCTCAACATCTAAGACAACTTTTGATAATAAAATTGAACACAGGAGTTGTTTTAGATGTAATCAATTAGGACACCTAGTTGCTGAATGCCCTCTGAAGCAGAGATTCAGAGGTGTGAGGCCTTCGAGAACTGAGAATAGAACTTACGGAAATGTTAAAACTGAAAACCCATCAAAACTAAGAAATTGGTCTAATTCAGGTTTTCAAAGAAAAAGATCTCAGTTTTTCACTGCTAACAACCAAAACATAAGTAATAATCATTTTAACTCACGAAGGTTTGGATGGCCTCATAGTCAATCCACAACAAGGTATCCTGTTAGGACTCACAGAAATTATAATGATACTAACTTTGGACAGCCAAGGTACGGAATGTATCGACCCAAGACAAATCGGTCTTGGGTCCCCAGATTTTAATGATCTGCTTTAATCGTGCAGGAACAGTTGAACAGGGCTGCCAACAATCAATGGGTTGTGGATAGCGGCTGTTCCCGGCACATGACGGGTAACAAGAAATTGTTACACGACTTGAAACCTGTTCAAGGAGGAAGAGTGAGTTTCGCAGGAGAGAGCGGTGGAAGAATTACAGGAATAGGGACGGTGTCAAATGGAAAGATGACTTTGGAAAAAGTAAATTTTGTTGAAGAACTGAAGCACAATCTGCTGAGTGTTTCGCAGATCGGTGACAAAGATTACACCGTACATTTTACAAAGAATGAGGCGATCGTGCTGTATCCTGGTTTTAAGATACCAGAGGATTGGATTGTTATGAAGGCTCCAAGAGTGAAGAATACTTATATCATGGATATGAGGTCGACTGAGATGGCCACAGAAGAATCGTGTCTTCTGTCAAAAGCAACTGAATCGGAGTCCGAGTTGTGGCATAGGAGAATGGGCCATATTCATCTTCGGAAAATGAACTACCTTGTCAAAAATGGGCTTGTGCTGGGTGTTCCCTTGAAGAATTTCAACTTTGAAGACAAATGCTTATCATGCAAAAAGGGAAAGCAACACAAGAAATCCCATCTCACCAAGAAGGTCAATTCAATTGTCAGTACCCTAGAATTACTTCACATGGATCTCTTCGGTCCCGTGAATGTAAGAAGTCTAGGAGGAACATCTTACTGCTTGGTGGTCACTGATGATTTCTCTCGATATTCCTGGGTATATTTCCTGAAGTCAAAGGATGAAACAGTGCAGTTGGTAAAGAATTTGATTACCAAGGTTGAGAATATCATGGGGAAACGGGTTAAATTCATCAGGAGTGACAATGGAACTGAGTTCAAGAACTATGAGATGGAGATCTTCTGCTTACAGAAGGGGATAGAACACCAATACAGCGCACCGTATACACCGCAACAAAATGGAATGGCTGAGAGGAAGAACAGAACTTTAATTGAAGGAGCCAGGACCATGCTGGCTGATTCGAAACTTCCCGTGGTGTTCTGGGCTGAAGCTGTTGCAACAGCCTGTTATATCCTTAATAGAGTGTTAATTGTTAAAAGATTAAATAAAACCTGTTACGAACTTATGCATGGGAGAAAGCCCAACTTGAGTGGTCTTGAACCATTCGGGTCCCCGTGTTCGATATTAAAGACCAATTCTAAATTTGGTGAAGTAGCCGACGAAGGAATCTTAGTCGGATGCGTTGTTGGGACTCCCAACAGACGGGTCTTTAATACATCGACCAGCAAGGTTGAGGTGGTGTGTAACACTGATATCACAAGTTACAAATCACCAAAACCAAGCACGGGACCCGCTGGGGTTTTCGACTATGATAGACTCTTTAAATCTTTTAACATGCCTTATTTGGATTTTGCAGATGTTGAGGAAAGAATTGCTACGAAGATGATATGTGATGAGGAAGACACTTTGGTGCAACGACCACAGTTTGATGAATGTCAGCCTTCCTCGTCAAATGCTGTCAATACCCCTGCTGCCTCTACTGAAGAGGAATTCATCAATCCGTTTCACTCTCAACATCAATCACCCATTGATGAGCTATCTTCGAACTTGGAAGATAATCTGAATGTCAGTTCGGTTCCGACTACGAGAATTCACAGAGATCATCCTTTGGAGAATGTGATAGGTGATCTGTCCGCCGGTGTACAAACAAGACAAAGCTTGAATGAGCACACCTGTGTTTACACAAGCATTAAAGAATCAGGCATAATCAACGAGTGCTTGTACACCTGCTTTATCAGCCAGATTGAACCAAAGAACTATCAAATGGCTCTTAAGGACAGCTCGTGGGTCGAAGCCATGCAAGAAGAGTTAGCTCAGTTCAAGAAAATGGAAGTATGGAACTTGGTTGCAAAACCACGGAATGTGCATGCGATAGGCACGAAATGGGTCTTCAAATGTAAGAGAGATGAGAAAGGGATTGTTATCAGGAACAAGGCGAGGCTGGTTGTAAAAGGTTTTAATCAGCAAGAGGGGATTGATTACAATGAGGTGTTTGCTCCTGTGGCAAGATTGGAAGCCATTCGGCTGTTTTTGGCATTTGCTGCTCATAAGGAGATGAAGGTCTTTCAGTTGGATGTGAAGAGTGCGTTCCTAAATGGTAAAGTCGATTAGGTTGTGTACGTTGAGCAACCTCCGGGTTTTCCTGACCCTGACTTTCCCGATCACGTGTTCAAGCTAAGTAAAGCGCAATATGGACTACATCAGGCACCTCGTGCCTGGTACTCAACGTTATCAGATTACTTGCTTGAGAATGAGTTTGAAAGAGGTAAAATTGATAGCACATTATTCTTCAAGAGAAAGGGTAGCGACTTTCTGTTGGTGCAAGTCTACGTGGATGACATTATCTTTGCTGCATCAAAAGTCTCCATGTGTCAGGAGTTTGAGGCCGTCATGAAGAAGAGATTTGAAATGAGTGCTATGGGTGAACTAACTTTCTTTTTAGGATTGCAGGTTGATCAGAAGAAAGACGGGATGTTCATTCATCAGACGAAGTATGTCCATGATGTTCTCAAACGCTTCAAGATGGAGGACAGCACTTCATATGATACTCCAGTCTGCGTCAATCACAAATTGGGTGCTGATTCAGACAACGATGCAGACGTGGACCCAACCCAATATCGGGCAATTATAGGTTCTTTAATGTACTTAACTGCTTCTAGGCCTGATATAATGTTTGCTGTTTGTCTTTGTGCACGCTTTCAGGCAAACCCAAAAGAATCTCATTTGAAGGGTGCAAAGAGGATACTACGGTATCTCAAAGGCAAGCCGAAGCTGGGGTTGTGGTACTCGAGAGGAGGAGACTTGGAGCTAGTCGCTTACACAGATTCTGATTATGGAGGGTGCAATCAGAGTCGGAAGTCTACAACTGGTGGATGTCAGTTTCTTGGTGGCAGACTTGTGTCGTGGCAATGCAAGAAGCAGACCTCAGTCGCAATTTCAACCTGTGAAGCAGAATACATGGCAGCATCCAACTGCTGCTCCCAGGTTCTTTGGATTCAACAACAGTTGCGCGATTATGGTCTGAATTTCTCACTTACTCCTATTTGCATTGATAACACTGCTGCCATCTCAGTAACTAACAATCCCGTAAAGCACAGTAAAACTAAACATATTGATATTCGTCATCATTTTATACGGCATTGTGCTGAGAAGAAACTGACTGTGCTCGAAAAGGTTGACACGTTAGATAATTTCGCTGACTTGTTCACGAAAGCGTTTGACAAAACTAGATTTCAAAACCTTGTTGAGCTAAATGGGATGATCAATCCCGAGTAACCATGTCGTGTGTTTTTGTTTAATAAAAAAAAAAAAAAAAAAAAAAAACGTCACTATCGCTTAGAATTATGTCGGTTACTTCAGTTTGAAGGACATGTCTTCAGATATGTTTGGTCCTCATTTCTACTTGTAGAATATGAGGATAGCCATTAACCAGATGACTGAAAGTGACCGGGGCGGTTTATGATGTGTTTTTATTCTTTCGCTGAAAATTAGTCGATCATACTTAGTTAGAAGGACACATACTTGTATGTGGTCGGTCCAGCTGATCCTTTGGATCTTCGGGATAGCCGTTCACCTGAAGACTTTGATTTGGTCGGGGCGATTGATGTTAAATTTTTTTCTTTTTGGGAGATGAAATTATTTTTCAAGTCTACTACTTCGTAAGAAGTACCTTTACTATGTTTAACAGAAAATTGATCTAACCTTGGAAAGTGATAGATATACTAATTCTGTGTGCTTAACTAGTGAAGTTATTAGGCTTAAAAGACTTTAGAACATTCATTGTATGTCATGGTAGCTTTTTATGGTGCGTAAAAGTAGAAGTGATACTAACTAAATCTACTCGATTTTATGTGGAAACTCCTTAAGAGTTGTGCATGTCTTCATACATATCTTTCCGTATGATAGGCAGAAAAGCGATTACCCAGTCATACACGAGCCCGTGAGTGTTCTGATTCCCGTAAAGATAGCGTGTCAAGACGCTGCAGTGATCCAGATTCAGGACTTGCAGTTATTTTCTACTTGAAGTTGTGAATATACATGTTAAATAAAAAAAATATATATATATTTTTAGAGTTCATAATGTTAATGATTATCAATCAAGACGCAAGAAGGTGAACGGGAAGATGAGTCTGAAAATCGAAGAGTAATTTCTATTTAATCAGACACTACGGGTCGAGGTCAATTCGGGGTGACTTGGGGAAAGCCAAATACGCCTTGAGAATAGATAGGAGGCATCATAATCTCTGAGTTGTTGCCCACTTAAGTTTTGAGCTTAATTGAACCTAACTCGTATCACAGAAACGATGAAAACCATTTTAAGTAGATTACCTGCTTACAACCTGTTTCTTTATGTCATAATACAGCTGTGCACGGATCTGTGTGACAGTCACCAAATTAGTATGATTCCTGTTCGGATCTTTTCTAAAACATGGTAGTCCCTGACGAAACTGAAATTTGATCCCGTGTACTTTAATTTTTCAAATTTTTGTTACTTTTGTAATTGTTTGATTTTATACCTGGTTACTTGGTCTTGATCGTATCATTTAACGCTTTAAAGGATGTTTGTAAAACTTTATTGAAAATTGTTAAAAGTGTAGGGGTTTGTTTTGTAAATACAGGCGAACTTGTTCATAACTTCGCCTGGAATAGGCGAAGTTATCGACAACTTCGCCTGTACTAACTTTGACCCTATATAAAGAAGTTTTAAGGTCAAACTGTTCATTATTTCAAAAACACCAAGCGAACTTACTCTCTGTCACCTAAGCGAACTTATCGATCATTTATTTTCGATCTTCTGTGTTTAACCTTCTTCGATTCTAATCCGATTATAGGTGTGTAGGGTTCGTTATCATATTATCAATGTCTTTTGAGGTTAATCATCGGTCGTTTCGACTAGATTCTCGACCTCGTCTTTCGATACCTTAAACACCCGATTTCAAATTTGTTTTTACGTGATAGTAAACTACTTGAACGTCTAAAACTTCATAAATTCATGTATTTCGGAGTCCTCGATCTCCGAAATCATCATCTACACGTCGTTCAAAATCTCTAACTGTTGCCGATTCAAATTCAGCGAAGTTACAGTTTAGGCGAAGTTATCCGTAACTTCGCCTGAGGTTTAACTTCGCCTGATTATTGATTTTGAAACAGTTTATGAGGCGATGTTGTGATTAGGCGAAGTTATCAGTAACTTCGCCTGGACCATTTTACTTAACTATTATCAGACGAAGTTCAAGTTGAAGTGAAGTTGTTTCCCAACTTCGCCCCACTTTTAACTTCGCCTATACCGAATTGATCACAAATTCGCTCATGGTAACAGGCGAACTTGTGATTCGCTTTGACGTTTATCTAACTTAACCTGTTTGTTGCAGATATGGCTGCTGTTGCTGGAGCAGGTGGTGCAGGCGGTGATGACGGAGGTGATCACCAGAGACAGTTCTTCCCGGGTCACAACATGTACATAACATTAGACCCGGAGGCGAGCGGAGTTGATGATTTCCGCGAAATCATCACATTTATTTTACGCTCGAGGATATTCCACGCGATTACAACAACTCTACCAATATCCTTGCCCAATATTGAGGATTTTTGGCAGACTGTGGAATACGACTGTAGAGTCGAGCCCCCGGTGATGCGCGCAACAGTCAACAATCAGATTGTTCAGTTCTCTTCTGAACAAATCTGGGCGGCTTTAAGATTTGGGAATGAAACAAGGGATGACCCAACAGAGTTTGTAGCTCCTTTCCGTGACGGAGCGTTTTTGAGGATGGGATACTCTGGTCCTTTGGGGGATACGCAGAGGAGGAAAGGCTTTTTACTTGACCAGTGGCGCTTTCTCATGCATGTTATGATCGTTTGCATGTCAGGGAGAAAGGCGGGCACTGATGGCATGGGCGCGACCATGCAGTCAGCAATGACTGCTCTGACTTACAACAAGCGATTCAGCTTTAGTCAGATGGTCTTTTATGAGATTGATCGTCAACGAAGAGCGATAGCGCGTGAGCGATTCATCATGTATCCAAGATTCCTACAAATGATCTTGAATCATGTTGCTCCAACGCTTCCTCAGCGCCATCCGATCCGATACGTTGAGAGTGTGAACAAACGGATCTTCGCCCAATGTAGATCCTCCAGTGCGAGGAGCAAACCTGAGCTCCGTCCTCGCCATACTCCACTTTTTGGGTACTTAATCAACCCAGGGTATGTGCCTGCTCGAGGGGACGAGTTTAGGGACCCGGCACCACAACAGGCAGGAGCACCTCAAGCTATACCTGCTGCTCCTGTTGTGTCACCGGAGGAGAATGTGGACCTTGATGCAGAATTTGGTGGTCAAGGCTTCTTTGATATGGATCGGGTGGATCCAGAGGAGAACGTTCAGGTTCCGGTTGAACGTGCTTCGACTGTGAATGTTACTAGGGCAGCTACAACGGTGGCTGGCTCAGATTCTGATGATGAAGTGGCAGAGGCAAGAAGGATGTTGGTTACTCGAGAAAGACTACATGGGAAAAGAAAGAGAACAGATGACGATAGCGAGTCTGATTATGAGGAAGAGGTACAACAGTTGATCCGGAGGTCAAGAAGGGAACGGATAGGTGCAGGATCAGGAGCCGGTGAGAGCTCTAGGGTGGTACGTTTCACTCCACCAGCACTATCCGGTATGACAATGGTTCCCTCATCACTACAGGTTACAAGGCCAAGCGCTACGGGTGTTCCCGTGGTGGCTACCTCGTCTACTTTTGGCCTCCCACCCACTACTTTCCAACTTTCGACTCCTGAGATCGTTTCATTGCCGCCTCCGACCGTTACTCCATCGGAGGTCGTGGCACAATTTATAGAGTCGACTGTTGTGGCCACTGCAGGGCTATCGGTGACGATACCACCTGCGGTTACGTCTATTTCTACTTATGAGGTCCCGGTGACATCGGAAATCCCTCCTCAGTACACTCAAGATATATCACATATGAGGTTCGATTTCGATGCAACCCTATCAGACTCTGAATGAATAGCAGCACTGGAACGGGTCGTGGCAGAGCAGTCAAGGATTAATCTTATCCAGACCCAGGCTATTCAGTGCCTAGTTACAGAGAATCAGATGCAGTCGTCCCTGCTGGTACAACATGGAAAAATCATAGATGCTTTCAAGGAGTTCTTGGCATCTCAGGGGGAGACGAGCTGTAAAGGCGACGAGTTGAGGACCAAGAGACGAAATGATAGAGACGATGATCCCAATGCATCGAAAGATGCAGGTGGTGAGTTGCCAAGAACTGATCAAGCTCTTGGAACTTCCACAACTCAGGGGGAGTCGACAACTGCAGCTGGTGGTGATGATGTGGTGGTGGTGGATGTAGAGGAGATGGATGATGTTTTGGTTGGTGATGATGATGTACTACCGAGTGATGTGATAGAGAAGATTGGTGAAGAGATTGTGATGGATACAGAGATAGAAGAGGGAGAGATAGTAGAGGAGAATGTGGAGCATGAGATACCGCAAGTCGAGAACGTAGATATGAGTCAACAGATTGGGAATGATGAGTCTGAATGGGAAGAGCAGCCTAGATGGAAGGAAGGCTATGCTCAGTGGTTCGTCAAAATGAAGAAACCGGCGGTCCCTACAATGTTTAAGAAGAGTTACAACATTAAAGGCTATGCTGAGGCGAAGAAAGGGATTATATGTTGGATATATGATGAGCAGTTGAGGCTCTTCGTGATTAAAAGGTATGACGGTGTTCAGTACTTTAGAAGGATGTTAAGATCGTTGAATACACTGCCAGAATGTGAAGTGAAAGACTTAGCCAGATTGGGATTGATATACAGAAGTGACGATAATATGGCTAGAGTCATTGGGAAAATTGTGTGGAAAGAGAGTATAAAAGAGAAGAAATTTGAGCTGTTGAAGCCACAAAAGGGAAAACTTGTTGAAGACAAGGATAGAGGTTTAAGAGCTGATGGAAAACCTTGGATGATCATGAAGTATAAAGCGATCCGGTGTTTGAAAGAAGTACCGATGAAATTAATGCCCAAGGATGTGCTTAGAGACCTAAAGTGGTGGTATGTGGATTGTGAGACAGCTGAGGCAGTGATGGAAGACGAGGATGAACAAGAGGTGCTAAGAGTTTATGATCCGATGCACTTGGTAAACTTATCGCAAGCTGATTTGCAGGTGTTGAATGATAAGAAGATATTTTATATTCCTGCTTGGAAAGACGAAGCGAGGAAATATCAAAGAGTTGTCTCGGTTTGTGTTCGAGAAGAAGTGCATGCTTGAAGATAGAAGATTGAAGATTACAAGACACGTGTTTGAAGCTAAAGAGATGAAGCTACTGCCAAGGGGGAGTCTGTTGGTGCATGATGTCAGTAGTTCAGTGTCGAGTGTCTGTAATCGTGTTAGTTTTATTTGAGTTTTGTATGTAAGCGAAGTTTCTAACAAGTTCGCTGATATAGGCGAACTTGTTAGACAAGCGAAGTTAGTGACAACTTCGCCTGAACATGCCAGGCGAAGTTGTCGTGTCTATATAAGCTGATTATTACGGCATAGTTAGAAAAATCAAGAGTTAGAGAGTTTTGTATTCAGTGGTTATTATATCACGTGTTTACGGTTGGAATACAACGTGTGTTTGGTTATCGTTTCGTGTGTTAGCTCGTATTGTTTTCTATACTCGTAACGTCTTACGTAGGGATTCCGCACCTACGTAGTACGCGATATCTCGTGTAGATCCGGCTGGGAACTTACAAATTATGACCTAAGCCTCCCCGCAGCCCGTTCGAAATTTTGCAAGTATTGCCAAAGGGGTATGTTCACCGAGCCGGAGGAAAAACTGAGTATGGGACGAACCACCAAATCGGGCCAGTAATTCGGTTTTGGAGACTTCCATACAATATTTTATGACCCTACGAAAGAATTGGATCAATAATTATGCCCTGAAGTCACCCCGCAGCCCGTTCGAATTTTTGCTTGTATTGCCAAAGGTGTATGTACATCGAGCCGGAGGAAAAACTGAATATGGGTCGAATCGCTGAATCGGGTTTGAAATTCAGTCTTTGTTGGAACTTATGTTTTAGACCGACGCATCGAATTTACTTGTGGGTGAAAAATATATTATTTGGTCTTAACCAAGGGTGGATGGCTTGAAGACCAAGTCATGCTAGGCTAGTATAAATAGATGTTTTTATTCATTTGTCTAGTATGAGTGACTGTATTGTGTATATGTGAGATTTAGGGTTTTATCTCTTTGAGAGAGTCTCTGCCTCCAGGATGAGCTCTCCTGGTGGCGACTGAAATATTTTTTAATTGATTGTATGTATGAATGTATGTATGAGTGTTTCATCTTAATGAGAATCATTCGGCTAATATTTCATACTACCGTTTCTATCTTGTTTGTGTTTTGATTACAATTGTTCATCCTACTTTATTGTTGATTGTTAATCAAATCAGGCTCTCTCCCAATACACCTCATCCGTCCAACTAACATCATTCAAGAGTGAATACGAGTTAGATTCGATACTAACCCTAGATCCGAGCTCCACACCGTTGATGAGTATTGACTATTATTCACGCTTCCGCACCGGGGCTCGGACCTGTCAATTGGTATCAGAGCATGGGTTACCGAATCATTCAGACTAACCGCTGAACAGATTCATTTCGCTCTTGAATCCACCATGGACGTTAAATGATGAAGTTCGTTGAAATTATTTTTAGGGGTTTTGAAATTATTTGATGATTCGGAGAAAAGTATATGGATTGATGTTTGGGTTGATGACTCGTTTGGAGATCCAACATCAATTTCATGTTTATTTGGTCAAAACGGTCCAGATCTGATGTAACAGTGTTATTTGGCTCGTTTTGGGGCAACACTGTTCATCTGATTATTTCTAGATCTGAAAAGGTTGATTATGATATAAAGATAGGTTTCTTTGATTTTGAGATGACTTGGATAGGGCTAAAGTGATTAATTTCAGATTACGAAACTTGTTTACGGATTTGAAAAATTAGGGTTTTGTGTGCTCGTGCTGAACAAACAGTAGATGTTTGTTGAAAAAAAAATATTGCCGATGGTCCAAACTGATAAGGAGAATGTACAAGTCAAGAATGAACAGGTACTAAAGGCAATTTCATCATTGTTTGTTGCAGCAGATGCAAAGTGAATATTCGAGCAGGTTCTGCAAGGGCAAATCAGTGACTGATGACGCAGAAATGAAGTTTTGATGTCTCGAGCACACTATGAACAGATAAGATTGGACTCGAGTATTGAAAATGACTAAGTGTTGCTTCGAGCACAGGAGGTGTTTTGCCCAAGCACATCTTTGTTTTGCTCGATCACAGGTTATTTCGAGCACATCTTATATTGAGCACATCAAATTCGAGCACACTATGTGAAACCCGGAGTATATCCTTTGTTCTCAAGAAAACTATCTTCTTTAAGTCTCGAGCACACTTTGTTATTTATTCGAGCAGACTCTTTTTCGAGCATACTTTGTTTTGTCTTGAACAATTATGCTTGTGAAGAGAAAACTCAAGTTTGTGTTGAGCACACCCTTGCTCCCGAGCACACTTTTGCTCCCGAGCATGTTTGGTGGAAAATGAAAAAGCACTAAGTAATCCGAGCACACTTTTGTTTCCGAGCACTAAGTAATCCGAGCACACTTGTACTTCCGAGTACACTTTGTGCTAGTGCTAAAATTGAAAAAATCACAAGTACTCCCGAGCACACTTTTGCTCCCAAGCATGCTTGGTGTTAAGTGAATAATTGAAAAATCACAAGTGTTTTGCTTCCGAGTACACTTTGCTTCCGAGTACACTTTGGTTCCGAGTACAGTTTGCTTCCAAGTACACTTTGCTTCCGAGCACACTTTGTTTTCCGAGTACACTTTGTGCTAGGAAAGTGCTTCCGAGTACACTTTGTGCTTGAAAATTGAATCAGAGTATGCTTTGTGCTAGGAAACAGAGTTTGTGAAATATTTCAAAGTTTTGAAGAAACTTTTGAGACTTTTGGTACCATTGACCGTTTGACCAAGCTGTTCTCTACGGAAGATATATACCAGGGGTATTTTGGTTATTTTTTCTCCAATCATCAACAAGCTTATGGAATTCAAACCTCATCCAATTTCACGACTTCATCAAAAGCTTTACAAGAACAAGTGTTGACCAAGCTTAAGGATTTAATCACTTTTAGTGTCAACCAACTTTTGAATATGTTTATCTGAGATTTTTACAATCTTGATGAGGATGATCAAGATTGTTTCACCCACACTTGATTTGAAGACACATTTATTAAAGACAATTGCAACGAAATTGGGGGAGTAAAAATCTTTGAATTTCATTGCAAATGGATAGCTTCAAATCAAGTAAAAGACTCAAGATAAGGAAAAGTTGATCAAGATCAATAATCCAAGGTTTTTCAAAGACGTTTCATCATTGTAAGTTTTCAGATTTCCTACTACGGATGAGAAGATGGAGTCATCACGAGCAACAATATTGAAAGGATGATCAGTAGAGTTTAACCTCCTATGAAATAGTCACTTGAACAGTCAAGAACGGGTTATGGTTGACTTGAATGCTATCTTAATTCAGGGAATGGTTTGAAGATGATTTACAGTGGAAGAGACAAATTTGAAGAATTGAAGATTATTTGATGATCACAATGAGTTTATTTCTTTTTGTGATAACCTTGTTACTTGAAGTTGATCTTTTGAAGTTCAAAGCCTCGTTCATATGCCCATACAACTATATCCAAAAGTGGTATAAGAGTGATGATTCGAAATGAACAATGGGAGAAGCTTAACGTGAGGGGGAGAATTTCAACGAAAGACAACGAGTTATGAGGTGATCATGGAAAAAATTCGATGGCATCGGTCTAAGGGGGAGATTGTTGGAACTTATGTTTTAGACCGACGCATCGAATTTACTTGTGGGTGAAAAATATATTATTTGGTCTCAACCAAGGGTGGATGGCTTGAAGACCAAGTCATGCTAGGCTAGTATAAATAGATGTTTTTATTCATTTGTCTAGTATGAGTGACTGTATTGTGTATATGTGAGATTTAGGGTTTTATCCCTTTGAGAAAGTCTCTGCCTCCAGGATGAGCTCTCCTGGTGGCGGCTGAGATATTTCTTAATTGATTGTATGTATGAATGTATGTATGAGTGTTTCATTTTTATGAGAATCATTTGGCTAATATTTCATACTACCGTTTATATCTTGTTTGTGTTTTGATTACAATTGTTCATCCTACTTTATTGTTGATTGTTAATCAAATCAGGCTCTCTCCCAATACACCTCATCCGTCCAACTAACATCATTCAAGAGTGAATACGAGTTAGATTCGATCATAACCCTAGATCCGAGCTCCACACCGTTAATGAGTATAGACTATATTTCACGCTTCCGCACCGGGGCTCGGACCTGTCAGTCTTGGTGACTTCCAAACAATAATTTATGACCCTACGAAACAATCGGATCAAAAATTATGCCCTGAAGCCACCCCGCGGCCAGTTTGAATTTTTGCCAGTGTTGCCAAAGGGGTATGTTCATCAAGCCGGAGGAAAAAACGAGTATGGGTCGAACCACCGAATCGGATCAGAATTTCAGTCTTGGAGACTTCCATACAATATTTTATGACCCTAAGAAAGAATCAGATAAATAATTATGCCCTGACGCCACCCCCGCTGCCCGTACGAAATTTTGCCAGTATTGCCAAAGGGGTATGTTCAGTGAGTCGGAGGAAAAACTGAGTATGGGTCGAACCACCGAATCGGGTCAGAAATTCGGTCTTGTGACCTCCATACAATATTTTATAACCCTACACAAGAATCTGATCAATAAATATGCCCTGACGCCACCCCGCGGCCCGTTCGAAATTTTGTCAGTATTGTCAAAGAGTTATGTTCACCGAGCCGGAGGAGAAACTGAGTATGGGTCGAACTGCTGAATCGGGTCAGAAATTCGGTCTTGGAGACTTCCATACAATATATTCTGACCCTACGAAAGAATCGGATCAATAATTATGCCCTAACGCCACCACGCAACCCGTTCGAAAATTTTCCCAGTATTGCCATAGGGGTATGTTCACCGAGCCGGAGGAAAAATTGTGTATGGTTCGAACCACCAAATCGGAACCGAAATTCGGTCATGGAGACTTCCATACAATATATTATGGCCCTACGAAAGAATCTGATCAATAATTATGCCCTGTCGCCACCCCACGATCCGTTCGAAATTTTGCCAGTATAGCCAAACGGGTATGTTCACCGAGCCGGAGGAAAAACTTAGTATTGGTCGAACCACCGAATCAGGTCAAAAATTCTGTCTAGGAGACTTCCTTACAATATTTTATGACCCAACGAAAAAATCAGATCGATAGTTATTCCCAGACGCCACACCGCGCTATTCGAAATTTTGCCAGTATTGCCAATGTGGTGTGTTCACCGAGCCCGAGAAAAAACGGAGTATGGGTCGAATCACCGAATCGGGTCAGTAATTCGGTCTTGGAGACTTCCATACAATATTTTATAACCCTACGCAAGAATCAGATCAATAAATATGCCCTGACGCCACCCCGCGGCCCGTTCGAAATTTTACCAGTATTGCTAAAGGTGTATGTTCACCGAGTTGAGGAATAGCTGAGTATGGGTCGAACCACTGATACGGATCAGAAATTCGGTCTTGGAGACTTCCGTACAATATTTTCTGACCCTAAGAAAGAATCGGATCAATAATTATGCCCTGATACCATCCCGCGACCCGTTCGAAAATTTTCCAGTATTGCCAAAGGGGTATGTTCACCAAACTGGAGGAAAAACTGAGTATGGGACGAACCACCAAATCGGGTCAGTAATTCGGTTTTGGAGACTTCCATACAATATTTTATAACCCTATGAAAGAATTGGATCAATAATTATGCCCTGAAGTCACCCCGCAGCCCGTTCTAATTTTTGCATGTATATCCAAAGGTGTATGTACATCGAGCCGAAGGAAAAACTGAATATGGGTCGAACCGCTGAATCGGGTCTTAAATTTAGTCTTGGTGACTTCCAAACAATATTGTATGACCCTACGAAACAATCGGATCAATAATTATGCCCTGAAGCCACCCCGCGGCCGGTTTGAATTTTTGCTAGTATTGCCAAAGAGGTATGTTCATCGAGCCGGAGGAAAAACCGAGTATGGGTCGAACCACCGAATCGGGTCAGAATTTCAATCTTGGAGACTTCCATACAATATTTTATGATCCTAAGAAAGAATCAGATAAATAATAATGCCCTAACGCCACTCCGCGACACGTACGAAATTTTGCCAGTATTGCCAAAGGGGTATGTTCAGTAAGTCGGAGGAAAAACTGAGTATGGGTCGAACCAACGATTCGGGTCAGAAATTCGGTCTTGTGACCTCCATACAATATTTTATAACCCTACACAAGAATCTGATCAATAAATATGCCCTGACGCCACCCCGCGGCCCGTTCGAAATTTTGTCAGTATTGTCAAAGAGTTATGTTCACCGAGCCGGAGGAAAAACTGAGTATGGGTCGAACCGCTGAATCGGGTCAGAAATTTGGTCTTAGAGACTTCCATACAATATTTTCTGACCCTACGAAAGAATCGGATCAATAATTATGCCCTAACGCCACCCCGCGAATAGTTCGAAAATTTTCCAGTATAGCCATAGGGGTATGTTCACCGAGCCGGAGTAAAAATTGTGTATGGTTCGAACCACCGAATCGGATCCGAAATTCGGTAATTGAGACATCCTTACAATATTTTATGGCCCTATGAAAGAATCGGATCAATAATTATGCCATGACGCCACCCCACGGTCCGTTCGAAATTTTTCCAGTATTGCCAAAGGGGTATGTTCATCGAGCCGGAGGAAAAACTTAGTATGGGTCGAACCACCTTATCAGGTCAAAAATTCTGTCTAGGAAACTTCCATACAATATTTTATGACCCTACGAAAAAATCCGATCGATAGTTATTCCCAGACGCCACCCCGCGCGATTCGAAATTTTGCCAGTATTGCCAAAGTGTTATGTTCACCGAGCCGGAGGAAAAACGGAGTATGGGTCGAATCACCGAATCGGGCCAGTAATTCCGTCTTGGAGACTTCCATACAATATTTTATGACCCTACGTAAGAATCGGATCAATAAATATGCCCTGACGCCACCCCCGCGGCCCGTTCGAAATTTTGCTAGTATTGATAAAGGTGTATGTTCACCGAGTTGAGGAAAAACTGAGTATGGGTCGAACCACTGAAACAGATCAGAAATTCGGTCTTGGAGACTTCCGTACAATATTTTCTGACCCTAAGAAAGAATCGGATCAATATATATGCCCTGATACCATCCCGCGACCCGTTCGAAAATTTTCCAGTATTGCCAAAGGGGTATGTTCAACGAGCCGGAGGAAAAACTAAATATGGGTTGAACCACCGAATCAGGTCAGAAATTCGCTCTTGTGACTTCCATACAATATTTTATGACCCTACCCAAGAATCAGATCAATAAATATGACCTGACGCCACCCCCGCGCCTCGTTCGAAACTTTGCCAGTATTGCCAAAGGTGTATGTTCACCGAGCCGGAGGAAAAACTGAGTATGGGTCGAACCACTGAATCGGATCAGAAATTCGGTCTTGGAGACTTCCATACAATATTTTCTGACCATACGAAAGAATCGGATCAATAATTATGCCCTAACGCCACCCTGTGGCTCGTTCGAAATTTTGCCGGTATTGCGAAAGGGGTATGTTCACCAAGCCGGAGGAAAAACAGAGTATGGGTCGAATCACCGAATCGGGTCAGTAATTCGGTCTTGGAGACTTCCATACAATATTTTTTGACCCTAAGCAAGAATCAGATCAATAAATATGCCCTGACGCCACCCCGCGGCCCGTTCGAAATTTTGCCAGTATTGCTAAAGGTGTATGTTCACCGAGTTGAGGAAAAACTGAGTATGGGTCGAACCACTGAATCGGATCAAAAATTCGGTCTAGGAGACTTCCATACAATATTTTTTGACCCTACGAAAGAATCGAAACAATAGTTATGCCCTGATGCCACCCGGTGGCCCGTTCTAAATTTTGCCAGTATTGCCAAAGTGGTATGTTCACCGAGCCGGAGGAAAATCGGAGTATGGCTCGAATCACCGAATCGGGTCAGTTATTCGGTCTTGGAGACTTCCATAAAATATTTTATGACCTTACGCAAAAATCAGATCAATAAATATGCCCTGACGCCACCTCGGGGCCTGTTTGAAATTTTGCCAGTATTGCTAAAGGTGTGTGTTAACCGATTTGAGGAAAAACTGATTATAGGTCGAACCACTGAATCGGATCAGAAATTCGGTCTTGGAGACTTCTATACAATATTATCTGACCCTACGAAAGAATCAGATCAATAATTATACCCTAACGCCACCCCCGCGACCCATTGGAAAATTTTCTAGTATTGCCAAAGGGGTATGTTCAACGAGCCGGAGGAAAAACTGAATATGAGTCGAACCACCGAATCGGGTCAGAAATTGGGTCTTATGACTTCCATACAATATTTTATGACCCTACGCATGAATCAGATCAATAAATATGCCCTAATGCCACCTCGCGGCCCGTTCGAAATTTTGCCAGTATTGCTAAAGGTGTATGTTCACCGAGTTGAGGAAAAACTGAGTATGGGTCGAACCACTGAATCGGATCAGAAATTCGGTCTTGGAGACTTCCATTCAATATTTTCTGACCCTACGAAAGAATCGGATCAATAATTATGCCCTAACGCCACCCCGCAACCCGTTAGAAAATTTTCCAGTATTGCCAAAGGTGTATGTTCAACGAGGCGGAAGAAAACCTAAATATGGGTCGAACCACCGAATCTGGTCAGAAATTCGGTCTTGTGACTTCCATATAATATTTTATGACCCTACGCAAGAATCAGATCCATAAATATGACCTGACGCCACCCCCGCGCCTCGTTCGAAACTTTGCCTGTATTGCCAATGGTGTATGTTCACCGAGCCGGAGGAAAAACTGAGTATGGGTCGAACCACTGAATCGGATCAGAAATTCGGTCTTGGAGACTTCCGTACAATATTTTCTGACCCTATGAAAGAATCAGATCAATAATTATGCCCTAACGCCACCACGTGGCCCGTTCGAAATTTTGCCGGTATTGCCAAAAAGGTATGTTCACCGAGCCGGAGGAAAAACTGTGTGTGGGCGAACCACCGAACCGGATCATAAATTCGGTCTTGGAGACTTTCATACAATATTTTATGGCCCTACGAAAGAATCGGATCAATAATTATGCCCTGACGTAACCCCGCGTCCCGTTCGAAATTTTGCTAGTATTGCCAAAGGGGTATGTTCACCGAGCCGGAGGAAAAACATAGTATGGGTCTAACCACCGAATCAAGTCAAAAATTCTGTCTAGGAGACTTCCATACAATATTTTATGACCCTACGAAAAAATTCGATCGATAGTTATTCCCAAGCGCCACCCCGCGACGTTCGAAATTTTGCCAGTATTCCAAAGGGATATGTTCACTGAGCGGGAGGAAAAACGAAGTATGGGTCGAATCACCGAATCGGGTCAGTAATTCGATCTAGGAGACTTCCATACAATATTTTATAACCCTACGAAAGAATAAGATCAATATATATGCCCTAACGCCACCCCGCGGCCCGTTCGAAATTTTGCTAGTATTGCCAAAGATTTATGTTCACCAAACCGGAGGAAAAACTGAGTATGGGTACCACCGAATCGGGTCAGAAATTAGGTCTTGGAGACTTCCATACAATATTTTATGACCCAATGAAAGAATCAGATCAATAATTATGACCTGAAGCCACCCCGCAGCCCGTTCGAAATTTTGCAAGTATTGCCAAAGGGGTACGGTACGTTCACCGAGCCGGAGGAAAAACTGAGTATGGGACGAACCACCAAATCGGGTCAGTAATTCGGTTTTGGAGACTTCCATAAAATATTTTATGACCCTACGAAAGAATTGGATCAATAATTATGCCGTGAAGTCACCCCGAAGCCCGTTCTAATTTTTGCATGTATTTCCTAAGGTGTATGTACATCGAGCCGGAGGAAAAACTGAATATGGGTTGAACCGCTGAATCGGGTCTGAAATTTAGTCTTGGTGACTTCCAAACAATATTTTATGACCCTACGAAACAATCGGATCAATAATTATGCTCTGAAGCCACCCCGCGGCCCGTTTGAATTTTTGCCAGTATTGCCAAAGGGGTATGTTCATCGAGCCGGAGGAAAAACCGAGTATGGGTCGAACCACCGAATCGGATCAGAATTTCAGTCTTGGAGACTTCCATACAATATTTTATGACCCTAACAAAGAATCAGATAAATTAAAATGCACTAACGCCACTCCGCGACCCGTACGAAATTTTGCCAGTATTGCCAAAGGGGTATGTTTAGTGTGTCGGAGGAAAAACTGAGTATGGGTCGAACCACCGATTCGGGTTAGAAATTAGGTCTTGTGACCTCTATACAATATTTTATAACCCTACACAAGAATCTGATCAATAAATATGCCCTGACGCCACCCCGCGGCCCGTTCGAAATTTTGTCAGTATTGTCAAAGAGTTATGTTCACCGAGCCGGAGGAAAAACTGAGTATGGGTCGAACCGTTGAATCGGGTCAGAAATTCGGTCTTGGAGACTTCCATACAATATTTTCTGACCCTACGAAAGAATCGGATCAATAGTTATGCCCTAACGCCACCCCGCGACCCGTTCTAAAATTCTCCAGTATTGCCATAGGGGTATGGTCACCGAGCCGGAGGAAAATTTGTGTATGGTTCGAACCACCGAATCGGATCCGAAATTCGGTAATTGAGACTTCCATACAATATTTTATGGCCCTACGAAAGAATCGGATCAATAATTATGCCCTGACGCCGCCCCACGGTCCGTTCGAAAATTTTCAAATATTGCCAAAGGGGTATGTTCATCGAGCCGGAGGAAAAACTTAGTATGGGTCGAACCACCTTATCATTTCAAAAATTCTGTCTAGAAAACTTCCATACAATATTTTATGACCCTACGAAAAAATCCGATCTATAATTATTCCCAGACTCCACCCCGCGCCATTCGAAATTTTGCCAGTATTGCCAAAGTGTTATGTTCGCCGAGCCGGAGGAAAAACGTAGTATGGGTCGAATCACCGAATCGGGCCAGTAATTCGGTCTTGGAGATTTCCATACAATATTTTATGACCCTACGTAAGAATTAGATCAATAAATATGCCCTGACGCCACCCCGCGGCCCGTTCGAAATTTTGCCAGTATTGCTAAAGGTGTATGTTCACCGAGTTGAGGAAAAACTGAGTATCGGTCGAACCACTTAATCGGATCAGAAATTCGGTCTAGGAGACTTCCATACAATATTTTATGACCCTACGATAGAATCGGAACAATAGTTATGCCCTGACGCCACCCGGTGGCCCGTTCGAAATTTTGCCAGTATTGCCAGAGGGGTATGTTCACCGAGCCGGAGGAAAAACGGAGTATGGGTCGAATCACCGAATCGGGTCAGTAATTCGGTCTTGGAGACTTTCATACATATTTTATGACCCTACGAAAGAATCAGATCAATATTTATGCCCAAACGCCACCCCGCGGCCCGTTCGAAATTTTGCTAGTATTGCCAAAGAGGTATGTAAACCAAACCGGAGGAAAAACTAAGTATGGGTCGAACCACCAAATCGGGTCAGAAATTCGGTCTTGGATACTTCTATAAAATATTTTATGACTCTACGAAAGAATCGGATCAATAATTATGACCTGAAGCCACCCCGCAGCCCGTTCGAAATTTTACAAGTATTTCCAAAGGGGTATGTTAACCGAGCCGGAGGAAAAACTGGGATGAACCACCAAAACGGGTCAGTAATTCGGTTTTGGAGACTTCCATACAATATTTTATCACCTTACGAAAGAATTGGATCAATAATTATGCCCTGAAGTCACCCCGCAGCCCGTTCAAATTTTTGCATGTATTGCCAAAGGTGTATGTACATCGAGCCGGAGGAAAAACTGAATATGGGTCGAACCGCTGAATCGGGTCTGAAATTAAGTCTTGGTGACTTCCAAACAATATTTTATGACCCAACGAAACAATCGGATCAATAATTATGCCCTGAAGCCACCACGCGGCCCGTTTGAATTTTTGCCAGTATTGCCAAAGGGTATGTTCATCGAGCCGGAGGAAAAACCGAGTATGGGTCGAACCACCGAATCGGGTCAGAATTTCAGTCTTGGAGACTTCCATACAATATTTTATGACCCTAAGAAAGAATCAGATAAATAATAATGCCCTAACGCCACTCCGCGACCCGTACGAAATTTTGCCAGTATTGCCAAAGGGGTATGTTCAGTGAGTCGGAGGAAAAACTGAGTATGGGTCGAACCACCGATTCGGGTCAAAAATTCGGTGTTGTGACCTCCATACAATATTTTATAACCCTACACAAGAATCTGATCAATAAATATGCCCTGACGCCACCCCGCGGCCCGTTCGAAATTTTGCCAGTATTTCCAAATATTTATGTTCACCGAGCCGGAGGAAAAACTGAGTATGGGTCGAACCCCTGAATCGGGTCAGAAATTCGGTCTTGGAGACTTCCATACAATATTTTCTGACCATACGAAAGAATCGGATCAATAATTATGCCCTAACGCCACCCCGCGACCCGTTCGAAAATTTTCTAGTATTGCCAAAAGGGTATGTTCACCGAGCCGGAGGAAAAATTGTGTATAGTTCGAACCACCGAATCGGATCTGAAATTCGGTCATGGAGACTTCCATACAATATTTTATGGCCCTACGAAAGAATCGGATCAATATTAATGCCCTAAAGCCACCCCACGGTCCGTCCGGAATTTTGCCAGTATTGCCAAAGGGGTCACCGAGCCAGAGGAAAAACTTAGTATGGGTCGAACCACCTTATCAGGTCAAAAATTCTATCTAGGAGACTTCCATACAATATTTTATGACCCTACGAAAAAATCCGATCGATAGTTATTCCCTGACGCCACCCCGCGCCATTCGAAATTTTGCCAGTATTTCCAAAGTGGTATGTTCACCGAGCCGGAGGAAAAACGGGGTATGGGTCGAATCACCGAATCGGGTCAGTAATTCGGTCTTGGAGACTTCCATACAATATTTTATGACCCTACGCAAGTATCAGATCAATAAATATTCCATGACGCCACCCCGTGGCCCGTTCGAAATTTTGCCAGTATTGCTAAAGGTGTATGTTCACCGAGTTGAGGAAAAACTGAATATGGGTCGAACAACTGAATCGGATCAGAAATTAGGTCTAGGAGACTTCCATACAATATTTTATGACCCTACGAAAGAATCGGAACAATAGTTATGCCCTGACGCCACCCGGTGGCCCGTTCGAAATTTTGCCAGTATTGCCAAAGGGGTATGTTCACAGAGCAGGAGGAAAAACGGAGTATGGGTCGAATCACCGAATCGGTTCAGTAATTCGGTCTTGGAGACTTCCATACAATATTTTATGACCCTACGCAAGAATCAGATCAATAAATATGCCTTGACGCCACCTCGCGGCCCGTTCGTAATTTTGCCAGAATTGCTAAAGGTGTGTGTTCACCGAGTTGAGGAAAAACTGAGTATGGGTCGAACCAATGAATCGGATCAGAAATTCGGTCTTGGAGACTTTCATACAGTATTTTATGTCCCTACGAAAGAATCGGATCAATAATTATGCCCTGATGTTACCCCGCGACCTGTTAGAAAATTTTCCAGTATAGCCAAAGGGGTTTGTTTAACGAGCCGGAGGAAAAACTAAAAATGGGCCGAACCACCGAATCGGGTCAGAAATTCGGTCTTGTGACTTCCATACAATATTTTATGACCCTACGCAAGAATCAGATCCATAAATATGACCTGACGCCACCCCGCGCCTCGTTCGAAACTTTGCCGGTATTGCAAAAGTACGTTCACCGAGTTGAGGAAAAACTGAGTATGGGTCGAACCACTGAATCGGATCAGAACTTCGGTATAGGAGACTTCCATACAATATTTTATGACCCTATGAAAGAATCGGAACAATAGTTATGCCCTGACGCCACCCGGTGGCCCGTTCGAAATTTTGCCATTATTGCCAAAGGGGTATGTTCACCGAGCCGGAGGAAAAACGAAGTATGGGTCGAATCACCGAATCGGATCAGAAATTCGGTCTTGGAGACTTCCATACAATATTTTTTGACCCTACGAAAGAATCGGATCAATAATTATGCCCTAACGCCACCCCGTGGCCCGTTCGAAATTTTGCCGGTATTGCCAAAGGGGTATGTTCACCGAGCCGGAGGAAAAACTGTGTATGGGCGAACCACCGAATCAGATCATAAATTCGGTCTTGGAGACTTTCATACAACATTTTATGGCCCTACGAAAGAATCGGATCAATAATTATGCCCTGACGTCACCCCGCGTCCCGTTCGAAATTTTACTAGTATTGCCAAAGGGTATGTTCATCGAGCCGGAGGAAAAACTTAGTATGGGTCGAACCAACGAATCAGGTCAAAAATTCTTTCTAGGAGACTTCCATGCAATATTTTATTACCCAACGAAAAAATCCAATCGATACTTATTCCCAGACGCCACCCCGCGCCGTTCGAAATTTTGCCAGTATTGCCAAAGTGATATGTTCACTGAGCGGGAGGAAAAACGAAGTATGGGTCGAATCACCGAATCGGGTCAGTAATTCGATCTAGGAGACTTCCATACAATATTTTATAACCCTACGAAAGAATAAGATCAATATATATGCCCTAACGCCACCCCGCGGCCTGTTCGAAATTTTACAAGTATTTCCAAAGGGGTATGTTAACCGAGCCGGAGGAAAAACTGGGATGAACCACCAAAACGGGTCAGTAATTCGGTTTTGGAGACTTCCATACAATATTTTATCACCTTACGAAAGAATTGGATCAATAATTATGCCCTGAAGTCACCCCGCAGCCCGTTCAAATTTTTGCATGTATTGCCAAAGGTGTATGTACATCGAGCCGGAGGAAAAACTGAATATGGGTCGAACCGCTGAATCGGGTCTGAAATTAAGTCTTGGTGACTTCCAAACAATATTTTATGACCCAACGAAACAATCGGATCAATGATTATGCCCTGAAGCCACCACGCGGCCCGTTTGAATTTTTGCCAGTATTGCCAAAGGGTATGTTCATCGAGCCGGAGGAAAAACCGAGTATGGGTCGAACCACCGAATCGGGTCAGAATTTCAGTCTTGGAGACTTCCATACAATATTTTATGACCCTAAGAAAGAATCAGATAAATAATAATGCCCTAACGCCACTCCGCGACCCGTACGAAATTTTGCCAGTATTGCCAAAGGGGTATGTTCAGTGAGTCGGAGGAAAAACTGAGTATGGGTCGAACCACCGATTCGGGTCAAAAATTCGGTCTTGTGACCTCCATACAATATTTTATAACCCTACACAAGAATCTGATCAATAAATATGCCCTGACGCCACCCCCGCGGCCCGTTCGAAATTTTGCAAGTATTTCCAAATATTTATGTTCACCGAGCCGGAGGAAAAACTGAGTATGGGTCGAACCCCTGAATCGGGTCAGAAATTCGGTCTTGGAGACTTCCATACAATATTTTCTGACCATACGAAAGAATCGGATCAATAATTATGCCCTAACGCCACCCCGCGACCCGTTCGAAAATTTTCTAGTATTGCCAAAAGGGTATGTTCACCGAGCCGGAGGAAAAATTGTGTATGGTTCGAACCACCGAATCGGATCTGAAATTCGGTCATGGAGACTTCCATACAATATTTTATGGCCCTACGAAAGAATCGGATCAATATTAATGCCC
This sequence comes from Bidens hawaiensis, assembly GCF_021521415.1. Classification (NCBI taxonomy): domain Eukaryota; kingdom Viridiplantae; phylum Streptophyta; class Magnoliopsida; order Asterales; family Asteraceae; genus Bidens; species Bidens hawaiensis. The sequence continues at coordinate 32,051 of NW_027493339.1, read as the reverse complement.
TAAAGCCACCCCACGGTCCGTCCGGAATTTTGCCAGTATTGCCAAAGGGGTCACCGAGCCAGAGGAAAAACTTAGTATGGGTCGAACCACCTTATCAGGTCAAAAATTCTATCTAGGAGACTTCCATACAATATTTTATGACCCTACGAAAAAATCCGATCGATAGTTATTCCCTGACGCCACCCCGCGCCATTCGAAATTTTGCCAGTATTTCCAAAGTGGTATGTTCACCGAGCCGGAGGAAAAACGGGGTATGGGTCGAATCACCGAATCGGGTCAGTAATTCGGTCTTGGAGACTTCCATACAATATTTTATGACCCTACGCAAGTATCAGATCAATAAATATTCCATGACGCCACCCCGTGGCCCGTTCGAAATTTTGCCAGTATTGCTAAAGGTGTATGTTCACCGAGTTGAGGAAAAACTGAATATGGGTCGAACAACTGAATCGGATCAGAAATTAGGTCTAGGAGACTTCCATACAATATTTTATGACCCTACGAAAGAATCGGAACAATAGTTATGCCCTGACGCCACCCGGTGGCCCGTTCGAAATTTTGCCAGTATTGCCAAAGGGGTATGTTCACAGAGCAGGAGGAAAAACGGAGTATGGGTCGAATCACCGAATCGGTTCAGTAATTCGGTCTTGGAGACTTCCATACAATATTTTATGACCCTACGCAAGAATCAGATCAATAAATATGCCTTGACGCCACCTCGCGGCCCGTTCGTAATTTTGCCAGAATTGCTAAAGGTGTGTGTTCACCGAGTTGAGGAAAAACTGAGTATGGGTCGAACCAATGAATCGGATCAGAAATTCGGTCTTGGAGACTTTCATACAGTATTTTATGTCCCTACGAAAGAATCGGATCAATAATTATGCCCTGATGTTACCCCGCGACCTGTTAGAAAATTTTCCAGTATCGCCAAAGGGGTATGTTCAACGAGCCGGAGGAAAAACTAAAAATGGGCCGAACCACCGAATCGGGTCAGAAATTCGGTCTTGTGACTTCCATACAATATTTTATGACCCTACGCAAGAATCAGATCCATAAATATGACCTGACGCCACCCCGCGCCTCGTTCGAAACTTTGCCAGTATTGAAAAATACGTTCACCGAGTTGAGGAAAAACTGAGTATGGGTCGAACCACTGAATCGGATCAGAACTTCGGTATAGGAGACTTCCATACAATATTTTATGACCCTATGAAAGAATCGGAACAATAGTTATGCCCTGACGCCACCCGGTGGCCCGTTCGAAATTTTGCCATTATTGCCAAAGGGGTATGTTCACCGAGCCGGAGGAAAAACGAAGTATGGGTCGAATCACCGAATCGGATCAGAAATTCGGTCTTGGAGACTTCCATACAATATTTTTTGACCCTACGAAAGAATCGGATCAATAATTATGCCCTAACGCCACCCCGTGGCCCGTTCGAAATTTTGCCGGTATTGCCAAAGGGGTATGTTCACCGAGCCGGAGGAAAAACTGTGTATGGGCGAACCACCGAATCAGATCATAAATTCGGTCTTGGAGACTTTCATACAACATTTTATGGCCCTACGAAAGAATCGGATCAATAATTATGCCCTGACGTCACCCCGCGTCCCGTTCGAAATTTTACTAGTATTGCCAAAGGGTATGTTCACCGAGCCGGAGGAAAAACTTAGTATGGGTCGAACCAACGAATCAGGTCAAAAATTCTTTCTAGGAGACTTCCATGCAATATTTTATTACCCAACGAAAAAATCCAATCGATACTTATTCCCAGACGCCACCCCGCGCCGTTCGAAATTTTGCCAGTATTGCCAAGGGATATGTTCACCGAGCCGGAGGAAAAACGAAGTATGGGTTGAATCACCGAATCGGGTCAGTAATTCGATCTAGGAGACTTCCATACAATATTTTATAACCCTACGAATGAATCAGATCAATATATATGCCCTAACGGCACCCCACGGCTCGTTCGAAATTTTGCAAGTATTGCCTAAGAGGTATGTTCACCAAACCGGAGGAAAAACTGTGTATGGGCCGAACCACCGAATCGGGTCAGAAATTCGGTCTTGGAGACTTCCATACAATATTTTATGACCCTACAAAACAATCGGATCAATAATTATGCCCTGAAGTCACCTCGCAGCCCGTTCGAATTTTTGCCTGTATTGCCAAATGTGTATGTACATCGAGCCGGTGAAAAAACTGAATATGGGTCGAACCGCTGAATTGGGTCTGAAATTCAGTCTTGGTGACTTCCATACAATATTTTATGACCATACGAAACAATCGGATCAATAATTATGCCCTGACGCCACCCCGCGGCCCGTTTGAATTTTTGCTAGTATTGCCAAAGGGGTATGTTCATCGAGCCGGAGGAAAAACCGAGTACTGGTCGAACCATTGAATCGGGTCAGAATTTCAGTCTTGGAGACTTCCATAAAATATTTTATGACCCTAAGAAAGAATCAGATAAATAATAATGCCCTAATGCCACTCCGCGACCCGTACGAAATTTTGCCAGTATTGCCAAAGGGGTATGTTCACTGAGCTTGAGGAAAAACTGAGTATGGGTCGAACCACCGACTCGGGTAAGAAATTCGGTCTTGTGACCTTCATTCAATATTTTATAACCCTACACAAGAATCTGATCAATAAATATGCCCTGACGCCACCCCGCGGCCCGTTCGAAATTTTGCCAGTATTGCCAAAGAGTTATGTTCACCGAGCCGGAGGAAAAACTGAGTATGGGTCGAACCGATGAATCGGGTCAGAAATTCGGTCTTGGAGACTTCCATAATATATTTTCGGAGCCTACGAAAGAATCGGATCAATAATTATGCCATAACGCCACCCCGCGACCCGTTCGAAAATTTTCCAGTATTGTCAAAAGGATATGTTCACCGAGCCGGAGGAAAAATTGTGTATGGGTCTAACCACCGAATCGGATCCGAAATTCGGTCTTGGAGACTTCCATACAATATTTTATGGCCCTACGAAAGAATCGGATCAATAACTATGCCCTGACGCCACCCCACGGTCCGTTAGAAATTTTGCCAATACTGCCAAAGAGGTATGTTCACTGGGCCGGAGGAAAAACTTAGTATAGGTCGAACCACCTAATCGGGTGAGAAATTCGGTCTAGGAGACTTCCATACAATATTTATGTCCCTACGAAAGAATCGGAACAATAGTTATGCCCTGACGCCACCCGGTGGCCCGTTCGAAATTTCGCCAGTATTGTCAAAGGGGTTTGTTCACCGAGCCGGAGGAAAAACGGAGTATGGGTTGAATCATCGAATCGGGTCAGTAATTCGGTCATGGAGACTTCCATACAATATTTTATGACCCTACGCAAGAATCAGATCAATAAATATGCCATGACGCCACCCCGCGGCCCGTTCGAAATTTTGCCAGTATTGCTAAAGGTGTATGTTCACCGAGTTGAGGAAAAACTGAATATGGGCTGAACCACTGAATCGGATCAGAAATTCGGTCTAGGAGACTTCCAAACAATATTTTATGACCCTACGAAAGAATCGGTACAAAACCACCTAATCGGGTCAGAAATTCGGTCAAGGAGACTTCCATACAATATTTTATGTCCCTACGAAAGAATCGGAACAATAGTTATGCCCTGACGCCACCAGGTGGCCCGTTCGAAATTTTGCCAGTATTGTCAAAGGGGTATGTTCACCGAGCCGGAGGAAAAACGGAGTATGGGTCGAATCACCGAATCGGGTTAGTAATTCGGTCTCGGAGATTTCCATACAATATTTTATGACCCTACGAAAGAATCAGATCAGTAATTATGCCCTGACGCCAACCCGCGAACCGTTCGAATTTTTGCCAGTATTGCCAAAGAGGTATGTTCATCGACCCGGAGGAAAAACTGAGTATGGGTCGAACCACCGAATCGGGTCAGAAATTAGGTGTTGGAGACTTCCATACAATATTTTATGACCCTAAGAAAGAATCGGATAATTAATAATGCCCTGACGCCACTCCGCGTCCCGTACGAAATTTTGCCAGTATTGCCAAAGGGGTATGTTCACCGAGCCGAAGGAAAAACTGAGTATGGGTCGAACCATCGAATCGGGTCAGAAATTCGGTCTAGGAGACTTCCATACGATATTTTATGACCCTTCGAAAGAATCAGATCAATAATTATGCCCTGACGCCACCACTCGGCCCGTTCGAATTTTTGCCAGTATTGCCAAAGGGTTATGTTCACCGAGCAGGAGGAAAAACGGAGTATGGGTCGAATCACCGAATCGGGTCACTAATTTGGTCTTGGAGACTTTCATACAATATTTTATGACCATACGAAAGAATCGGATTAATAATTATGCCCTAACGCCACCTCGCGGCTCGTTCGATATTTTGCCTGTATTGCCAAAGAGGTATGTTCATCGAACAGGAGGAAAAACTAAGTATGGGTCGAACCACCAAATCGGGTCAGAAATTCTGTCATTTTATGACCCTACGAAAAAATCAGATCAATAATTATGCCCCGTCTCCAACTCGCGGCTCGTTTGAATTTTTGCCAGTATTGCCAAATGGGTATGTTCATCGACCTGGAGGAAAAACTGAGTATGGGTCAAACCACCGAATCGGGTCCGAAATTCGGTCTTGAGGCTTCCATACAATATTTTATGACCCTACGAAAACATCGGATCAATATTTATGCCCTGAAGCCACCCCGCAGCCTGTTCGAATTTTTGCCAATATTGCCAAAGGGGTATGTTCATCGACCCGGAGGAAAAACTGAGTATGGGTCGAACCACCGAATAGGGTAAGAAATTCGGTGTTGGAGACTTTCCATACAATATTTTATGAACCTAAGAAAGAATCGGATAAATAATAATGCCCTGAAGCCACTCCGCGGCCCTTCGAAATTTTGCCTGTATTTCTAAAGAGGTATGTTCATCGAGCCGGAGGAAAAACTGAGATTGGGTCGAACCACCGAATCGGGTCAGAAATTCGGTCTTGGAGAGTTCTAAACAATATTTTATGACCCTACGCAAGAATCGGATCAATAAATATGACCTGACGCCACCCCGCGGCCAGTTCTCAATGTTGCCAGTATTGCCAAAGGTGTATCACCGAGCCGGAGGAAAAACTGAGTATGGGTCAAACCACCGAATCGGGTCAGAAATTCGGTCTAGGAGACTTTCATACATATTTTATGACCCTACGAAAAAATCGGATCAATAATTATACCCTGACGCCTACCCGCGGCCCGTTTGAAATTTTGCTAGTATTGCAAAAAGGGGTATGTTCACCGAGCCGGAGGAAAAACGGAGTACGGGTCGAACCGCCGAATCGGGTTAGAAATTCGGTCTTGGAGACTTACATACAATATTTCATGACCCCACGAAAGAATCGGATAAAAATTAATGCCTTGACACCACTCCGCAGCCCATACGAAATTTTGCCAGTATTCCCAAAGGGATATGTTCACCGAGACGGAGGAAAAACTGAGTATGGGTCGAACCACCGAATCAGATCAGAAATTCGGTATTGGAGACTTCCATACGATATTTAATGACCCTACAAAGAGTCGGATCAATAGTTATGCCCTAACGCCACCCCGCGGCCCGATCAAAATTTTACCAGTATTGCCAAATAGGTTTGTTCACCGAGCCGTGGAAAAATTGAGAATGGGTCGAACCACCGAATCTGGTCAGAAATTCGGTCTTGGAGACTTCCATACAATATTTTATGACCCTACGAAAGAATCGGATCAATAATTATGCCCTGACGCCACCCTGCGGCCCGTTCGAAATTTTGCCAGTATTGCCAAAGGGGTATGTTCACCGAGCCGGAGGAAAACTGAGTATGGCTCAAACCACCCAATCGGGTCAGAAATTCGGTTTTGTGACTTCCATACAATTATTTATGTCCCTACGAAAAAATCAGATCAATAATTATGCCCAGACGCCACTCTACGGCTCGTTCAAAATTTTGCCAAAGGGGTATGTTCACCGAGCCGGAGGAAAAACTGAGTATGGGTCGAACCACCGAATCGGGTGTAACAACGTGAAAATTTCGAGTTCAAAATATAAACATTCCATAGTTAAGGGACTAAAATTGCCAAATTCCAAAGTTGAGGGTCTAAAAAGTAAATTCTGATTTTCCTGACCCATCGCGGTACGCGACAGGTCAGAAGAAACACCCATCGCGGTACACGATGGGGTGTGTGAAAACAAGACACGTGGTATGCCACGTGTCCACACGTGGCACAACGGTCGCCACGTGTCCCGACACGTGGCCACACGTGGCATGACGTCCGACACGTGTCCACACGTGGCACATCGTATGCCATGTGTCAACACGTGACAGACCTACTGGGTGACTCACCTGGGCTACGTCGCGGTACGCGACGGGTGCCCAGGGAGCTGGCGCGGTGCGCGATGGGACACCAGATGATGTCTATAAATAGCAAGGTCGGGATCTCATTCTTGGCACACCAAAACCTGCTCTCCTTTTTCTCTCTAACATCTCACTAGAATCCCAAGTTCATATAATCGATTTGCCTCGATAAGTGTGCCCCGATCCCTCGTTTGTGTACAACGTTTCCTCAAAGTTCGTGCCACCCTTCACCCACACTCAATCAAGAAGGTGTTGTTATAATGGCAAGGAGTCTCGAAAGTCTTGTCATTCCATTGTTGAAGATTTGGCGTTCCTCGATTAGCGTGCCGAGAAAAGTAAAAGCGGCGTCGGAGTGCTGCTCAAGTCTCTAGGGTTTCTATATGCCACTAAGGTTAGGCGTAATAATGAATTCAATATAATTCAATATTATATTAAAGGCTTAAGCCTTAAGTCGAGGTTATACTCAATACCTCGATAAAAGAGAAATAAACATAACAAAGAAATCAATAAAAGAATGATTATTGAATATGATGAATACGTATATATGTGTGTAAGTATATATGTATATATATTCTTTGTTATGAAAATATTATTTAATGAATAAAGAGTATTCTTAAATAATAAAGAAAATGATTACGTGTCTTAGAGAAGAAGAAACGTCGGGTTTTTAAATATAAACTAAAGGTTTATAATTTACTTTTAAACTAAGGTTTTTCAAATAAAAGAAAATGAACTAAAGGTTCATCGAGGATTGAGATATAAGACTAAAGGTCTTAAGCCGGATCATGTATCCGACTAACAAATATTTATACTCGTACTATAGGTGCGAGATAAATAAGGGAAAGACCCTTGGACGGTGAGTGAAGCCGATCCTAAAGAGATAAGGTGAATACGCCCCCAAACTTTTACTTATTTAAAAATGAGTCAAACTTGTTTTTATGAAATTGTTTACAAGGAACTATATGTTCCTAAAATCGTTATAAATAAATGGTATAAACCTAGCCCTCAGGCTGTGGTATACGTATGTCTGGATCCTTACATAGGTGGTACTATGCGATGAATGGGCATGATCGCACCACCCTTAGTCGTAGGACGCTCTCCTGCAGGGAGTACGACCGTTGTGTATATTTACGGGTACTTAACTAAGTTGAACGCTGCGGTGTTTGCTGAGGTGACCTAGAGTAGAGGGTCATATTTATAATGTGTTATTTGACTTTGTTATTCCTAAGCCACGTTGGGCCGAGGCAGGCGTAGTCTCGAGGGGTAATAAAGTAAAAGAAAATATTTTGCGTCAGCGTGTTCACCAGCATTCGTTGCTGACGTATTTTCTTACATTTTGCAGGTGAACAATGATAGTGCTTGGATTCACGAAGTGATACTAATATCCGATGGCTCGGATTCATTTTGTATAAATTTAATATGGTGGTTTGTAAACATAAACAAGTAATGTTTTGTTAACAACTTAAACAGGTATTTTATAATTCCCTTCTTTTGAATATATATATATATATATATATATAAATTACACTTTTGATCCTTCAAGTTTATAAGTCTTCCGCAAATTAACGCAACTCTGATTTATTTACAATTATGGTACCAACTTGTTGGTCACGCTCCTAGGCCTAAGATGAGGGTGTAAAATCGGGTCAGTAATTCGGTCTTAGAGACTTCCATACAATATTTTATGACCCTTCGAAAGAATCGGATCAATAATTATGCCCTGACGCGATCCCGCGGCACGTTCGAAATTTCACCAGTATTGCCAAAGGGGTATGTTCTCCGAGCCGGAGGAAAAACTGAGTATGGGTCGAACCACCGAATCGGTTCAGTAATTCGGTCTTGGAGACTTCCAAAATATTTTATCATTCTACGAAAGAATCCGATCAATAATTAAGCCCTGACGCCACCCCGCGGCCAGTTCGAAATTTTGTCAGTATTGCCGAAGAGGTATGTTCACCGAGCCGGAGGAAAAACTGAGTATGGGTCGAACCACATAATCGGATCAGAAATTCGGTCTTGGAGACTTCCATACAATATTTTATGGCCCTTCGAAAGAATCGGATCAATAATTATGCCCTGACGCGATCCCGCGGCACGTTCGAAATTTCACCAGTATTGCCAAAGGGGTATGTTCTCCGAGCCGGAGGAAAAACTGAGTATGGGTCGAACCACCGAATCGGTTCAGTAATTCGGTCTTGGAGACTTCCATACAATATTTTATAATTCTACGAAAGAATCTGATCAATAATTATGCCCTGACGCCACCCCGCGGCTAGTTCGAAATTTTGTCAGTATTGCCGAAGAGGTATGTTCACCGAGCCGGAGGAAAAACTGAGTATGGGTCGAACCACCGAATCGGATCAGAAATTTGGTCTTGGAGACTTCCATACAATATTTTATGACCCTACAAAAGAATCGGATCAATAATTATGCCCTGAAACCACCTGCGCCCCGTAAGAAATTTTGCGTGTATTGCCAAAGGGGTATGTTAATCGAGCCGGAGAAAAAACTGAGTATGGGTCGAACCACCGAATCGGATCAGAAATTCGGTCTTGGAGACTTCCATACAATATTTTATTACCCTACGAAAGAATCGGATCAATAATTATGCCCTGACGCCACCTCGCGGCCCATACGAAATTTCGCCAGTATTGCCCAAAGGGTATGTTCACCGAGCAGGAGGAAAAACTGTGTATGGTTCGAACCACTGAATCGGGTCAGAAATTCGGTTTTCGAGACTTCCATACAATATCTTATTACCCTACGAAAGAATAGGATCAATTATTATGCCCTGACGCAACCCCCGGCCCGTTTGAAATTTTGCTAGTATTGCCAAAAGGGGTATGTTCACAGAGCCGGAGGAAATACTGAGTATTGATCGAAACACTGAATCGGGTCAGAAATTCGGTCTTGGAGAGTTCCATACAATATTTTAAGACCCAACGAAAGAACCGGATCAATAATTATGCCATGACGCCACCCCCGACCCGTTCGAATTTTTACCAATATTGCCAAAGGTGTATGTTCATCGAGCTGGAGGAAAAACTGAGTACGGGTCGAACCACCGAATCGGGTCAGAAATTCGGTCTTGTGACTTCCATACAATATTTTATAACCCTACGAAAGAATCGGATCAATAATTATGCTCTGACACCACCCCCGTGGCCCGTTCGAAATTTTGCTAGTATTGACAAAGGGGTATGTTCACCGAGCCGGAGGAAAAACTGAGTATGGGTCGAACCACCAAATCGGGTCGGTAATTCGGTCTTGGAGACTTTCATACAATATTTTATAACCCTACGAAAGAATCCGATCAATAATTATGCCCTGACGCCAACCGCGGCCCCTTAGAAATTTTTTCAGTATTGCCAAAGGGTTATGTTCACCGAGCCGGAGGAAAAAACTTAGTATGGGTCGAACCACCGAATCGGGTCAGAAATTCGGTCTTGGGGACTTCCATACAATATTTTAAGACCCTACGAATGAATCGGATCAATAATTATTCTCTAACGCCACCCCGCGGCCCGTTCGAAATTTGGCCAGTATTGCCAAAGGGGTATGATAATCGAGCCGGAGAAAAAACTGAGTATGGGTTGAACCACCGAATCGGATCAGATATTCGGTTTTGGAGACCTCTATACAATATTTTATGACCCTAAGAAAGAATCGGATCAATAATTATGCCATGATGCCACCCCGCGGCCGGTTCGAAATTTTGCCAGTATTGACAAAGGGGTATGTTCATCGATCCGGAGGAAAAACTGAGTAAGGGTCGAACCGCTGACTCTGGACAGAAATTCGGTTTTAGAGAATCGGATCAATAATTATGCCCAGACGCCACCTCGCGGCCCGTTCGAATTTTTGCAGGTATTGCAAAAGGGGTATGTTCATCGAGCCGGAGGAAAAACTAAGTATGGGTCGAACAGCTGATATCGGATCAGAAATTCGGTCTTTGAGACTTCCATACAATATCTTATGACCCTACGAAAGAATCGGATCAATTATTATGCCCTGACGCAACCCCGCGGCCCGTTTGTAATTTTGCCAGTATTGCCAAAGAGGTATGTTCACCGAGCCGGAGGAAATACTGAGTATTGGTCGAAGTGAATCGGGTCAGAAATTCGGTCTTTGAGAGTTCCATACAATATTTTAAGACCAACGAAGGAACCGGATCAATAATTATGCCATGACGCCACCCCCGCCCCGTTCGAATTTTTGCCAATATTGCCAAAGGTGTATGTTTATCGAGCCGGAGGAAAAACAGAGTATGGGTCGAACCACCGAATCGGTCAGAAATTCGGTTTTGAAGACTTCCATACAATATTTTATGACCCTACGAAAGAATCGGATCAATAATTATGCCCTGACGCCACCCCGCGGCCCGTACGAAATTTTGCCAGTATTGCCAAAGGGGTATGTTCACCGAGCCGGAGGAAAAACTGAGTATTGGTCGAACCACCGAATCGGATCTCAAATTCGGTTTTGGAGACTTCGATACAATATTTTATGACCCTACGAAAGAATCATATCAATAATTAAACCCTGACGCCACCCCTCGACCCGTTTGAATTTTTTCCTGTATTGCCATAGGGGTATGTTTACCGAGCCGGAGGAAAAACTGAGTATAGGTAGAACTGTTGAATCGGGTCAGAAATTCGGTCTTGGAGAATTCCATACAATATTTTATGAACCTACAAAAGAATCGGATCAATAATTATGCCCTGACGCCACTCTCGGCCCATACGAAATTTCGCCAGTATTGCCACAGAGGTATGTTCACCGAGGCGGAGGAAAAAACAGAGTATGGTTCGAACACCAAATCAGGTCAGAAATTCGGCTTGGAGACTTCCATACAATATTTTATGAACCTACTAAAGAATCGGATCAATAATTATGCCCTGGCGCCACCCCGTGGCCCGTACGAAATTTCTCCGGTATTGCCAAAGGGGTATGTTCACCGAGCCGGAGGAAAAACTGAGTATGGGTCGAACCGCCGAATCAGGTCAGAAATTCGGTTTTGGAGACTTCCATACAATATTTTATGACCCTACGAAATAATCGGATCAATAATTATGCCCTGACGCCACCCCGCGGCTCGTACGAAATTTCGCCAGTATTGCCAAAGGGGTGTGTTCACCGAGAAGGAGGAAAAACTAAATATTGGTCGAACCACCGAATCGGATCTGAAATTTGGTTTTGGAGACTTCCATACAATATTTTATGACCCTACGAAAGAATTGGATCAATTATTATGCCATGACGCCTCCCCGCGGCCCGTTTGAATTTTTGCCAGTATTGCCAAAGGGGTATGTTCACCGAGCAGGAGGAAAAACTGAGTATAGGTCGAACCATTGAATCGAGTCAGAAATTCGGTCTTGGAGACTTCCATACAATATTTTATGAACCTATGAAAGAATCAGATCAATAATTATGCCCTGACGCCACCCCGCGGCCTGTCCGGAATTTCGCCAGTATTGCCAAAGAGGTATGTTCACCTAGCCAGAGGAAAAAATAGAGTATGGGTAGAACACTGAATCGGGTCAGAAATTCGGTCTTGAAGACTTCCATACAATATTTTATGACCCTAAGAAATAATCAGATCAATAATTATGCCCTGACGCCATCCCGCGGCCCGTACGAAAGTTCGCCAGTATTGCCAAAGGGGTATGTTCACCGAGCCGGAGGAAAAACAGAGTATGGGTCGAACCGTCGAATCGGATCAGATATTCGGTCTTGGAGACTTCCATACAATATTTTATTACCCTACGAAAGAATCGGATCAATAATTATGCCCTAACGCCACCTCGCGGCCCGTACGAAATTTCACCAGTATTGCCAAAAGGGTATGTTCACCGAGCAGGAGGAAAAACTGAGTATGGGTCGAACCACTGAATCGGGTCAGAAATTCGGTTTTGGAGACTTCCATAAAATATTTTATGACCTTACGAAAGAATTGGATCAATTATTATGCCCTGACGCCACCCCGCGGCCCGTACGAAATTTCGCCAGTATTGCCAAATTGGTATGTTCAATGAGCCGGAGGAAAAACTGAGTATGGGTCTAACCACCGAATCGGATCTGAAATTCGGTCTTGGAGACTTCAATACAATATTTTATTACCCTACGAAAGAATGGGATCAATAATTATGCCCTGACGCCACCCCGCGGCCCGTACGAAATTTCGCCAGTGTTGCCAACGGGGTATGTTCACCGAGTCGGAGGAAAAACTGAGTGTGGGTCGAACCGCCGAATCGGGTCAGAAATTCGGTCTTGGAGACTTCCATACAATATTTTATGACCTTTCGAAAGAATCGGATCAATTATTATGCTCTGATGCCACCCCGTGGCACGTACGGATTTTTCTAGTATTGCCAAAGGGGTATGTTCATCAAGCCGGAGGAAAAACAGAGTATGGGTCGAACCACCGAATCGGGTCAGAAATTCGGTTATAGAGACTTCCATACAATATTTTATGTCCCTACTGAAGAATCAGATCAATAATTATGCCCTGACGCCACCCCGCGGCCCGTACGAAATTTCGCCAGTATTGCCAAAGGGGTATGTTCATCGAGCCGGAGGAAAAACTGAGTGATGTGCGAAAATATATATATAAATAAAACACAAGTCGCAACTAAGCTTTAAAAACCAAACAATCTATCCTAGTTCACACAAACGGCAAGTGTACCGGTCGCGTATAGCACAGATGAAGAAAGTCCGGATATCGAACTCGAAGACACGTGAAAACGTTTATAATTACGAAACTCTAACCAAGACTCACCAAAATATTTAATTAATTTATTTTATAATTTATTTAACTACTTAACTTAACTGAATGAAAACTTTTGACAAAACTTTGAAAAAACTTTGGTTTAAATTCAATGTATAAAGACGTCTACCTAGGAATGAATCATGTTGACAGAAATAACAAGACAATGGATTGAAAATATTCACGACACCGGTTATAAAAGATGACCCAACTAAAACTTGTTTAAGAAAGTCAAATTACCTCTCAGTCTCTCTAACAAACTCCAACTTATTTTAATTGATTTTAAAGAATAAACCGGAAAAACAATTATTAACGTGTTCAAATGACAACTCTCCTCTCGGTCTCATCGACACACTATCCTAATGGAGACAAATACTATGTCACCAAGGATCGAGGAACAATTTAAATTAACCCAAATTAAACCAACTAATTGCACATAAACACTCAAACTTGACAAGACAAAAACCCGCTCTCGCGCGGTCTTAATTCTAACAAGTAAAAGCAACGAGACAATATTACTTCTTATCACCTCTCGGTCTCAAAGAAGGTGTATTTTAACTGATTTTAGATGATGTATATTACCCACTTATCCCTACGGTTGTACACCCCGCAAATAAACCCTAAACACCAAGTCAAGAGTCTAACAAGCAATCAATTAATCAAAACTAATTCAATTAACTAATGCAAGAGGATTATAAGTAATAACAAATAAAACACAGCCATCACACACAATCTAATTTATGGTTTAATTAAACTTTACATCAATAATTCAAGTCTTGAACATTAACAATCCATTATACAAGTCTAAACTACTCAACAATCATCTATCTTACGCAGAACAAGCAAGTTTAGCCTAACATTGATTTTGGACAGCCATGCATACTTAAGAAAACATCACAAACATCATCATAAACATAATCAAACTCATTCAAGATTCAAACACAATCAATCACAAGTCAAACTATCAATTACTTGCAAAACAATCCAAAGCAAAAGATCGATTCAACAAAGTTAGGGTTCTTGAACAATAACCAAAGTTTAAAGATGATTACTTAGGGTTTATGGCTGAATTAATGGATGTATAAGATGCCTAGAAGCTGCACAAGATCCCTCTTGATGTTCTTCTTCCTCTCCAGCCGCCACAGCCACCAACAGCCGCTTTTTTTTCTCTTTTTTTTCTTCCTGCTACAGTTCCGATCGGAACTAGGCTGTCAAGTTAGGGTTTTTTTTATTTTCGGCATTTAGGCTAGATAATGGCTGAAAACTCTTTTAATTATCTTCATATAATATTACTTAAGGCTTCTAACTTGTGGGCTTGGGTTGGGCCTTGAGTTGTAGCTTTAAAACTTGACCAACAAGTCCTCTAGAATCTTCCAAATTGACTCTTTTTTCACCATTTTTCATAAACCTACAATTAACATTTAAACTTTGTAAATTATTGCACTTAGCCCCCAATACTTTCATAAATTAAACAAATAAGCATAAAAATCATGATAAATTCATAAGAAAAGTAAGTGTGTTTCACTACACATCAAACATCCCCACACTTAAGACTTTTTCGTCCCTGAAAAAGATTTGACTGCAGTTGGATCAGAATCGGAAAATCAAAGTTAAATCAAACATATAAGTTATATTTTAAAGCTCAGAAAAACGCAAAAACCGCGATCATCGATATTGTTGTCCACCTAAAGCCATGCCTTAATCTTTACCGGGACAAATAAGATCCGACAATAATATTACTTAGTGGTTTACACAAGTAAGACCCGCTTATTTTCTGCTTTTACCGGACCAGACCACCCCAACTTGACTTAAACCTCAAAATTAGCTTAATTAAAACTTTGTTGCTCCATATTTATGAATAGTTAAGACGATCAAGGGTATTGTTTATCCACCTAAGCTTAAGCATTAAAGGTCTACCAAGCAGCCATTAGATACGATTAAGGTTCAATTATTTATAGCCAGTGCTCCCCACAACATGACATACCCCCGTTATCAAGCAATACCCCAAATCCATAACCATAGGTGAGTATGCAAAATTTCATTTGTAGGGCTTACATGTAGCGTGTCCCTTGTGGTTCGTTTCTTAATGGTAATGAGACGCGAGCAAGGGGACCCCACATGGCTAACAGCGTGGATGATCAAGTCTGTAGTGTATTTGTACTTTTGTACTTTTTATAATCATGTTTATAGACTTAAAAGGGTTTGCTCTTTGGCTTTATTTTAAATATACACAACCCCATTTAGGAATTGTGAATACCCAAATGAATAGATTGCATACATACCCATGGTCTCCGGACCCGAAGCATCCCATCAATACAGGATTTAAGGTTATAAAACCATACGCCAATGAGGTGTAAAACACTAAACTAGCATTTTAAGATTTATATCACAGGCTACACGGCATACTCTAACGTTAAACCTACCCAAGCATCATATGATAACGTATTCAAATTTTTTTTTTTCATTATTATTATTATTATTATTATTATTATTATTATTTTCTACAACTAAGTAAAATAAATTCTCATCTCCACACTTAGAACGAAATTGTCCTCGATGAGAACAAGGAAAAGAAATAAAATAAAAATAAAACATAAAGCATAAAACTAAAACTTAAAAAAAAAATCAGAAATTAAAATAGAGAACGGGTTACTCCCCTAGTTTAGATGCAAATTCTTCATCAGCTGTGTATGATTCGAACGAACGACCGTATAGCATTTCATTCGCGGCCGCAACCTTCGGTGAAGCAGTTCCAAACGCCATCAGAGCTACCATGCGCATAATAATTCCTGTAACAACTCAAACTCGCTCGCATATAGCGGCGTACGAAACAGAAAACAAAAACATAAGAAATAAACATATTTTTGTGTTTTTGAATTTTTTAATTGTTTTGATTTTTATTAAATATTTTAATTTTTTTGTATTTTTATGTTTTTATAAATATAAATAAAAATAAAACAAATAAAAACAGATAATAAAGAGAATCATAATACAAACTCTACAACTTGGGCTGTCTCCCGAGTGATGCATCCATCACGCCTATTTCTCGGTGAATGAGTCAAGGTAGAACACCTCGACTGTCTGATCAGTTATCGGCTCTCCTATGTAGTGCTTCAATCTATGGCCGTTCACCTTGAACTTCCCTCTTCGATCTTGTATCTCAATCGTGCCATACGGGAAAACCTCAGTGACCGTGAACGGTCCCGACCATCGGGATTTCAACTTTCCCGGGAATAACCTCAATCGTGAGTTATACAGTAAAACCTTATCCCCACACTTGAACTGCTTATTACCCTTCAATTTCCTGTCATGCAGTTCCTTCGTATGCTCCTTATATCGAAATGATTGTGCATATGCGTGATCCCGGAGCTCCTCTAATTCATGTAATTGATGGAAACGATTACCCTCTGCGGCGGGTAAATCAAGATTAACCCTTTAAAGGCCCATGAAGCGCGGTGTTCCAATTCAACAGGAAGATGAAAGGCCTTCCCATAAATCATCCGAAATGGTGTGGAACCAGTCGGAGTCTTGTAGGCTGTACGGAAGGCCCACAGAGCGTCATCTAATTTGTCGGACCAATCCCGACGATTTGAACCAACCGTTTTCTCGAGAATACGTTTGATTCATCGATTACTCACTTCTACTTGCCCACTAGTCTGTGGGTGGTAGGCAGTCGCAAGCCGATGGGTGACCCCATAACGCTTCAACGCCTTATCCATCTGCGAGTTGCAAAAGTGAGTACCTCGATCACTGATCAAGGCTTTCGGGACTCCAAAACGAGCAAATAGACTTTTCAGAAAACGGACTACCACTCGGGCATCATTGGTGGGTAGAGCTTTGGCCTCAACCCACTTAGACACGTAATCGACGGCCACGAGTATGTATTTGTTTCCCCGCGAAGATGGAAACGGTCCCATGAAATCAATACCCCAAATATCAAAAACCTCACAAACTTGAATGGCATTCTGGGGCATTTCGTTTCGCGAAGAAATGTTGTCGACACGTTGGCAACGATCGCAACTCTTAACGAACAGGTGAGCATCCTTAAAGATAGACGGCCAGTAAAAACCAGAATCAAAGACTTTCTTTGCCGTAGAATTCACACCGTGGTGACCTCCAGTCGGTCCCACATGACAATGGCTCAAAATTTGCCATCCTTCCTTGACATCCACACACCTTCTAATAAGCTGATCAGCACCAATGCGGAAAAGATATGGATCGTCCCAAAGGTAAAATTTGATGTCAGCAAAGAATTTCTTCTTTTGCTGGTAAGGCATCTTTGGGAGGTATCCGTCAGCGAGATAGTTCGCGAAATCAGCAAACCATGGAAAACCTTCCTCTTGTGCAGTAACGAACATCAGACTCTCCGTCGGAAAACGATCGTCGATCCTAACTCCCGAATCTCCTAAATCAACTCCCTCTAGTCGTGAAAGATGATCAGCCGCCACATTCACGGCCCCTTTTTTATCACGGATCTCTATATCGAACTCTTGAAGCAACAGGATCCATCGGATAAGACGAGGCTTAGCATCCTGCTTGCTGAAAAGATATCTAATAGCGGCATGATCCGTATAAACAATCGTTTTGGACAATACCAGATAGGACCTAAATTTGTCGAAAGTGAACACCACAGCTAAAAGCTCTTTTTCAGTGGTGGTATAGCTTTCCTGTGCGCCATTTAAGGTCCGGCTCGCATAGTAGATCGGATGGAAATGCTTATCCTTCCGTTGTCTAAGAACCGCTCCGACCGCGAAGTTGCTCGCGTCACACATCAACTCGAATGGTAACGACCAGTCGGGAGCAACCATGATCGGGGCGTTAACGAGTTTGTCTTTTAGAAGATTAAACGCCTCGATACACTGCTCAGAAAAAAAAATGGAGCATCCTTCTCCAAAAGTTTGTTCCTGGGTCTCGCGATTTTAGAAAACTCTTTGATGAACCGGCGGTAGAACCCAGCATGACCTAAAAAGCTACGAGTTGATCTCACAGAAGTAGGCGGGGGAAGATTAGAAATGGTCTCGACCTTTGCCCGGTCAACCTCTATCCCCGCACTTGAGATTCGATGACCTAGAACAATGCCCTTGCGAACCATGAAATGACATTTTTCCCAGTTAAGGACTAGGTTGGTGTCAACGCAGCGGGACATCATCCTCTCGAGATTTGATAAATAATGATCGAAGGAACTCCCAAATACGGAAAAATCGTCCATGAACACCTCCATGGAGTCCTCGATCATATCATGGAAAATGGCCACCACACACCTCTGGAATGTGGCCGAGCGTTACAAAGTCCGAACGGCATACGTTTGTAAGCAAACGTTCCGTAAGGGCAGGTGAAAGTGGTTTTCTCCTGGTCGTCGGGAGCTATCGGAACCTGGAAGTACCCGGAGAAACCATCTAGGAAGCAGTAGTACTGCTGTTAGCTAAACGCTCTAACATCTGATCAATGAATGGGAGAGGAAAGTGGTCTTTCCTGGTGGCATCATTCGGTCGGCGATAGTCGATGCAGACTCGCCATCCTGTCACAGTCCTCGTGGGAATAAGCTCGTTCCTCTCGTTGGTGACGACAGTCATGCCACCCTTTTTAGGGACACTTGGACTGGACTCACCCAAGCACTATCAGAAATGGGGAAAATGATCCCCGCATCAAGGAGTTTAATGATCTCCTTCTTTACGACCTCTTGCATTTTCGGATTGAGCCGCCGTTGCGGCTGGACGACAGTTTTGAAATTTTCCTCCGTGAGGATTTTATGAGTGCAGAACGAAGGGTTGATACCCTTGATGTCGATAATCTTCCAAGCAATAGCCTCCTTGTGCTCTCGTAGCACCCTCAACAACTTCTCCTTCTCGACCTCGGTCAACGCATATGCAATGATAACCGGAAGCTTCCTCTCTTCATCTAAAAAAGCATACTCAAGGTGGGAAGGTAAATCCTTAAGCTCTAAGGAAAGAGGAGGACTCTCGACTGAAGGTCGGTCCATCGGATCGTCTCGTACGATCTCATCAGACACGCCAGATTCAGGGGTATGCGACTCGGTGTCGTCATTTAAGGACTGATTGGTTACGGAAACCATTTCAATCTCCGGAATCTCCCTATCGAGAATCTGGGTGTCGGAGGCAGATCCTCCATAAATTTCGCTGAAAAACTCCCCGACATGCTCCATGATGGTATCAATGAAGTATAAGGAGTCATCAGCAGACTTGGGGTGTTTCAGTGACTGTCGAACGTCAAAGGTGACGTTCTCATCCCCAACTCTTAAGATTAATTTACCCTCGCAAACATCGATCAATGCATGTGCAGTGGCAAGGAATGGTCGGTCCAAGATGAGTGGGACACTATCGTCATCGTTCATGTCCAGGATGACAAAGTCCACCGGGAAGATGAACTTGTCGACACGAACAAGCATGTTCTCGACCACCCCTCGGGGGTATTTCACAGAACGATCAGCAAGCTGGATACTCATACAGGTAGGCCTCGGTTCGCCTAGACCCAACTTGCGATACACGGAATACGGCATGAGATTAATACTGGCACCAAGATCTGCCTGCGCATGGACGACCGTATTATCACTCAAGATGCAGGGAATTGTGAAACTCCCAGGATCGGACATCTTTTCTGGTAACTTTCTCTGCAAGACTGCAGAGCAACCAGCACTCAGAGGAATGGAAGAGACTTCGGCTAACTTCTCTTTGTTTGAAAGTATATCTTTAAGAAACTTTGCGTATTTGGGCATTTGCGTAAGTGCCTCAAGGAAAGGAATATTAAGATGAAGTTTCTTCAGAAGATCAAGAAATTTGGAGTTCTGCTCCTCGTCTCTATCCCTACGGACTCTACCGGGAAAGGGAGTCTAGGTTTGTAGACTCTCGGTGGTGTGCTGGGTAATGGTTGGTTCTCGGCCTGTGCTGAAGTTTCGGGAATGTGCCTCTGATTCACCTTGGCCGGTGGAGACTCCAACTGAATCTCCTCGTCTACCTGCTCCTCTACATCTACCGCAGGCTCGTTAACGACTCCTCTCGTCGCCTCTTGAATCACGGGCTCGCTACGTGCCCCCGCACCGCTCCTTGTCGTCACAGCCTTCGCAAACGCCTTCGGATTTTGTTCAGTGTTACTTGGAAGTGTACCTAGCGACCTCTCATTTAGACGACTTGCTATCTCTCCCATCTGACGCTCAAGATTTTGAATTGACGCTCCTTAATTTCTCATGAATGACTCGTGCTCCCGGAATTTCTCTTGAGTTTCTTTGTGACGGGAGTCCACTCGAGTCATGAGTTGCGACAGCATCTGTGTCTTCTGTGCCATCATCTCCTCTAACGTGGGCTTCTTCTCCCCACTACTCGGTCCCTCACCGGAATCCTGGAATAGGCTCTGACGTTGCTGGAAGCCGGACTGATTTCCGTTACTCCAGTTGGAATTTTGGTTACCTCTCCACCCCGAATTATAAGAATTGAAAGAATGTTGATTTCGGTTTGGATTATTAACGAAGTCGACTGCCTCCTCCTGGAAACCTACGGGGCATTGAACGGTATCGTGTCCCCCTATACAGATCTCGCATAACTTACTTTTCACTTGCAAGTCCTTCACGATCTTTGCTAACGCTTCAACTTGTGCCGCAAGTGCGGTGCTCGTGTCGACCGAATGCATGCCGCGTGATAGGGAATCAACGGTTTTGGTACTCTTAACTGGTGGTCGCTGGTATCCACTCATGGCTAAACCGTTAAACAAGGCAATGCACTCATCCGTATCTTTCGTTGTCAGTAGGTTACCTCCTGCAGCTGTGTCGAGCATACTCTGAGTTACGTACGTCACTCCGTTGTAGAACTTCTCAACAACCGCCCAGTCTTGTAGGCCGTGGTTCGGACATAAAGCAAGTAGATTTTTGAACCTTTCCCACGCCTCGTAGAAGCTCTCGGTGTCCTCCATCTGGAAAGGATGAATTTGATTACGCAAACGAGCGGCCATAGCCGGAGGATCGTATTTTTCAAGAAATTGGGCCTGCATGGCAGCCCAAGTAGCAATGGATCCCTGTGGGAGGGACTCAAGCCACAGACTCGCATGATCAACGAGTGAGAACGAAAATATTCAGAGTTTTATGGCGTCTTTGGATATGCCGGCAAGATGAAATGTGTCACAGATACGTGTAATACGAGTGAGATGAGAATGCGGGTTCTCGTGGAGCAACCCGTGAAATTGAGCAGAATGAGCAATCGTGTTCAGAACATTAGATGGAATCTGCCAAGTCGTTTGAACTCCTATAGCTGGTGGAGCAATGCTGGATCTCGCGCCAGCATCGACCGGACGGGCCCGGTCTGCAACTGTCCTCCTCGGTGGTGGGTTCGCGTCGCCCATAATCCTATCCCTAATGACGGGTTCAGAAAACGTAGGAGAAGAGAACGTATTACCGACGGATGTAGATGCACTGGAAGACGGTTTTGTACGACGTCTCTCAAGAAGCTCTCTCTCTTTGGTTCGGGAAATCCTTCAACTTCTGGTGGTCCTAGAGATCGAGTACGTCGCATGCAACTATTAAATAAATAAAAGAAATTATAATTAGCTAAACTATTTTAAACTAACAAACAAAACAAATAAGAAAGACAAGTAGTAAACAAGGCAAGTCCTAACTCGAGTCGTTCTTAATACGCCTCAAACCGTGTCCCCGGCAACGGCGCCAAAAACTTGATGTGCGAAAATATATATATAAATAAAACACAAGTCGCAACTAAGCTTTAAAAACCAAACAATCTATCCTAGTTCACACAAACGGCAAATGTACCGTCGCGTATAGCACAGATGAAGAAAGTCCGGATATCGAACTCGAAGACACGTGAAAATGTTTATAATTACGAAACTCTAACCAAGACTCACCAAAATATTTAATTAATTTATTTTAGAATTTATTTAACTACTTAACTTAACTGAATTAAAACTTTTGACAAAACTTTGAAAAAACTTTGGTTTAAATTCAATGTATAAAGACGTCTACCTAGGAATGAATCATGTTGACAGAAATAACAAGACAATGGATTGAAAATATTCACGACACTGGTTATAAAAGATGACACAACTAAAACTTGTTTAAGAAAGTCAAATTACCACTCAGTCTCTCTAACAAACTCCAACTTATTTTAATTGATTTTAAAGAATAAACCGGAAAAACAATTATTAACGTGTTCAAATGACGACTCTCCTCTCGGTCTCATCGACACACTATCCTAATGGAGACAAATACTATGTCACCAAGGATCGAGGAACAATTTAACTTAACCCAAATTAAACCTACTAATTGCACATAAACACTCAAACTTGACAAGACAAAAACCCGCTCTCGCGCGGTCTTAATTCTAACAAGTAAAAGCAACGAGACAATATTACTTCTTATCACCTCTCGGTCTCAAAGAAGGTGTATTTTAACTGATTTTAGATGATGTATATTACCCACTTATCCCTACGGTTGTACACCCCGCAAATAAACCCTAAACACCAAGTCAAGAGTCTAACAAGCAATCAATTAATCAAAACTAATTCAATTAACTAATGCAAGAGGATTATAAGTAATAACAAATAAAACACAGCCATCACACACAATCTAATTTATGGTTTAATTAAACTTTACATCAATAATTCAAGTCTTGAACATTAACAATCCATTATACAAGTCTAAACTACTCAACAATCATCTATCCTAGGCAGAACAAGCAAGTTTAGCCTAACATTGATTTTGGACAGCCATGCATACTTAAGAAAACATCACAAACATCATCATAAACATAATCAAACTCATTCAAGATTCAAACACAATCAATCACAAGTCAAACTATCAATTACTTGCAAAACAATCCAAAGCAAAAGATCGATTCAACAAAGTTAGGGTTCTTGAACAATAACCAAAGTTTAAAGATGATTACTTAGGGTTTATGGCTGAATTAATGGATGTATAAGATGCCTAGAAGCTGCACAAGATCCCTCTTGATGTTCTTCTTCCTCTCCAGCCGCCACAGCCACCAACAGCCGCCTTTTTTTCTCTTTTTTTTCTTCCTGCTACAGTTCCGATCGGAACTAGGCTGTCAAGTTAGGGTTTTTTTTTATTTTCGGCCTTTAGTCTAGATAATGGCTGAAAACTCTTTTAATTATCTTCATATATTATTACTTAAGGCTTCTAACTTGTGGGCTTGGGTTGTGCCTTGAGTTGTAGCTTTAAAACTTGACCAACAAGTCCTCTAGAATCTTCCAAATTGACTCTTTTTTCACCATCTTTCATAAACCTACAATTAACATTTAAACTTTGTAAATTATTGCACTTAGCCCCCAATACTTTCATAAATTAAACAAATAAGCATAAAAACCATGATATAATTCATAAGAAAAGTAAGTGTGTTTCACTACACATCACTAAGTGTGGGTCGAACCGCCGAATCGGGTCAGAGATTCAGTCTTGGAGACATCCATACAATATTTTATGAACCTACGAAAGAATCAGATCAATAATTATGCCTTGACACCACCCCGCGGCCCGTACGAAATTTCGCCAGTATTGCCAAACGGGTATGTTCACCGAGCCGGAGGAAAAACTGAGTGTGGTTTGAACCGCCAAATCGGGTCAGAAATTCGGTCTTGAAGACTTCCATACAATATTTTATGACCCTACGAAATAATCAGATCAATAATTATCCCTGACGCCATCTCGCGGCCCGTACGAAAGTTTGTCAGTATTGCCAAAGGGGTATGTTAACCGAGCCGGAGGAAAAACAGAGAATGGGTCAAACCGCCGAATCGGATCAGAAATTCGGTCTTGGAGACTTATATACAATTTTTTTGAACCTACGAAAGAATCGGATCAATACTTATGCCCTGACGCCACCCCTCGGCCCGTTTGAATTTTTTCTAGTATTGCCAAACGGGTATGTTCACCGAGCTGGAGGAAAAACAGAGTATTGGTCGAACCGTCGAATTGGATCAGATAATCGGTCTTGGAGACTTCCATACAATATTTTATTACCCTACGAAAGAATCGGATTAATAATTATGCCCTGACGCCACCCCGCGGCCCGTACGAAATTTCGCCAGTATTGTCAAAAGGATATGTTCACCGAGCAGGAGGAAAAACTGAGTATGGGTCGAACCACGGAATCGGGTCAGAAATTCGGTCTTGGAGACTTCCATACAATATTTTATAAACCTACGAAAGAATCGGATAAGAAATTATGCCCTGACGCCACCCCGCGGCTCGTTCGAAATTTTTCCAGTATTGTCAAAAGGTTATGTTCACCGAGCTGGAGGAAAAAGTGAGTATGGGTCGAACCACCGAATCGGGTCATTAATTCAGTTTTGGAGACTTCCATAAAATATTTTATGACCCTACGAAAGAATTGGATCAATTATTACGCCCTAAAGCCACCCCGCGGCCCGTACGAAATTTTGCCAGTATTGCCAAAGGAGTATGTTCAATGAGCCGGAGAAAAACTGAGTATGGGTCGAACCACCGAATCAGATCAGAAATTCGGTCTTGGAGACTTCCAAACAATATTTTATGACCCTACGAAAGAATCGGATCAATAATTATACCCTGACGCCACCTCGTGGCCCGTACGAAATTTCGCCAGTTTTGCCAAAAGGGGTATGTTCACCGAGCCGGAGGAAAAACTGAGTGTGGGTCGAACAGCCGAATCGGGTCAGAAATTCGGTCCTGGAGACTTCCATACAATATTTTATGACCCTATGAAAGAATCGGATCAATAATTATGCCCTGATCCCACCCCATGGCCCGTACGGATTTTTTCTAGTATTGCCAAAGGGGTATGTTCATCAAGCCGGAGGAAAAACAGAGTATGGGTCGAACCACCGAATCAGGTCAGAATTTCGGTTTTGGAGACATCCATACAATATTTTATGACCCTACGAAAAAATCGGATCAATAATTATGCCCTGACGCCACCCTGCGGCCAGTACGAAATTTCGCCAGTATTTCCAAAGGGGTATGTTCACCGAGCTGGAGGAAAAACTGAGTATTGGTCGAACCACCGAATTGATCTGAAATTCGGTCTTTGAAACTTCGATACAATATTTTATGACCCTACGAAAGAATCGGATCAATAATTATACCCTAACGCCACCCCCCGGCCCGTTTGAATTTTTGCCAGTATTGCCAAAAGGGTATGTTCACCGAGCAGGAGGAAAAACTGCGTATATGTCGAACCGTTGAATCGGGTCAGAGATTCGGTCTTGGAGACTTCCATACAATATTTTATGAACCTACGAAAGAATTGGATCAATAATTATGCGCTGACGCCACCCCGCGGCCCGTACGAAATTTCGCCAGTATTGGCAAAGGGGTATGTTCACCGAGCCGGAGGAAAAACTAAGTGTGGGTCGAACCGCCGAATCGGGTCAGAGATTCGGTCTTGGAGACTTCCATTCAATATTTTATGAACCTACGAAAGAATCAGATCAATAATTATGCCCTGACGCCTGTATTTCGCCAGTATTTCCAAAGGGGTGTGTTCACCGAGAAGGAGGAAAAACTGAATATTGGTCGAACCACCGAATCGGATCTGAAATTTGGTTTTGGAGACTTCCATACAATATCTTATGACCCTACGAAAGAATTGGATCAATTATTATGCCATGACGCCTCCCCGCGGCCCATTTGAATTTTGTCAGTATTGCCAAAGGGGTATGTTCACCGAGTCGGAGGAAAAACTGAGTATGGGTCGAACCGTTTAATCGGGTCAGAAATTCGGTCTTGAAGACTTCCATACAATATTTTATGACCCTACAAAAGAATCGGATCAATAATTATGCCCTGATGCCACCCCGTGGCCCGTACGGATTTTTTCTAGTATTGCCAAAGGGGTATGTTCATACAGCAGGAGGAAAAACTGAGTATGGGTCGAACCACCAAATCGGGCCAGAAATTGGGTCTTGGAGACTTCCATACAATATTTTATGACCCTACAAATGAACCGAATCAATAATTATGCCCTGAAACCACCCGCACCCCGTAAGAAATTTTGCCTGTATTGCCAAAGGGGTATGTTAATCGAGCAGGAGAAAAAACTGAGTATGAGTCGAACCACCGAATCGGATCAGAAATTCGGTCTTGGAGACTTCCATACAATATTTAATGACCCTACGAAAGAATCGGATCAATAATTATGCCCTGACACCACCCCGCGGCCCGTTCGAAATTTTTCCAGTATTCCAAAATAGGTATGTTCAACGAGCCGGAGGAAAAACTGAGTATGGGTCGGACCACCGAATCGGGTCAGAAATTCGGTCTCGAAGACTTCCAAACAATATTTTATGACCCTAAGAAAGAATCGGATCAACAATTATGCCTGACGCCTCCCCGCGGCCCGTTCGAAATTTTGCCAGTATTGACAAAGGGGTATGTTCATCGATCCGGAGGGAAAGCTGAGTATGGGTCGAACCACCGAATCGGGTCAGAAATTCGGTCTTGTGACTTCCGTACAATATTTTATAACCCTACGAAAGAATCGGATCAATAGTTATGCCCTGACGCCACCCCGCGGCCCGTTCAAAAGTTTGCTAGTATTGCCAAATGGGTATGTTCACCGAGCCGGAAAAAAAACTGAGTATGGGTCGAACCACCGAATCGGGTCAGTAATTCTGTCTTGGAGACTTCCATACAATATTTTATAACCCTACGAAAGAATTCGATCATCAATTATGCCCTGACGTCACCCCGCGGCCAGTTCGAAATTTTTCTAGTATTGCCTAAGGGTTATGTTCACCGAGCCGGAGGAAAAACTGAGTATAGGTCGAACCACCGAATCGGGTCAGAAATTCGGTCTTGTGACTTCCATACAATATTTTATAACCCTACGAAAGAATCGTATCAATAATTATGCCCTGACACCACCCCGTGGCCCGTTCGAAATTTTGCCAGTATTGACAAAGGGGTATGTTCACCGAGCCGGAGGAAAAGCTGAGTATGGGTCGAACCACCTAATCGGGTCGGTAATTCGGTCTTGGAGACTTTCATACAATATTTTATAACCCTACGAAAGAATCCGATCAATAATTATGCCCTGACGCCACCCGCGGCCCATTCGAAAGTTTTCTAGTATTGCCAAAGGGTTATGTTCACCGACCGGAGGAAAAAACTTAGTATGGGTCGAACCACCGAATTGGGTTAGAAATTCGGTCTTGGAGACTTCCAAACAATATTTTAAGACCCTACGAATGAATCGGATCAATAATTATTCTCTAACGCCACCCCGCGGCCCGTTCGAAATTTGGCCAGTATTGCCAAAGGGGTATGATAATCGAGCCGGAGAAAAAACTGAGTATGGGTTGAACCACCGAATCGGATCAGATATTCGGTTTTGAAGACCTCTATACAATATTATATGACCCTAAGAAAGAATCGGATAAATAATTATGCCATAAAGCCACTCCGCGGCCCGTACGAAATTTTGCCAGTATTGCCAAAGAGATATGTTCACCGAGCCGGAGGAAAAACTGAGTATGGGTCGAACCAACGAATCGGATAATAAATTCGGTCTTGGAGACTTTCATACGATATTTTATGACCCTATGAAAGATTCGGATCAATAATTTTGTTGGGACTTATATTTTAGACCGACGCATCGAATTAATCTTTGGGTGAAAAATGTATTATTTGGTCTCAACCAAGGGTGGATGGCTTGAAGACCAAGTCATGCTAGGCTAGTATAAATAGATGTTTTTATTCATTTGTCTAGTATGAGTGACTGTATTATGTATGTGTGAGATTTAGGGTTTTATCCCTTTGAGAGAGTCTCTGCCGCCAGGATGAGCTCTCCTGGTGGCGGCTGAGATATTTCTTAATTGATTGTATGTATGAATGTATGTATGAGTGTTTCATATTAATGAGAATCATTGGGCTAATATTTCATACTACCTTTTCTATCTTGTTTGTATTTTGATTACAATTGCTCATCCTACTTTATTGTTGATTGTTAATCAAATCAGGCTCTCTCCCAATACACCTCATCCGTCCAACTGATATCATCATTCAAGAGTGAATCCGAGTAAGATTCGATCCTAACCCTGGTTCCGAGCTCCACACCGTTGAAAAGTAACGACTATTATTCACGCTTCCGCACCGGGGCTCGGGGCTCTCAATTGGTATCAGAGCCTGGGTTACCGAATCGTTCAGACTAACCGCTGAACAGATTCATTTCGCTCTTGAATCCACCATGGACGTTAAACGATGAAGTTCGTTGAAATTATTTTTGGGGGTTTTGAAATTATTTGATGATTCGGAGAAAAGTATATGGATTGATGTTTGGGTTGATGATCGTTTGGAGATCCAACATCAATTTCATGTTTATTGGGTCAAAACGGTCCAGATCTGATGTAACAGTGTTATTTGGCTCGTTTTGGGGCAACAATGTCATCTGATTATTTCTAGATCTGAAAAGGTTGATTATGATATGAAGATAGGTTTCTTTGATTTCGAGATGACTTGGATAGGGCTATAGTGATTAATTTCAGATTACGAAATTTGATTTTTGGATTTGAAAAATTAGGGTTTTGTGTGCTCGTGCTGCCCAAACAGTAGATGTTTGTTGAAAAATATTGTTGATGGTACAAACTGATAAGGAGAATGTACAAGTCAAGAATGAACATGTACTAAAGGCAATTTCATCATTGTTTGCTGCAGCAAATGCAAAGTGAATATTCGAGCAGGTTCTGCAAGGGCAAATCAGTGACTGATGACGCAGAAATGAAGTTTTGATGTCTCGAGCACACTATGAAAAAATAAGATTGGACTCGAGTATGGAAATTGACTAAGTGCTGCTTCGAGCACAGGAGGTGTTTTGCCCAAGCACATCTTTGTTTGGCTCGAGCACAGGTTATTTCGAACACATCTTATATCGAGCACATCAAATTCGAGCACACTTTGTGAAACCCAGAGCATATCCTTTGTTCTCAAGAAAACTATCTTCTTTAAGTCTCGAGCACACTTTGTTATTTTATTCGAGTAGACTCTTTTTCGAGCATATTTTGTTTGTCTTGAACAATTATGCTTGTGAAGAGAAAACTCAAGTTTGTGTCGAGCACACCCTTGCTCCCGAGCACACTTTTGCTCCCGAGCATGCTTGGTGTTAAATGAGAAAATGAAAAATCACAAGTACTCCCGAGCACACCCTTGCTCCCGAGCACACTTTTGCTCCCGAGCATGCTTGGTGGAAAATGAAAACGCACTAAGTATTCCCGAGCACACTTGTACTTCCGAGCACACTTTTGCTCCCGAGCACACTCTATGCTCGGTGAAAAATTGAAAAATCACAAGTGTTTTGCTTTCCGAGTACACTTTGCTTTCCGAGTACACTTTGTTTCCGAGTAACCTTTGCTTCCGAGTACACTTTGCCTTCCGAGTACACTTTGCTTCCGAGTACACTTTGATTTTCGAGTACACTTTGCTTCCGGGTACACTTTGTGCTAAAAAAAAATCAAATCACAAGTGTTTTTGCTTTTCGGGTACACTTTGTACTGGGAAAGTTCTTCCGAGTACGCTTTGTGTTAGGAATGTACTCGGAGTATACTTTGTACTAGGAAAAGTGCTCCCAAGCACATTTTGTGCTAGGAAACAGAGTTTGTGAAATATTTCAAAGTTTTGATGAATCTTTTGAGATTTTTGGTACCGTTGACCGTTTGACCAAGCTGTTCTCTACGGAAGATATATACCAGGGGTATTTTGGTAATTTTTCTCCAATTATCAACAAGCTTATGGAATTCAAACCTCATCCAATTTCACGACTTCATCAAAAGCTTTACAAGAACAAGTGTTGACCAAGCTTAAGGATTTAATCATTTTTAGTGTCAACCAACTTTTGAATATGTTTATCTGAGATTTTTACAATCTTGATGAGGATGATCAAGATTGTTTCACCCACACTTGATTTGAAGACACATTTATTAAAGACAATTGCAACGAAATTGGGGGAGTAAAAATCTTTGAATTTCATTGCAAATGGCTAGCTTCAAATCAAGTAAAAGACTCAAGTTAAGGAAAAGTTGATCAAGATTAATAATCCAAGGTTTTTCAAAGATGTTTCATTGTTTGTAAGTTTTCAGATTTCCTAGTACGGATGAAAAGATAGAGTCATCACGAGTAACTAGTTGAAAGGATGATCAGTAGAGTTCAACCTCCTATGAAATAGTCACTTGAACAGTCAAGAACGGGTTATGGTTGACTTGATTTCTATTTTAATTCAGGGAATGGTTTGAAGATGATTTACAGGGGAAGACACAAATTTGAAGAATTAAAGATTATTTGATGATCACATTGAGTTTATTTCTTTTTGTGATAACCTTGTTACTTGAAGTTGATCTTTGAAGTTCAAAGCCCCGTTCATATGCCCTTACAACTATATCCAAAAGTGATATAAGAGTGATGATTTGAAATGGACAATGGGAGAAGCTTAACGTGAGGGGGAGAATTTCAATGAAAGACAACGAGTTATGAGGTGATCATGGAAGAAATTCGATGGCATCGGTCTAAGGGGGAGATTGTTAGGACTTATATTTTAGACCGACGCATCGAATTAATCTTTGGGTGAAAAATGTATTATTTGGTCTCAACCAAGGGTGGATGGCTTGAAGACCAAGTCATGCTAGGCTAGTATAAATAGATGTTTTTATTCATTTGTCTAGTATGAGTGACTGTATTGTGTATGTGTGAGATTTAGGGTTTCATCCCTTTGAGAGAGTCTCTGCCGCCAGGATGAGCTCTCCTGGTGGCGGCTGAGATATTTTCTTAATTGATTGTATGTATGAATGTATGTATGAGTGTTTCATATTAATGAGAATCATTGGGCTAATATTTCATACTACCTTTTCTATGTTGTTTGTGTTTTGATTACAATTGTTCATCCTACTTTATTGTTGATTGTTAATCAAATCAGGCTCTCTCCCAATACACCTCATCCGTCCAACTGATATCATCATTCAAGAGTGAATCCGAGTAAGATTCGATCCTA
The DNA here is from genome assembly GCF_021521415.1 of Bidens hawaiensis. Taxonomy (NCBI): domain Eukaryota; kingdom Viridiplantae; phylum Streptophyta; class Magnoliopsida; order Asterales; family Asteraceae; genus Bidens; species Bidens hawaiensis. Next base: position 925 of record NW_027493339.1, on the reverse strand, counting down.
ACCCTGGTTCCGAGCTCCACACCGTTGAAAAGTAACGACTATTATTCACGCTTCCGCACCGGGGCTCGGGACTCTCAAATTTTACCCTGACGCCACCCCCGGCCCGTTCAAAATTTTTCCAGTATTCCCAAAGAGGTATGTTCAATGAGCCGGAGGAAAAAATGAGTATGGGTCGGAACACCGAATCGGGTCAGAAATTCGGTCTCGAAGACTTCCAAACAATATTTTATGACCCTAAGAAAGAATCGGAACAATAATTATGCCCTTACGCCACCCCGCGGCCCGTTCGAAATTTTGCCAGTAATGACAAAGGGGTATGTTCATCGATCCTGACGAAAAACTGAGTATGGGTCAAACCACTGACTTGGGTCAGAAATTCGGTTTTGGAGACGTTCATACAATATTTTATTACCCTACGAAAGAATCGGATCAATAATTATGCCTAGACGCCACCCCGTGGCCTGTTCGAATTTTTGCAAGTATTGCCAAAGGGGTATGTTCATCGAGCCGGAGGAAAAACTAAGTATGGGTCGAACCGCTGAATCGGATCAGAAATTCGGTCTTCGAGACTTCCATACAATATCTTATTACCATACGAAAGAATAGGATCAATTACTATGCCCTGACGCAACCCCGCGGCCCGTTTGAAATTTTGCTACTATTGCCAAAAGGGGTATGTTCACAGAGCCGGAGGAAATACTGAGTATTGATCAAAACACTGAATCGGGTCAGAAATTCGGTCTTGGAGAGTTCCATACATTATTTTAAGACCCAACGAAAGAACCGGATCAATAATTATGCCATGACGCCACCCCCGACCCGTTCGAATTTTCACCAATAATGCCAAAGCCGGAGGAAAAACTGAGTACGGGTCGAACCACCGAATCGGGTCAGAAATTCGGTCTTGTGACGTCCATACAATAAC